>NW_016803880.1:704046-737724 GCF_001698545.2 Rhinopithecus bieti | reverse complement strand
CTTCCTTCCTTCCTTCCTTCCTTCCTTCCTTCCTTCCTTCCTTCCTTCCTTCCTTCCTTCCTTCCCTCTTTCCCTGCTCCCACCAACCACCCTCCTTCCCTTTCTTCTTTCCTTCCAGCAGTTTTATCTACTTTAAAAGTTAAAGAGTAACCCATTCTTGGATTGATGCCTTCCTATTTTGATTTTTAATTCACTTATTTGGTTTTGATTCTTGTTTTGAATTTCTCCTTATTTACTCATATTTAATATTTCTTGATATATTTCTAACTACTTGAATTAAATGCTTAAGCTATTATATAGTTACTTCAGTGTTTTTTTTAACTCAACTTCTTAAAACATGAGGTAGAACATCAAGCACATTCATTTTCATATTACAGTCACACATCGTATAACAATTATTTTGGTCAATGACAGACTGCTTATATGAAGGTTATCCTGTAAGATTATAATGCCATATTTTTATGGTGCCTTTTCTGTATTTGGATATATAAATACTTATCATTCTGTTACAATTGCCAAAAGTATTCAGCACAGTAACATACCATACAGGTTTGTAACCTAGGAGCAATAGGCTACACCATATAGCCTAGATGTGTAATAAGCTATGATGTTTGCATGACAAAATTGCCTAAGGATGCATTTTTCCAGAACGTAGACATGACTGTATTTTTTCAGGCAATAAGATAAATATCTAGTATAAGGACGCAGTAGCCCCTTCCCTTACAATAGACACCATGGAATCTTTTTGTCTTTTTGAGAGATTAGCAGAAAATAGTATCAATGTGACTTTTATGGGTCTCTGCTTCCATGCAATCTATACTTTCTGTCATTTTAGCTGTTGAAATTTATCAAAGTATTTATCCTTTAAAAAATTTGTTAAAGCGTTGGGTTTGTAGATTTACTTCTCTATGTAATTCTGGCTTATTTCACACATTTTATTGTGGGCATTTACATTTTTATTTTACAGATATTTTAAAATGCACACATTATTTCCTCATTGACTCAAAAGTTAGACATATTTTTAAACTTCAAAAGTTTCAAGATTTTGTAAATTTTTTCTAATGAAAAGCAAAGTAGCTCAAATACATTACTGCAAGCAAAAGAAAACTTGTGAAATTTTCTTTTTTGAAAATAAAGAATAAAGGAGAAAATAGTAATTTAAAATTCTACTACCTAGAGAGTTAATGGTATTAAGATTTGGGTGTATTTTCTTCCAATCCTGTTTGCTGTGTGTATTTATAAATATGTGCGTGTGTATATATACATATACACACATATAAATATGTATATGTGTGTCCTGGAATCATATTGCATATAAAATGTTGTATTTTGTGTCTTTTCTTAAAGGCATTTTCATGTTATTTAATATTTACTCAAATATAATTTTAGTGATGTACAATATTCCACGTAAAACCACAAGTTTATTTATATAACTCTATTGCTAAACATTATATTCATTTCCAATTTTTTTGCCATAAAAATAGCATTTCAATGAATAAATTCTTGTGACTAAAGTGGTATTGCCACATCTCTTTGTTTCCTTAATTCTTTTATACAAAATTATAACATATTATGAAGGACAGGTTCATTTTTAAGGATCTTGATGCCTATCACCTAATTGCCTTCTAGAAATATTGTATCAACTTACATGCCTACCACAAGTGTATGAAAGTGCACATTTCTCTAAATTTCCAAGTATTGTAAATAGAAATAAATCAACTTCTGAGGAAAAAAACTTTGCAATTTGTGGTTATTTAAATTCATATTTTGTTGATTATTAATGAAGCTGAACGTTTTTCCACAATGATTTTATTGTATTTTGTTGGATTGCTTCTTCGTTAGTTCCTAAGTCTTTGTCTTGCCCATTTTGAATGTTCTTATTTATCTTCTTTTGCATTTACGCATTAAGGAAAGAAACGATCTTCCAATTATAGTTGCACATACTTTTCCTAGTTTGTAATGTCTTGTAACTCCGTTTGAACTCTTTTTCTGATCATGACACTTTTATAGTTTTATGTAATTCAGTCTGTCTTCTTATAGTAAAGATATTTACTCCACCACTTTTTTTTTTTTTTTTTTTTTTGCTTCCCACTTATGCTTCTATACCATTGTTCAGATTGAGGTAAGAGTGGCCTCGTTATGCTATGTTGACAGCTGAGTGTTTCAACATGTGCTAGTGTTTCTCTTGCTGGACTTTTGTACAAGGACCAACAGTAAATGAGTCTGTCTCTCTTCAGGTACCCAAGCCATCAGACTTAAAGCTGAGCAGCTGTCAGCACACTGCCTTTCATCATATTGATTAGAGAAATAGAGGGAGCCACATCCAGTGATAAGAGTGAAGGAGATGCAGAGAAGAGCAGAGATCTAAAACAAAATTCTTAATGGACTTCAGGTCTCTCCTTGTTATTTCTGGGGTCCAGCCGCATTCTTGTCCTCCCATCTTGATATCCATATCGTACATTCTCTTTTTAAACTAATTTGATTTGGATTTTTGTTAAATGCAACCATAGTTTTAACTGACATTTTATTTTCTGTTCTTTTTTTTTCATTCTTGTAATGCCTATAGAATTATTCTCTGCTCTAAGATCAGAGAAATATTGCCTCATACTGTTTTCTGCAGATTTAAAAATATTTACTGCTGTCATGCATTTGGAATTTATTTTGGGGCATGGCATGTGGCAACAATCTTTGTTTTTTGAAATAGGTAACTGACCATAAATACATTAATAAATACGCCATAATAAAACAAACTCTAATTGTGGAATTTTAGACAAATTGAATAGTAAATCTTGATTGGGGGTTAAGATACACTTCCTAAACTCTTTAAGCTTGGCTATGAAGGATGTGTGAAATTTTGAGACATCAGAAATGGAGAAAGTACATTCTAGGCAAAGCACTAGAAAAAAAAATCTTTGAAATTTGGAACATATTGACTATTTTGGGACAGATATTTCTGGAAATACAGCTGAACGTTTCCTCTGCCATTTTTTTTTTTTTTTTTTTTTTTTTTTTGCTCCAGCTGTACAGTCTTTGGTGTAGCACCTCTTAATTTGTATTGCACTAATTTGTTTACATTAGTCTGCCTTGCTGAGCCATAAGCCTGAACTGTCTTGTCTTTATAGTCTCAGCAACTGTACACTGCATAGCGTATAAGAGGTGATCAATTACTGTTTATGAACTGGATGAATCAATGAGTGTATGTTTCAACTGGCAAGAAGCAATGGGGAAATAGCTCAGAGATTTTTCCTAGAATATTGACATGATCTAATCTGTATTTTAAGCAGGTTATCCTTAGCTATAACTCCATAATATATGTTTAGAGTATCTAACTTTTTGCTCTATTATATTTCATGGCTCTTTTCAGACAAGTGAGGTACAGTTTGCTCTTTACACACTTCTTACCGTGATTGTCTCTGGTATATCTAGGGTTGTGTCTCTTAAGTCCAAAGTGTTAACTAAGAGTAATGATGGATCTATCAAATGCTATAATAAAACTAAAAAAATTGTAATTTGTGTGAATCACCCAAAAGGGACATTAACCAGGAAAAGCAACAAGAAACAAAAACAATGTGTATTTTCAATGTGGACGACATCTCTGGTTAGCAACGAGGGTTACTGACCTGGGACTGAGTGGCTTTCCAGGGATGCAGGACATTTGGTGCTAAAACCAGGACAGTAGGTCACCCTGTAACCTGACCAATATGAACATCTTTGGCTTCACCGAGAGTAGGTGGATATTTGTGGGCAGGACTGGGTAGTGCCACCTGAATGCATTGTGATAAATTTTATTCTTTCTAAGATGAAAATCAGAGAGCACCTCAGGCAATGTCATTGCAAGGGCTGGGGAAAGGATTCCAAAACCCAGCTGTAAAATTACCTCTAGCTGTAAATACCTTTTTATAGCTTTGATTCTAATTTCTCCTGAGATTCTTTATAAATTAACCAATCTCTTTGTTCCTCAATTTTTTTAACTTACCAAATGGGGATGATAACACTAAATGAGGGCAATCAGAGTTATGATAACGCTAAATGATTGAAAGCATTTTGTAAGCATTGTGTCAATGTTCTTCCAATACCTAATCTTTCAGAATGGAAATTAGTTGGAGAGTTCATTATTTTCATTAGAATTCAGAGTCCAGCTCCCCATAGGACAAGGAACAGTGAATTGTAGCATGATATTGGATGAACTCTTAAATGATATGGGGAATTGAAGATCACTGACCAACTTATGTCTTATAAATGTCCTATAGGGTTGGGTTGAAATCCCTTCCCATTGCTACATAATTCAGGGTTGTTCAGGAATGTGTGTGTGAGTTACACTGGCTCACTATGCACCATAATTTCAGCTACAATTGCACTCAACTTCATAGCACACAGGGATTCACTAGTGACTGCCGATGGTCAGTCTGCTGAGTTAGCAATTTCCCCTAGGACTATCATAATCTGCTGACGCAAGGCAGCTCAAGGTGGAAAGGGACTTACACCATTCTAAATGTACTAGGAGGAGAGATGAGAGGCCAGGGCTGGGACTAGGGTGAGTCAAGGAGGCATTTACCTTGCATGTACAATTTAAACTTGTGCCAAAATATTTAGTAATCAAGATAAGTAATATTTTAATGTAATATTTAAAATCAAATTAATGCAAAAATGTATGGGAAACAAAATATCTAAATTGTGAGTGAAGTCAGGATCCAACACTGTACTTGCATGTGGCTCACATCACTTGCCTCTCTCTAATCCTGACCCTGCCAAGAACTAGACTTAGAGAGTTAGGGCCATAGTCACATTACAGAGTAGCCTTCTCACCAATGTATGTTGGACCATCTAGAATGTAGTATTCTACTTCTATGGTGAAGTAGAAAAATTACAAATGCTTCCCAACACACCCCTTTCTACCTAAGAGTAGCTTAGGCACTAAAATATTTCTAAAATATAAATTGGTACTCTGCAAGTGTCAAGCACAACGTTAAGTTCTTTAAATATAGTATTATCTTATTCTAATCACTACAATAAAAAGCTGTACAAGATAGATGTCGATATGGTTTGGCTATGTCCTCACCCATATCTCATAATGAACTGTAGTTCCCATAATCCCTGGGTGTGGTGGGAGGGACCTGGTGGGACGTAATTGAATCATCGGGGTGGTTACCCCTAAGCTGTTCTCATGATAGTGAATGAGTTCTCATGAGATCTGATGGTTTTATAAGGGACTTTGCCCCCTTTGCTCAGCACTTCTCGTTTCTGCCACCATGTGAAGAAGGACATGTTTGCTTCCCCTTCCACCATGCTTGTAAGTTTCTTGAGGCCTCCGCAGCCATGCTGCACCGTGAGTCAATTAAACCTCTTTTCATTATAAATTACCCATCTCAGGTATTTCTTCATGGCAGCATGAGAATGAACTAATACAGTAAACTTGTACTGGGACAGTGTGGGGGGATGCTGCTATAAAGATATCCAAAAATGTGGAAGCAACTTTGGAACTGGATAGCAGACAGAGGCTGGAACAGTTTGGAGGGTTCAGAAAACGACAGGAAAATGTGGGTAAGTTAGAAACTTTCTAGAGACTTGGAGGGCTCAGAGACAGGAGGATGTGGGAAAGTTTGGAACTTCCTAGAGACTTGTTGAATGGCTTTAACCAAAATGCTGATAGTGATGTGGACAATGAAGTCCAGACTGAGTTGGTCACAAGTGGAGATAAGGAAATTCTTGAGAACTGGAACAAAGGTGATTCTTGCTATGCTCTAGCAAAGAGACAGGATTTTGCTCCTGCCCTAGAGAACTATGGAACTTTGAACTTGAGAGAGGTTATTTTGGGTATCTGGTAGAAAAAATTTCTAAGTGGCAAAGCATTCAAGAGGAAACAGAGCATAAAAGTTTGAAAAATTTGTAGCCTGACGATGCGAAAGGAAAACTCATTTTCTGGAGAGAAATTCAAGTCCACTGCAGAAATTTGAATCAGTAATGAGGAGCTGAATGTTAATCACCAAGACAATGGGGAAAATGCCTCCACAGCATGCCAGAGACCTTCACAGCAGCCCCTCCCATCATAGGCCTGGAGGCCTAGGAGGGAAAAATGGTTTTGTGGACTCCTGCTCTGTTCAGCCTCAGGACATAGTGCCCTGTGTCCCAGCAGCTTCAGCTTCAGCTGCAGCTAAAAGGGGCCCAAGTACAGCTCAGGTCATGGCTTCCGAGGATGCAAGCCCCAAGCCTTGGTGGCTTACACATAGTGTTGAGCCCGCAGGTGCACAGAAGTCAAGAATTAAGCTTTAGGAACCTTCACGTAGATTTCAGAGGATGTATGAAAGTGTCTGGATATCCTTTGAGAATAAAACAGCTGATGTGCATAATCAGAAACTCTCTGTTATGTGACGTTTTAGTGCTCAGTAACTTTGCGCTCCTTAGCTCAACTCTTACTGCTCAACTTCTGCAGGGAGAAGTTGTGAAACCATTTCTTTAAAAGTTACACTGTGCAAAAATCACAGTGACATTTCTATTGCATTTGCACTTTGCTTCAACTTCTGTTCTAGTCAAAATAGACTTTGAAGATATAGAAATGCACAGAATTCATGTCCTTGAGTCAGTAGTTACAGTAGAAAGGTGTGTGTGTGTATATAATATATGTGTGTGTGTGTATATACATATATATAAGGTTGGTGCAAAAGTAATTGTAGTTTTTGCCATTGAAATGATCTAGATAAAAGCTTTTATAATTATGTACTACTTAATATATATATATATATGTACTACTTTATATATATATGCCTTCAATCTAGATGAAATTTTTTCCTTAACAATAGTATAATTTACAAATTTTTCTGTCTTCAGCTATCACTCACCTAAGACTTGAGGAATCATTCTCTGAATTAATTATAAAAGCAATTGATAAGGCAAGATCCTAAAACCTCTGGGATTTTCCATCAATAAAGTAACTGTTAAGCCTTAGAGAGCAGAGCTTGTTCCTTCATCTTCCTCGGTTTTCACATTTCTTTGTCAAAAATGTAACTCTGTAACATTAGGGCTAAATTCCTTGAGAAGAATTTAAAACATATAGGTTTCAAATATTCAACTAAGCCTCAAAGAAAGAAGAAAGAAACATGGGTTCACAGGGCTGATTTTTTTTTTTTTTCTCCAGCCAGCATGGTCATCATTCCCTGCCAGGCATCTCAGCTTTAAAAATTCTGCAGCATGTCTCTATCCTCTTTGACAACAGCTTCTGTACATTATAAAAATCCCATTATGCATATTAAGCAATGAGACTCACTGTTTCCCAAGGGGATCAGTTGGAATTAAGCTTTCTAATCGAGAGATATTTCCCGAAGGACCAGTTGACGTAATTCATGTTTCAAGGCTCCTATGCAGTTTGGCCGTCTCCCCTTTATTAAGGGAAAAAGACAATTTATCTTGATTTACTTACATAATACATTTCATAGACTATAGCATATTTCAGAAATACAGGTTAAAAGCTAATCACGATAAAGTCATTTCTGAATTTTCCTCTCTTTCATTTTAAAAATACTTTTAAGTAGGAAAGGGACCCAAGCTGCTCAAGACTTCATTAAAATTTGAACTTTCTAATTTCCAATTAGATTTCTTCTGATCATGCTTTCACATTGATAAAAGAAGAAAATTATTTATCCAGATAATAAATAAAGCCCCTGCCATGGCTCCACAATCCCTGAGCCACAAAATCACTATTGTTAGACCATTGTGTTTTTTAAAACAGTGTGCACATTTTTCTCAGATTATTATTTTATTTTATGGTTTCACTGTCTTTATAAAATATGACTTACTTTATTCTGCGCTGTTTGCATCTATGAACACATTTTCTTATTTACAAATTAGTACCAGATGTAGCCTATCAGCCTATCTCTGATTCAGAAAAATCTTGCTACCTCTTATTGCCTGTTCCAGTTAATATGTCCTTGGGGTATAATCTGTCCCTACCAGGCACTAGATTTAGCTTATTCATTTGAAGTTAAGTGATAGAGCAACCAGTTGCATGTATGTGTATATATGTGTGTGTGTGTGCTGCATGTGTGTATATGTATACATCTCAATGGCATATGGAGCTCATCCAACTGAGAAAAGACTGAAACTTCCAAGCAGCATCTGGAATAGCTGGCCGGCTCATGGAGCTTCAGTTTATAGCAGTCGCCTCTTCTACTTCCCCTGCTGGAACACCCTTACTCAGCTTCGATCACCTCCGTGAGAGATTACTGAGTGCCTCCTAAATGTACACACATGCTCCCCAGAAATGTTGTTACAATTCACACCCCGATAACATTTCAAGGTTTCCATCCTTCTTATGAAGCTATGCACCTTTATTTTATACAAGCAGATAAAACTGAAAGAGTTCAGGAAATGTCACCACAAACAGGCTCCTTTGATAGATCCCCCAAAAGGAATGCAGTGGTCTAGAATCCTCTCCCTGAGAATCTCATTAACCAGGTAAGATTAGACTCCTGTCACAGGAGAGGAGACTGGAGGTTGATCCCACTGCCAGACAGACTTTGTCTCAGGCTATCACCTGTTCTTCTGAAGGCTCATTCCTCTTTCCCCAAAATCATTTACTCTCCCCTAAGTTGCCTTCATCCCCCTCCCTTCTCCCCTATGAAGAGGGTATATAAGCTGCTAGAGCTCATGGGGTTATTGAACGCTCACTTTTCTTTCCTGTGGTGTCCTTGAGCATGTAAAAATTTGCATATCTTTTTTTCCTGTTGATGTGCCTGTTGCCAGTTTGTTTCATAGACTCAGTTATTGAACCCTCAGAGGGTAGACGGAAGGTTTTCCTTTTTCTACATAGCTTTACAGACGTTTATTAGATAACCACATGATAAAAGTCAAAGCTTTGGGGAACATTATGGATGAAAAGGGCAGAGAAAGACTGCAGTGAGAGACCAGCTTTCTCTTAAAAGTTCACAGCAGGTTACACCCACAGTGGCGCAGGGCTGTAGGAGGGGGATCTGTAAATCCTCCTTTCATGAAAAGGGCCTTAGGAAGCTGAATCGACAATAGGCAAAATGAAAAAAAAATGCAAGCAACTAAAAAGAAATCAATTGACAATAGAAAGAGAATGAATGAGAGTAGCAGGAGAATACATACAAAAAATAAATAAATAAATAAAGGAAGAAGAGGTATGAAATAGGCAGATATTATGTTCCTTAAGTTTAAAATATACAAGCCAACAAAAACTACCTTAGAAGCGGGGTGTCCCAGGATCAACAGCCTGTAAAATCTCTGACTGCAATGAAGAAGAAACTCTACTTATTGAAGTCTAGAAAAACTATACAATGTTTAAGTCTTGGTTTGGCGCCCCTTCCATCTACCCTTCAGTAGTCTCTCCTGCATCTCGTTACCTCTAAATGTCCATGCCTTCCTCCTGAACTACTCTTGTTCTATTTCAGGGAATGTAATAAACAAACTCAGGGTTGCATGACACTCATGGGTACAAGGCATTTGGAGAAAGAATTTTTCCACAATAAAATTATTAACAATATATTTCCTGTCAATGAAAGGAAGAAAATTCTTATTTCCTAAGCAATTTGGGTTTCTCATAAGGACCCTTTGAAAATTAGGTCTTATTAAAATAAATCTCTAACCTTGGAAGAGCTTGAGTATGCTTACCTCTGCCATAACATACCCTGAGATGTGCTGCCTTCCCGGTGATCCTCACTGATAATGGATACTCTAATTAGAAGAAGGACATTGATCAAAGGCAGAGATGACTCACAGCAGCTTTGTGGTCACTTTCTTCTAAACAACAGCCTGGTTGGAGGGTATTATCATAAAAGTTAAAAAATTTTTAAAAACCCCGAAACTAATACTTTTGTTTTCTTTTTTAGCCACTGTAAACTAAGATTAGGTGGTAGTTCAACGATTTAAAAAATGAAAATACATGCTGTTACATACATTATATACAAATTATATGGAGAATCAGAAAACAAAAATATTGTTAATTTCCTATCCGTTTCCCACCGATCTATTCTGCTATTTACCATTGTGCTCTTTCCTACGCTACAGCCACATGAGAAGACAAAGCAAAGAGATTGAGTTGAGATTTGCTAAGAAACTAAAAATCAAGATTTTACGTCTAAAAAAAGTTTAGAAATATATTGAATGAAATGTTAGTAGCAGTGAATTTTAGGAAATTTGATCATAGAAGATTTGTAATTTACTATTTATGTCTATCTCAATTTTAAGTTTTCTTCAAGAAACACTTACTACTGGATAAAAAGATATTGAAAAATATTTGGGGCCAACACAGTAGCTGACATACCTGTCATCCCAGCACTTTGGGAGGCCAGCGCAAGAGGATTCACTTGAGCCCAGCAGTTCAAGACCAGCCTGGGCAATATAGAGAGACCCTGTTTCTACCAAAAAAAAATTATTACTCGCTAAAATTTATAGTTTGGAAATGCTATCCTTTAAATGAAGAAATAGATAAATTCTAATTCATTTCTTTAATTTAAAATTTGAGAATGCTATTTTCCAGTAAATAATTAAAAGCATTAGCTATTGGAATTTAATTCTCATTATAAAAGCATCTGGAATTGAATCTTAACTGTTACAATTATTAAAACTATTTTAAAAGCACATTTTATAATTCAAGTTTTCATCATGCTTTACAGATTTCGTAAGCTATTGGGCTATATTTACCTTCCGAGTAGTTTTAGAGTAATTGTTCCCAAATTTCTCTCAAGAGAGGAATTACAGAACACGAGGGAAAGGGGAGCTTATTGAAACAAATAGATAAACAGATTGTCAGGATTTCCAAGTAAAGCACTTAGAAATTTGCTTTGTCTTGTTTGTTACACTTTGTCCTGTTAATACACTTCCAGTTGATTCATATCAGAGATGTTGGGAAACCTATTTTAGAGTGCAATTTTTCTAATATTAGGTAATTTTCTAAGTGTAGTCACAATTAATGCATATGGAACAATGGACCAGGCTTTAGAAATCTTCCTGGTGATGGATAATGGAGTTATTGCATTCCTATAGTACAGGAGTACATTTTTACTCATTCTTTTTTTTTTCTTTTGGAACTCCAACATTGTTTTACTCTCTATACTTTCTAAAGCTAACACAAGCAGCTCTGAGCAAAGAAACTAACTGCCTTTTCTTTCTTAGTATGACTCTTGATTTCACTGACGTGTAAATTCAAGCAAATGTTAGAAAAACACAGCTGATCCATAGTCTTATCCTGCACTTTCCATTCATGAACCAATGTAAACAACAAGAATATTAGCCCAGGAATATTATGCCCAATTGGTTTGAAATGTTGTGTCCTCTTTTAGAGATGTACATATATAATTTTTATAAGATCCACTTGGGCTGTGTATATGTAGCAGGAGACAGATTTAATATGAATACAACCACAACTACAAAATCGATCGTCATGGCCAAGTAATTAACCAGATAATTCCTTTAGCACGACATCAGTCAAAATGGTTGTTTGAATGTCCCAAATTTTGCAGCTGATTCATTTTTATGATGTGGAAGATGAGAATGAAATAATTCCCTGTGGGGCAAAAAGCCTACATCACTGGTGCTTCCTATGTTGTAGGCGAGAGTTAGGTCAGGTGTCTGAGATACGACTGTCATTGGGCAATTATCAATCTGGCAGGATTCATTTCTTCATCCACTGAGGGCTGTTCCTATATTTGGAAATCCATACTCTCATCTTCATTAGTGAATTCTAAAGCATTGAGTGAAAATAGCCTGCAATCCCCCTATTTACAGCTTTATAGAAGTGTTAAAATATGCAAGAACTAGGAGTCTTAAAGAGGGAAGCCAAACGGATTCTACAACCAAATATGGGAGAGATGTTTTATGATACTGTTGACTTCTTTTTAAAGAATACATTAAAGTTTCTTTGGAGGCTGCATTTGCACAGTAATGATTTAAAGATACTTAGCTCACACTGATGAAATAAATGCTTTCCCCAGTGGTGTAGAACAATTTGATAGAAGAGCATATGTCCTCTAATTCCTGGGCATAATAGAGTCTGAATTAAGGGGCTAAGTAAGTGCTGCTTCTCACGTCCTTGCTTTGTGGGAGCATGTAATCTTTTCTTAGTGTATGTTTTGTTTTCTCAGTTAGAGTTTCTTCCTTTTCTTGGAGGTCATTTAACATGGGAATTTGACACTCAATCAGTGCTTAATTTCACTTTCATATTTTTATCATTGACTTTAGTTGAATTCCTTTACAAAGCTACTGAAACCTTGGTCCCTTTGCCACCTAAAAAGAAAACAACAACAACAACAACACTCTACTGCCACATAGGATGTTTAAAATTAGTAATTACACCTTTTCTGAGAGTCTACTCAGTCAACACTCTCCTCAGCTGGAGAAGTGTGTTCTTACTGAATGCTCAACTGCAAGAGATTGCGAACAAGGTCACCATCTCCAACAGCATTTCAGTAAGAAACAACCAAAACCACAGCCAATGCGGTGAAAAATGACCCTTGGCACATGCTTACAGATCATTGCTAGTAAGTAAACATTGGAGAGTAAGCAACAACCTGCCAATTCTTATCTTCCTTGTTGGGGAAAAGGACAAGTGACTCGCTGTGTTTTATGTTTTTAAACTTTCAGCTGTCTTCCTTGGCAAAAAGAATATAAAATCACCAGGATGATCTTTCTCTTTGATGGCTTTGTGGCTCAGTGAGGCAACAAGCATATATGTTATTTAAATACAAATGGATTGATAAATCCACATATCGTGCTGGAGCTCAGTGTGAGGCAAGCAGCTGTTTTAAATCCCACCCTCCTCTTCCCAATAGTTTATAGTAGAAAATCTGAGAAACTGCATACCACCAGGTGTAGCCATAATGTAGTCCTATTAGAACCATAGCTTCATTGTCGGAAACTTCATTTAAACGTCCATAAAACCATCCTGATACAAAGAATGAACTGTAATAGCTTATAATTATGAGAGTGCATAAAGTATGCCTCACAACCTATTACAAAGCCATAATTTTAGCATAAAACCATAAACCAGGAGAACAAAACTTGAGGACTTCAAAATAAAATTACAGCTTTTGTAAAGGCTCAGTAGAGCATACCTTTTTTCTCCACAATAAATGATTGTCTCGTCTGCCTCCCACACACAAAACAAGGGTGGGTTTCTGATTTTTCAGACTTTACACTTCAGCACGTTCCCAAAGGTATCTTACAACTAGAGCATTAAGACATTTTCAAAAGGGATTTTAATGCCCATTAGAATGAGAGCTGGTTCAGGTGGAAAGATAGATAGCATTCACTCACGTCAAAATGGGGAAATTAGCAGGAAAGGCATTTGTGCTTGGTCTGCTTAAAAGCCCCTCCTGTCATGAGGAAGAGGAAATGCCTCTTTTAATCATCAAACCAATGCAATTAAGACTGAACAAGATTTATCAGTCTTTATGTGAGCAGAAGGAAATGAACATTCAAGAAATGTATTTTAAGAAAATAAGGATAGTTTCAAGGCCAGAATATTTAACTCTTTGCCAGCTTTCTTGATGCATTTTTAGGGTTTTGTAAAAGCACTCTGATTTTTTTTCTCATAGATGAAATACAATTTGCCTGACATCAACAAGCCAAAGCAATATTTATACCTAATTATATATTAAACATGCATACACACACACACACACACACACACACCCCTTCTAATTTAGAAACTTAAAATATGTGAGCTTCAAACTGTACTTTTAAAATGTCATTTGTTATTATGCTTACGTGAATAATATTGTACACAAAGAACAGACTTAAAATCCCCTATAATTCCATCACAAAGACATAACTCTGCTTAATATTTTGGAATATTTCTTTTGAGTATATATTTTCAAAACAGTGTTAAACTCTATATAGTTTTATATAATTTATTATTCATAAAACAACATCGTAATCATTTTTATATCATTACATATCTAACATACTATTTAATGGTTACATAAAACCCTATTATATAAATTAATTATAATTTATTTAATCCTTATGTACACTTAAATTATTGTTTACAATCGTTATTGGTACATATAGACACATATATGTATATACATATGTATATAAAGCTTTACTTCTAATGTCAGAAAATTATAAACAATATCCTAAATGTTCATGTAATCTAAATCTGTCTACTGTATTATTTTGGGGTCAATTTTCATATTTATTTTTATTTATATATATTTTTTATTTTTCCTGAGACAAGGTCTCATTCTGTCACCCAGGTTGGAGTGCAGTGGTGCGATCTTGAGCTCAGCTCACTGAAACCTCCTTTTCCAGGCTCAAGCGATCCTTCCACCTCAGCCTTTGGAGTAGGTTGGGAGCACAGGCATGCAACAAAATTTTTTTGTATTTTCGGTAGAGGTGGGGTCTCATCATGTTGTCCAGGCTGGTCTCAAGCTCCTGAGTTCAGGTGATCCATCTGCCTCAGCCTTCCAAAGTGATGGAATTACAGGCATGAGCTACCGTGCTTGATCTTGGAGTCAATTTTTAGAAGTGGAGCAAAGGATAGGAATATATTTTTAGGGATTTATGTAAACTATTCAATTACAATGAGAAATTTGCAGTGTTTTGTTTATCACATTGTTTTTCTAGGACAATGAGTTAGACATAAGAAATAATAGAATTTTCTTTATAAAGCTTGATATAATGGTACTGTATATTGACAATTGCTTTAGAATCCTTTCCATTCTGTGCTGTCTACAGTAGAAACCACACGTTTGCTCTAATCATATGGGATTCATTTGGCCAGTATCTGAGGAGAGGGCCAGGCCACCCAAGGTGGTGATGCAGAGGAAACCTAACTGCATGAGTACGGGGAGAGATAGGTTTATAAATGGGCGCAGGTGAAAGTTAAGGGAATTCACACGTAATAGTTTCTATTCTCTCTTGTAAGAGGCTTGGAGTGTAAATGTCTGGAATTGTCCATGTAGGGAAGACATGGGACAGAGAACATGTCAGTGACAAACTGTGTTAGTCAGGGTTCTTCAAAGACACAGAATCAATGGGACATAAATAGATAGAAGGAAATAAATTTATGATGAGGGATTGGTTCACACAGGTATGGAGGCTGCTTTTAGCCTCCATCATCTGCCCATAATCTGATTAAGTCCCATAATCTGCCTCCTGTAAGTTGGAGCCCCAGAAAAGCCAGTCTCAGTCCAAAGGCCTGAGAACTGGGAGCACTGCTGTCCAAGGACAGGAGAAGGGGGATGTCTCAACTCAAGCAGAGAGCAGATCTGCCCTTCCTCTGCCATTTTGTTTTGCTTAGACCCTCAATGGGTGAGATGAAGCCCACCCACATTGAGGAGAGCAGTCTTCTTTACTCATCTACTGATTCAAATGTTCACCTTCTCCAGGAACACCCAGAAATAATGGCTTATCAGCCAGCCAGGTATTCCTTAGCCCAATCAAGTTGTCATATAAAATTAACCATTGTATAAACCTTGCCAAGCAACATTGAGGTTCAAGCTGAAGTTCAAAACCATGCTATTGTAATAGCCTCCACATAATTGTATTTTCTCTGGTGGTGATTGGCTACTCATGTGCAGGATGGATTCAGTTATTTAGGTTTGGGAAACTGCAGGGAATATGTGATAGAAGGTCAAGGTCATCAGGGCTCAGAGAAAACTTGGCATGAAGGGGGATAGGGCCTAGGATGGATAAGGAAAAAAGTAAGAATACAGTGGACTCAGTGAAGAGATGAGTGAAGGGCCAAGGGATGCAGATGGCTGGACGAGGCCCATGAGCAAGTGCTATAAGAGCGAGAATGTGAGATTTAGCCCTGTCAATCATATTTCAGTGCTATAAGTCATTACATCACAGTGTTGGATGAAGGGTTGTATCATAATAGCTTATAAGTGGAGAATGCAGCGTGTCAATTAGATTATACATTTCTTTAGTCAATAAATAATTGATGAACATTCACCATGTGCTAGGCACTGCTCTGGGCCCTAGGGGTACAGAGGTAAACAAAACAGATAAATTCATTGCCTTCATAGAACTGTAGTCTAGCAGAACAAGGGAAGATAAAACAATAAACAGAATAAATGCATAAAATATGCATCTGACCTAAGAGATGGCAGCTGGTAACAAGAAAGCAAAGAGAAAACTACAAAGGATTAAGTAAGAGGTAGTTTGCAGTTTTAAGTAGCACGGACAGGGAAGAAGAATAGGAAAACTTGATTAGCACGATGTGAAAGAAGAGGTGATGTCATATAAGCAGGCTCCAACTCATGAATGCATTGAATGTGTGGCTTTCCAAGTTGTCATCTGAATTTTGATTAGTTGGAATTCAGAGTTTTTTTCTCCAAAGAGTAAGACGAGTGATTGTGCTTGGGGACCTAGTCAATCCTCATCCCATTCCCCAAAGCTTCCTTGACTCATAATGTGTTGGAAATACCACCATTTGTAACCCTGGGCTTCAAATCCTTTCCCGTTTCTCTGACCATCAAGTCTAGAGGTTTCTTGAGTTCTGAGGAAAGAAGGAAGTTTGGTGAATGGTTGAGGCTGGACATTTCTTATTATGTTATACCAGAAAAAGCCCTACTCAGCAGAAAAGTCAAAAAAGGGAAGGTAGGAGGTGGAGAATCTTGGCAGCAGTGGCATCCTTTGGAAGCCTGCCCTATTGTTTTCCCCCAAAATCCACTGCTCAGGACCTTTCAGTTAGGAAGGACATAAGTCAGACTACTAGTCATGCTGTGGTATTTGTCATATTCAGTATCATTTCTGCAACAAATAATTATTGAACACCTACAGGTGCCTCTTCAGATGATCAGTGAACAACAGGCAAAATCCTTGCCATGTGAGCTTACATTCTACCAGGGTAGACAGGGAAATAAATAGGCAACAGAATAAACAAATTATATAGGCTGTGATGTAAGAACAATGGGTTAGGTAGTCATAAGACCTGGTGAGTGTCCTGAAACTTCATTTATCCTAAAGGACCTAAGCTCCTTCAGTTTTCACCACTTGAAGGTATTTTTCATGTCTATAACTGTAGTAGAGAAAGATAACATTTCTGGAGATGTTACCTATATGTAAGAGCATGGATCTGTATATTTTGAGTTGAGTTTTCATCCTAAACTTAAAAAGTGATTTTGAGTCTGAGGATTCTGAAGAGCATCTTTGGCTGTTTTTACATGCTGTGGATGCCCATGAAAAGAATTAAGATATTGTAAAACCTATTTTCTACTTTTAATCACTCCCTGGATTGAGAGAAGAAAGCAAATGCCAGGATGCATGGCTTCGACACAATTATCGCAAACGTGTGTCATAATCACTACATTTTCCCAATGGTTTTGTTACTTTAAGTCTGGTCTCCTTTTCCAGAAAAGCAGAATTTATGAGTTATGGCAGTTCACCCAGTAATTTGTAAACATTGCTTAAATCCCTAGTTGGCCAGTCCGTACATGAAGGAACTGTTCAATTCTACAAAGTACATAATTGTAGTATAAATTTATTTGTTCACTTTCTACAGCAAAAATGAACCACTTATAATAATTATTGTATTTTTTAAAATAATACCACCACTCAGGAGGAAATTTTATCATGTTGAGCTCCCTTCTGAGAGGTAGATATTTTAGAATATGCATGCAAAACAGGATAAGCAGAGAAAATCTTAACACCAATCAAAATATCTCAGGAATGGCACAGGAATTCGTTTTAAACCAAAGTATTTGTGTGTCTCAATATTCTGAAGAATGGTTTTCAATGTAAATGAGCTCTTCAGAGTGAAAATTTCTGAGAAACTGCACATAAGATTTCAAATAACTGATTACATCAATCAAAGGGAAATTTCATCTGCTCGCAGATATAGCTATGGGTTGTATTTGCAAGACAGAACTTAGCTGAACTTGCATAGCTGTTTCCTGGCTCTCTTTTTATCCTCTAACTTCTAGTTTTATTAGCTTCTCTTCCTCAGCCTGCTCCATAATATTGATATTTCCTGGGTTTGTTTGCTCATTTGTTTATTTTACCATTCTCTCTTTCCTATTCACAATTCTTGGGTAATTTCATTGACCGTCATGACATTCATAGCCACTGTATCTTTAGCCTACACCTTTGTCCTATGTGACATGAGGGAACTTCAAAAAATTCATTAAAAAATGAAATTAAAAGATAAAATAAAATATAAACCTTATTTCTCATCATATCATTCAACAAGTTTAAGACAGTTTTGTAAGCAATGATAGCAGCCATTTAGTCTATCTCTAAAGAACTGAGATTCCTGGGAATTTAACCATGTCAATGCATTCTTTTTCGCATTGCTAACGGAAGAAAAATTGGTTCCCCTTAAAGATTCTTTAAGATTAGGAAACAAAAAGAAGAAAGAAGGAGGCAAATCAGGACTGTAAGGTGGATGCCTAATGGTTTCCCATCAAAACTTTCACAAAATTGCCCTTGTTTGATTAGAGAAATGAGCAGAAGCATTGTCATAGCGGAGGAGGACTCTCTGGTGAAGTTTCCTCAGGTGCTTTTCTGCTAAAACTTTGGCCAACTTTCTTGTAACACTCTCATAATAAGCAGATGTTATCATTTTTGACCCTCCAGAAAATCAACAAGCAAAATGCCTTGAACATCCCCAAAAACTGTTGCCATAACCTTAGCTCTTGAGCAGTTTGCCTTTACTTTGACTTGACCACATCCACCTCTTGGTAGCCATTGCTTTGATTGTGCTTTGTCTTCAGGATCATACTGGTGAAGCCATGTTTCATCTGCTATTAAATTCTTCAAAGAAATGCTTCAAGATCTTGATCCCACTTGCTTAAAATTTCCATTGAGAGCTCTGTTCTTGTCTGTAGCTGATCTGGGCACAACAGTTTTGGCACCCATCATCTGGAAAGTTTGCTCCATTTTAATTTTTAAATCAGCAATGTGTAAGCTGAACAAATTGAGATGTCTATGGTGTTTGCTTTTGTTTCTGCTGTTAATTGTTGATTGCCATCAATTAGAACACAAACCAGACAAATTTTTTCCTTACAAATTGATGTGGATGCTCTACTGCTAGAGGTTTCATCTTCAACATCATCTCTCATCCCATCTTAAAATGAGTTATCCATTTGTAAACTGCTTATTTCTTTGGGGCATTGTCCCATAAACTTCTTGTAAAGCATCAGTGATTTTCATCATTCTTCCATTTAAGCTCCATCATAAATTTGATGTTTGTTCTTCCTTCAATTTTAGCAGAATTTATGTTGCTTATATAGGAGCTCTTTTCAAACTGATGTCTTCTTCTTCTTAGTGCCTCAAACTAGATTGTGTTCAGATTTGTTATAATAAGTTAACGTGAGTTTATTTTGGTGCAAAAAAATTGAAATCTTTGCATAATTCTTTCTTGTAATAAGCATTTTCCATGAACTCTTTGAATGACCCTTGTAATTTAAACTGCATTTGGATCTCTACCTAAAGTAGAGCGACAAAATACACCAGTTTGCCTGAAACTCCCAGTTCTGCATCCTGGGAAAGTTTCTTTTCCAGATGTGAAGAATCCAGGCTTTGGGGAATGGACATGGAAGTTTGGGAGAAAGGTACAAAACCCATCAGTACCTTCAGACATAGGGACTAAAGGCAACACTATTGTTAGTGTCAAATTGATAATGGCATACATTATCCACCTTCCATTACTGCAGTCACAGTTTTTCCCCAACCACTGGCACTGGCAACTGTAATTTGGGGCTAACAATAATAGGTAATTAACTGTTGATTTTCTTCAAGTGATGCATCCTAAACGGGCAAGTTAAGTAGATTGCAATCATGATTATTAACAATCTGTGTTTGACTTGGCCTGTAGATTAACTTTTGAGTTGTGTTAACATAGAGAAGTTTTAAGTTGTTAAATGTTAAATATCATAAATATCGCTTTAAGAGAGACATGCCATTGACTTTACCCCACGGATATCAATGATATATTTAAATAAAGAAAAAAGTTCTCAGAGGATTGGGAGAGAATAACGTCTATCCATTGGCGATGTATTTGTGGATATGCTAGTAGTGGAATAGGGTTAGTTTATTTGCCTCACTCAATTTTGGATGAAAACAAATGGGATCTGATTTTCTGTGAGATTAATATATTCCTTTAACTACATCCTAGTTCTGTGTGACTGCACATCTCGGAAGATCAAAATAGCAACAATTTAACCAGCAATATCTGTGGTTAATTTTCATGATGAACAAGACAAATGTGAAAATATGCAATGGAAACTGGTATTATGTTTAATGATTTAGATTTAAAAGTATTTCCATTTAGGTAGCATGTGGCATTGAACTTAATTTATATAAAAATATGAGTGAAACTTATGTTTTACTTCTACAGCCGATTACGTTTGACTGAGGGAGAAGCTTTTGCAGTGCTGTTCCTTGGGGACTTGCTACTACTAAATGAATATCTGCCGTATATTTTGAGATTTTTCTATGCTTCAATTTACCATGTATGGTTTGTGTACACAATTTTCAAATTCTAAATACCAATATAGGAGAGCTTTATCCAGAGGTGTGCTGGTAAATATTTAAGAACCAGCTCTCAAAACTATATGTGTGTTTATATACAAATTTATTATACATTTTACTGATATTAGAATGCAAATTTATATATAATGGTAACATATACAATGCTATTTATCATAAATTCTATATAGCCAATTGAGTCTTCTATATTCTAGCTATATGAACATTTTTTCCTGATTTTTGCTAAATTTGTATATCTGTACCCAGCTTATAGTTGAAATTTGAACATAGTTTTATAAAGTTGCATCCTAATCCACCAGTTTTTTTCCAAAACATCGTTGTAATTACATCTCTGAGCTACTTTAAAACTATTTCCCAGTCTTATGCAAATTATGTTCATTAAACTAAAACCTCTTTTAGCTTCAGCACTTGACATGGTGCATTTTAAGTTAAATCTGAATTATTTTGTTTTTTTTAAGTTTTGAAGAAGATGATTGTTTTGCTCGACAATCACGTCAACCTCTGTTAGTATTTATAGATGTAGATTTACAAGGGATAAATATTTCCATGATTGCCACGGGAATATTTATGTACACAAAGCATACATGGTAAATCGAAGCATAGAAAAATCTCAAAATGTACAGCAGATATTCATTTAGTAGTTACAATTGACTAACATAATGTCACTCAGTGCCGTTAAAAGAGATGCACAGTAGCACATCATTGTATATGGCATTTTTAGTATATGGATATAGTAGATGTAAAAGTGCAAGGCATAGGTAATAGTAAAATACAGTAAAATAATTAGTTTTCCTATTATATTTACTATGTATTTTTAATATTTACTACTTTTATTTTAACAAAAGATATTTAATTGTAAGTTTGTGTAATTCAATTTTTTCATAATGGCCGTGTTTAACAATAGGCTTGCAACTTTCCTGAAAATTTAACAGTTGGCTCTTGTGAGCCAATAGAAACTGGCTCCAGAACATCATTGGCCTAATCTGAGGAGGCTTATTCAATCTGAAAAGGCTTATAAATAAAAATGCCCCACTTCCAAGCACCTCCATCACTACCACTCCATCCAGGCTATTGGCCTTCCTTTCTAGAATTACAGCGTAGCCTTCACTCTGTCCTTCTGGCTTCCACACTGGCCAATTGGTCCACTTCCCACACTATAGTCAGAGTGATCCTTTTAATGGATATACTGGATCATAGCTCTTTTCTTTTCTTTTCTTTTCTTTTCTTTTCTTTTCTTTTCTTTTCTTTTCTTTCCTTTCCTTTCCTTTCCTTTCCTTTTCTTTCTTTTCTTGACAGGGTCTTACTCTCTTGCCCAGGCTGGAGTGGAGCAGCACGATCACAGCTCATTGAAGCTTCGACTCCAGTGATCCTCCCACCTCAGCCTCCTGGGTAGTTGGGACTATAGCCACGTGACACCATGCCTGGTTAATTTTTTTGTTTTTGCAGAGATAGGACTTCACCATGTTGCCCAAACTAGTCTTGAACTCTTGGGCTCAAGAGATCTGCCCACCTGAGCCTCCCAAATTTCTGGGATCACAGGCGTGAGCCACTGAGCCCAGCCTCCTTTTATCAAAGTTCTTTATTCTTTATTGGCTTCCCTTCTTACTCAAAATTGAACTCAACCTTCTTGTCACCATTGCCTCTTGGACGTAGCTCCAATGGCTTTGCTTGTCCTGTTTTCTACCAATTGCCCAACATTTTGCTCTCATTTCATTTGCACTCTGTTTTCTACAAATTCCCCAAAACTTTGCTCTCATCTCTTTTGCTTTCTTGTGGTTCTTCCCATACAGCAGAGAACTTGCCTCAGTGCACGTTGTACTTTGCTTTCTTGGCCTGATATGCAGGGACCTCCCACCTGCACGCTCCTTAAATTGCCTGGTCTCCAAACTAATGTTACCTTCTCAAAGAGACATCCCTGCCTCTCTGAGTCAGAGCACACTCCAAAACTCTAGACTGCCTGTTTTCTTTCCCCATACTCTACATCTCATTGGTCTTCATAGCACGGTTCAGAACCTACTATGTCACATATTCATTTTTTTTTTTATTTTCCATCTCCCCAACAAGAACATAGATTTTATGAAATAAAGGACTTTGCTTTATTCATCGTGGATCTCCAGAGCCTAAAAAGCTATCTGACATAGAATGCTAACTGATAAATAAATATTCATTGAAGGCATGGATGGATCCTTATTAGAAATGACTCTGAAATGTGTTCGTTTTGGATGAATTCCCTCCCTGTTTCTCTCAGCATAAGGGTGGTTCAGTGGCAAGAAGGGGTCGAGCCTTACTAATAAAGGGAGGCTGTATCCATTTAGAGGGATACCTGTTTCTAATTCTCACAAAGGTACAATATGAGCTAGTGACAGTCCTAATTTCATCCTATTGATGGATATAATTTTATGTCTTTAATGCATATAAAAATTATCTCAATTATGAGATAATTTCTTCCTCATTGCACCCCAAATCTTCTAGTGGCTTAAAACAACTTATATATGCTATTCTCCTCTTTTGGGGACAGGTGGATATGACTAAGTAACCATATTATACTTGTATGCAGGGTGAATCTGTGGATAACCAAAAGTTGAAAACATCGGCCAGGCATGGTGGCTCATGACTGTAATCCCAGCACTTTGGGAGGTCAAGACAGGTGGATCACCTAAGGTCAGGAGTTCGAGACCAGCCTGACCTTGGGAGTTCGAGACGAGTGGATCACCAAAGGTCAGGAATTCAAGACCAGTCTGACCAATATGGCAAAACCCTGTCTCTATTAAAATTACAAAAATTAGCCAGACATGGTAGCATGCACCTGTAGTCCCAGCTACTTGGGAGGCTGAGGCAGGAGAATCGCTTGAACCCGGGAGGCAGAGGTTGCAGTAAGCCTAGGTCTCGCCACTGCATTCCAACCTGGGTGACAGAGCAAGACTCCATCTCAAAAAGAAAAAAAAAAAAAGTTGAAAACATCTTTGAAGAGATCGGTGCATTGCCAATACTAAAGAAAAGGGAATAAGTAAAAGAAATTAAGGAAGGTCACAACATATAAAGAATATTGAGTGAAATATAAAAAGAAATCAAGCCAAATGTTTTTCCATAGCAAGACCCCAAAACAAAATTAAGTCTAAAGACATAGAAAGCAATTAAAATTCATTGTAGTGACTGTGCTCATAGAATATTTGTAAACAGCCTATTTCCTTTAGGCCTCGGTTTCATTACCTGTGAAGCAGGCATTGTTGTACTGATCTCTTCAGAGTTATAAAAATCAGATACTGTCTGAAAACTGGTATTTTATTATTATTATTATTTTATTTATTTATTTTTTGAGATGGAGTTTATCTTTGTTGCCTAGACTGGAGTGCAGTGGTGCAATCACAGCTCAAAGCAGCCTCAGCAACCTGGACTCAAGTGATTCTCCAACTTCAGCCTCCTAAGTAGCTGGGACCACAGGTGCCTGTTACCACCTGGCTAACTTTTTTTATATTTGTAGAGACAAGGTGTCACTATGGTGGACAGGCTGGTTTGGAACTCCTGACTTCAAGTGATCCTTCTCCTCAGCCTCCCAAAGTGCTGGGATTGCAGGCATGAGACACTGTACCTGGCCCTGAAAACTAGTATTATTAACCTTAAGGATGTGTTTTATAAATTCATTTAAATATTTATTAAGTGGGCATTTTTATGAAAGGGAAAGTTTACTTAAGACTTTAACAATGCTTGTTTTGGTCTTGACATTTTCTTTTTCTTTCTTTTTTTTTGAAATGGAGTCTTGCTCTGTCGCCCAGGCTGGAGTGCAATGGTGTGATCTCGGCTCACTGCAACCTCTGTCTCCTGGGTTCAAGCAATTCTCCTGCCTCAGTCTCCCAAGTAGCTGCGATTACAGCCATGTACCACCACGCTTGGCTAATTTTTGTATTTTTTAGTACAGACGGGGTTTCACCATGTTGGTCAGGCTAGTCTCGAACTCCTGACCTCAGGTAATCCACCCACCTTGGCCTCCCAGAGTGCTAGGAATACAGGCATGAACAACCACGCTCAGCCCAACATTTTCATTATTAGCAATTATTTCTTAAAGATCACTTAAGAAAATGTGAGGTTTTTTTCAGAGAACAAGTATGTTCATACTTCTAGATGTATTCTCCATTTATATTTTACCCACAATATAAAAGTCACCTATGCTTAACAATTTCCAATGACAGCTTGATGTTTCCAAGAAGTCCCCTTTTAAGTGTGGCCTGTAAGACCTTGCCCAGGTGGCTTATCTGATGGTCTTGGCGAGACTCTGGCCTGGGCAGTAATTCTGCCTCTAACATTTCTGCTTGAACCACAAAGAAACTGTAGGCTCATTTCCCAGAGGATGGGGGAAGTTGTAGCTCTAACTGTTTAAAATCGGATTTTATTGGGTAATGTTTCAAAGCGCTCACTTTGCATTTCTGCTAACAAAGCTGAACATTCAGCCAAAATATTGGAAAGGAAATACTCAGGCAGAATGAAACGACAGAGGAGGCTTGAAAAGTGGGGAGCCGAGCCAAGAATGACAAAATAAAAGGGGCACATTCCAGAAGGAGACGTGAAAGAGAAAACTGTTTTTAGCACATCAGTTCGAGCCTTCTTTTCCCACATCCATATCCAAACCTTGGGAATAACTAATGTTTTAGTTGGATTTTTAGCTTTTCTTCTCATATACTCACTTCAAATCTCATGCTAACACATTAAAGAAGGCTTCGCTGGCTCATCTGGGGCAACCCAAGCCTTTAATTCAAGTTGGCTTTTACCATTTCATGGCAGGTGCCAAGGATGGAGGTAACATGAAGGTTTTCTACCCTCTACTCTGGAAACATGAAGCAAAAATGACTTTAGCATCGATGCAATGAACAAATATTCCTGTCAGATGTGATCATCATCTGAAACATGATCCTGGGAAGTATTTTACGTTCCATAACATGACTTTGAGGGTGAGCACATGTATTTGTTTATCTCCTATGAAGCCAACTTTATTTATACTCTATTGATTTTTTTTGTGTGTGTGTGAACTATTCTACTCCTTGAAAAACTCCATTTATTTGATTGTAGGAAGCAAATCTTCCCCACACTACCTGAGTGGATTATTTAGAAATGGCTGAAAGCAATCGTAGAGACAACTCAAGAAGCTAGTATACAAAGGCAAGTTAAGAGGCTGCAAATACTGAATGGAAGTGTGTTGCACTGGACAGACACAGAGGTTTGGATGAACTGACTTCACTGAGGCTCCTCACATGGGAAGTTTTGCTGGTAGTGACTCACTTGTGTTCCTAATTATCCCACCTCATCTATTTGTGTCGGGTGTGTGTGTGTGTGTGTATGTGTGTTCACGAACCCTCATATGTGTATATTCATGCATTTCTCTTCTAAGCCATCTTTAACAATTACAACCATCTTCCCACCTTTGAGAAGATTCCAAACTACATTCAGAAGAAGGAAACAGTTTTTGAGGTGTTACCTCCATCATACCAAGAGGATGGATTTCAAATCTTCTTGCAGTCACTTGCAGACCGTTTACTTCTTTTGCAAGTCTCTTGCATTGCTAAATATCCCACAGAAATGGAACTCGCAAGGATAAAAAGCAAAATGATCCTTTGTGCTTAAGACACTGAAGAAAATAAGTTGTACGGAAACAATAAATGATTAATTTGAAAAAAAAGCAACGACTTTTCTTTTCTCTTAGATATGGCAACATCTCCGAGTGGTTTCTGTGGAGAAACTATATTTCAGAGAATACGAATTCACAGATTGTACATGGTGATTATTTTTAATGCATCTTTCTATCTTGAATTATCATAAAGTCATAGAATGTAAAAGGAACTTGATTATCTAGTAAAGTTCTTATTCTTTATTTTGCTCCTTTTAGAAACAAAACCACTTTTCATTTACTAAAATATCTTCAGATAAGGAAACTAGATATTGCTCTTGGAAACAATAATGCAGCCTTTTGTAATATCTTCAAGTCAGTACACATTTATTGTGAAATTAAACTGTGCTGGGGACACAAAAATCATATGAGATATTTTCTCATTTAGGTATGCATTCATTTAAAATATTTATTGACTGCCTACAACATGCCAGAATGGTTTTGAGGCAATAGGGGTACAAGAGTGAAAAAGGTAGACCAAGTTGCTGCCTTTGTGAAAATTATAGCGCATTGGAGAAAAAGGACATTAAAATTATAATATAATGACGGGCAGTGAAAAGTGCTGTGATTACAAATAAAGCAGAATGAGGAGGTTAAGAGTGATGGAGATGCACTCCTATTTCCGATAGGATGGTCCAGGTAGGTCTTTCTGGCAAGGTGACATTTAAATAGAGATCTGAATGTGATGAGAATGAGAAGACATTCTAGGGAAAGGAAACGGAATAAGGAAAGGTGGGAGACGAAGGATAGTTCCGATAACCGGTGGTTCTGTGTGGATAGAGCTTGAAGTCATGCAAAATTACAGAAGTAGAGACAAAAAAGGGATGTGGGAGAATATTTGTAGGGATTGTAAACTGCACTGAAGAGTTTAGATTTTTCCTAAAATCCAAAAGGCAGTGTGGAATTGAAGAAGTTTAAGGAGAGATAAGACCAAGCTAGAGTGTTTAGCCGGTTACTCTGGCAGTAGTATGAAGATTAGGAAGAGTAAAGGAACATCCTGCATCCATTTTATACGATACAAAGCAGAGGTCTTCAGACATTTTTGCTCTTTTCTCCCCAAAAAAGTAATTTGAACAATATTTAAACAAATTTGATAGTGATTTTAATTACCTGTCAAATATATAATTTCCAGCATCCTCAAAATATTGGCATTTAAAGGTAATTATTTCACTCAATTAAAAATATGCAATAGAATATAAACACCAATGTGATTTGAATTCCACCAACTTCCACTTAAAAATATACACTAAGTCGTTTTCACTCTTTTATGTTATCACCTTTCTCTTTGAACTTCTTCCACTATAATTTTACCCTAAAATATTTTTATGATTTGGAGATGTTTTATAGATAACTGTCATATGTTTTGCAACACACACACACACACACACACACATACACAAACACACTGTTTATAACACGCATTCATTTTAGTTTTCTGTGACCAAAAGTTTTTCAATTAAAAAAATTTCTTCCGGATTAAGTGACTATTACATTGTTTATTAGTACACAATTCATCAAGCAACATAAATCAATGATAGTATAACAGTAATAATAGCATCAATCCCCCACATAGCCCTTATCACATGGCAGCCACTGCTCCTGGTGCTCCCCTTATTTTCCTTTTCTTTTTCTTTTTTTTTGAGACAGAGTCTCCCTCTGTCACCAGGCTGGAGTGCAGTGGCACGATCTCGGCTCACTGCAACCTCTGCCTCCAGAGTTCAAACGATTCTTCTGCCTCAACCTCCCCGGTAGCTGGGAATACAGGTGTGCACAACCACACCCAGCTAATTTTTGTATTTTTAGTAGAGATGGGATTTCGCCATGTTGGCCAGGATAAACTCAATCTCCTGATCTCGTGATCTGCCCGTCTTGGCCTCCCAAAGTGCTGGGATTACAGGCGTGAGCCACCGCGCCCAGCCTATTTTCTTACTTAACTGAAATCCTCACAACCAGCCCATGAGGCAGCTCAGAAACCTTGTTCAGAGAAATAAGGAGGTGGGAATGGAGAGACTTCTGCCAGAGCAATGTCTTTGAACTCCTTCAGTGCCACATGCCGAAATCAAACAGCAAACTGTCATCAAAGAGTATCTTTAACAATCTATTAGCCAAGTCAATTAGTTACTCCTTTAATGTTTTGATAGTAAAATATTTGAAAGTGCTCAATCTGCTAAAAGATTTGTTACCTGGGAAACATGGTTACCAATCACAGGGGGGTCATTATACCTATGACGAGGCAGTGCAGACGACTTGGGGGCTTGAGAGGTTGGCCTCTTCTTTGCTGAGGGAGGGAAGGGCAATTCACCAAGTAGATAACTGAAGTGTTCTACTTTCTCAAGAAGATCGATTTTAGGAAAGATGACTGTGGAAGCTGAAGATGTAGGAACCAACTCCCTTAAACACCTTACTGCTCTTGTTTCTCTCGGAAAGCCTTTCTGTACTACCAGGGTTATATGTACTCGATCCTCAGATACCTGGTTAATCCCAGCCCTTCTCATTGCCCTTTTGCCAGGGCCTTCTTGGAATGCATACTCAGTGTTCCTCTAAATTATCCTTTCTGGTGCTTTTCTTGTCCTTAAGGCACTTTGCAACCTTTTAAAACTTTGCTCTTCACAATTTAGGCAACTGAGTTCCTAAGATATTAAATGGCTCTCTCAGGCCATGACTTGAAACTGGAGACCAGATTTTTATTATATTGATCAGCTCTTCTAATGATGTTCAGTCCTGGACTGGTTAATTTATGTTTTTTATTAGAGCATCGATGCATATTTTTGTCACTGCAAAACAGCAATAGTCACATTTTAAAAGGGAACAAACTGTGAGTAAAAGTGAGAGATGGCGGGGGGGGCATTTCTGAAATCATTGTGAATGTAGCTGCTATTTAGTACCTTATCAGCCAAGAAATGTATTTTTAAAAATTGTAATAAGGAAAACAGACTTTCCTATTTCTACCTTTGGAATTCTAGAACCATTTCAAAATTATATTGATAAAAAAAACTTATTTAAATTTCAGCAGCCTACATTCCTACTAGAAGACACATATTTCTTGAAGGATACAAAAGCCATCTTGATGTATTAATTTATATATAGAAGGTTTCAGAGCTTGCTGATTGAATGATCTGTTGGAACATGACCATTTTTATTAAACTGTCGTATTTTAACTTATCCAACAGTTACGTTTATAGTGTAAAATCTCATTGGGGATTTTTACATGTTTCCACAGGTGGAGTGGTAGAAAATTGATTGTTGTTGTTTCATTTGACAAATTCTTGCATCTTCATATATTTTCCTGCATTTACCCATCACTAGGAAATGGACTGCTGTTACTTGCCAGGCCTTTGCTGTGAGAAGGAAACAGAGTCCTTTTGAAAGCTCTGGGTGATGTTTGTGAATATTTAATGATGGAGAAGGTACAATGGCCTCATTTACAGTGATACATCAAAATTAATTTCATGGTATTTTGTTAAGGAAATACTCTTAACCAGATGCTTTCAAATAAAAATAAATTAGTTAGCAAAACTCTGACAAGAAATTTATCTAATTCTGCAAAGTCTTTGGATGCAAGATTTCCTTAACAAAAATAGAATCATTCATGCAAACATGATTGAGTTCAATTTATTTCTGTTGTTCAAAAGGAAACAGAAAAAAAAGCATTTCTGTCTTCTGATGCTTCCAACTCAAACGGAAAGTCTTTAATTGAGTCTCATGTTTTTATTAGAAATATATTAAATGCAAAATTAAGTAGAAAGAGAGAGAACCACACAAACATAGAAGGATGTTAAGTACTTGGATTGGAAACACTGAGCAGATCCTTCAAGTACAACATCCATTTCCTGGGCCCAGAACAACATTGTTATTACTGAGTCACCCAACCCATCTCTAAAGGCAATCTCAGAGAAAAGAGCCTAGCTCCGTCTGAACTCACGGAACATTAATCCCTGCTGAGTAATAAACCTCACTGCGTGGTTCAGTAAACATATGGACTAAAAGTGGTTTCATGGATGAATTTCTTGTATACATTTTACTTTTTGCCATGTGATGTTTTAAAATCATGTATACAGTCAAATTGATCAGTTTTCGAAATTATACCTGGATTTTCTTAAACTTAGATTCTAAAGAAATTTACTCACGCTTTCTTCTAGTATGGTTTCATATTTTGCACATTTGGAGTGTATTTTATGTACATAGTGAATCTGAGGTTACATTTTTCCAAATAGCTATCCAGTTTCATCCACTCCATTTATTAAAAAGAACATTTTTTTCATTGCTTTGAGACGGCACTTTAATTGCTTCTAAATTTCCACAAACAAGCTTGAGTCTGTTTCTGCATATTCTATGCTGTTTCTCTGGTATGTCTGTCTAGGTATGCTCTAGTACCACTGTTTTAATTATAGAGCCTTCATTGGATGGTTTCATGCTGGATGGGGCTAGTCCCCTCCCTACCTCTTTTTTTTTTTTTTTTTTTCAAGGTGTTCTTAGATATTTCTGCATGTTTCTATAGGAGGTTTCAATCCTAGGGGTAAAGTGTCAGAATTTCTGTACCAAACTCCCAAATAAATATATGTAAATGTATACATACAGAGCAAGATGAAGCAAATGTGGCAGAATGGTATCTAGTGATGACTCACTGAAGGGCACATGGGTGTTTATAGAATTCTTGCAACTTTTCTCTTGCTTTAAAAAATTTCAAAATAAAATGTTGGGAGAAAATCAAAGAAACAAGTTGGAGAAAAGTTAAAGTGGTTACCATTTATGCTTTGGAAGAGGGCAGACAGACATGGGAGTGGGAAAGTGGCTCTTTAGCATGTACTTTAAAATAATATTTAGTCTGGGCACGGTGGCTCATGCCTGTAATCCCAGCACTTTGGGAGGCGTAGACGGATGGATCACCTGAGGTTAGGAGTTTGAGACTAGCCTGGCCAACATAGTGAAAACCTGTCTCTACTAAAAATACAAAATTAGCTGGGCGTGGTGGCATGCACCTGTAGTCCCAGCTACTCAGGAGGCTGAGGCAGGAGAATCGCTTGAACCCAGGAGGCAAAGGTTGAAGTGAGCCGAGATGGACCCACTACACTCCAGCGTGGGTGACAGAGTGAGACTCCATCTCAGAAAAAAATATATATATACATATATAAAAGAAATAATATTTTATTTTATTTTGAGCAATCTAAATGTATCAGTGATTCAAAGGAAAACAGAAATCAAGTGAAAATTAATATAATTACCTCAAAATATGGAAGCTATGAAATGAATTTCAGGCTAATGTCAAATTTGGCCAGTGTTAGAAATGGGAAATTTAAACGGTGTCATAAAATGCTTGAGGAATAACACACCCTGGGGCCTTTCACCGGATAGAGCGTGGTAGAAAGGAGAAGATCAGGAAGAATAACTAACGGGTACGAGGCTTAACACCTGGGTGATGAAACAATCTGTACAACAAACCCCATGACACAAGTTTACCTGTGTAACAAACCTGCGCTTGTACCCCTGAACTTAAAATACAAGTTAAAAAAATAGAAATTCATGTACATAAGTTATAAGTTATAAAAATAAAATTCTTGAGGATGGATGAGCCAAGGGAGTTCTTCTAAGGGTCTGCCTCTCCCTGGTCCAGGGAGCCACTGGTTGAGAGGAGCTGGGAGCCGGGTGGCATCTCACTCCCAGAGGAGGCATCCCTGGAAACTTAGAGAACTTTTTCATCTAGAGGTGACAATTCTGACTCCTTTTCCCACTTTCATCCTCTTCTTTCTCACTCTCTAGAGATTTCTGTATTTATTAAAGGCCAACCAACTTCCATTGGGTGGAGTCCTGTGTAACATGTGTCCTTGTGGTGGAGTTGACACATGCAGATGCACATTTGCACACTTCTGACATCACTTCTTCTCTCTGTGTTCCACTTTTCAAAGCAGACATTCTGAGGAGGAGAGGGGGCAAGAAATTCTTCCTAGTTGTCAAGCTATCTGACAATACTCCTTTCCCTTAGCTAGACTTTTTCTTTTTTTTCTTTTCTCCCTGGAATCCTATTGTCTTGCTTCTTATTCTTCGTCTGATTACAGCTCTCCTTCTTTCAGGTCCCAGGATAGACTTCACTTGTTCTGAAAATTTTGTCTATACGTTTCAAGACCTTGTTATCTGTTCTTTCCAGGTACTCCCATAGTCCTTGGGATAAGGACAGCATAGGACATTTTGTGGTGTGTTGTAATAACCTGATGATGACCAACATTTACTGAGCACTCACTATATGCTCAGGGCTTAAAGTACTATTTGACTTCCACATCAATCCCATGAGGAGGAGACATTTTGACTTCCATTTTACAGAAGAGGAAAGTCGGCTTAGAGAAACGTAGTCACTTGTGGTGATGGGCAGTCTTTAGGGTGGCCTCCAATGATCCCCACCTTCTGGTATTCACAGTCTTGTGTAATCCCCTGCCCTTAAAAGTGGGGCTAGTAACTTTCTCCTCAATAGAATACAAAGGTTAAAGGTCACTTCTGTGATTTGATTATACAGACTGTGACATGTACCTTGGTGGCAGATTCTCTCTAATGCTTTCTGAGCTTGTACCCTTTGATAAAACAAGATAGCATGTTGGAAAGGCTCATATGGCAAGGGACTGAGGGTGCCCTCTGGCTAACTGCAACCAAGGTCCTCAGTCCAACGACCCTCAAGAGTTGAATACTGTCAATAACTGCATGAGTAAACTCAGAAGTAGATGTCTCTGCTGTTGAAACTGCAGAGACACTACTCTTGTGTATGATTGTAGCTTTGTGAGAGACCTCGAGAAAGAGGGCTCAGTTGAGTTATGCTCAGATTCCTGACTCAGAAACTGTGAGATAATAAATTTGTGTTGTATTAAGCTGCTGCATTTTGGGGTAAAAGCAGGTAACTTTGGGTAACTGGTAGGTAACTTAGCAATAGATTGTTAGCAATAGACAACTAATACACTTGACTTAGATCCCACAGGTAGAAAGAGTACAGGGTTAAAATCCGGGACCTCTGATTCCCTCAATGAATACTTACGTCATGCTTGCTGGCTACTTACCAATTATTATTTTTTTCATTTCAAACTTGTTCTAACTTTAATTCCTGGCATTTAGCCTGAATCTGGTATTTTTTTTGCGTCCTTGATAGCTATGGAACGACTGTGGGTCGTGGACAGTGGATCCATGAAACACAAAATATTGTATGGCAAATTAGCCAATCAAAGCAACATTTTTTTAACTTTGTATTTCTTAAAATTGAGAAAAGAGAGGCTGGGCGCGGTGGCTCATGCCTGTAAGTAATCCCAGCACTTTGGGAGGCACTTTGGGATCACGAGGTCAGGAGATCGAGACCACCATGGCTAACACAGTGAAACCCCGTCTCTACTAAAAATACAAAAAAAATCAGCCAGGCGTGGTGGCAGGTGCCTGTAGTCCCAGCTACTTGGGAGGCTGAGGCAGGAGAATGGCGTGAATCTGGGAGGCGGAGTTTCCAGTGAGCCGAGATCTCTCCACTGCACTCCAGCCTGGGCGACAGAGTGAGACTCCATCTCAAAAAAATAAATAAATAAAAATAAAAATAAAAAATTTGGCCG
>NW_016803880.1:653673-703692 GCF_001698545.2 Rhinopithecus bieti | reverse complement strand
AAAAAAAAAAAAAAAAAAAAAAAAAAATTAAAAAAATTAAAAAAGTAAAAAAATAAAATTGAGAAAAGGGAAGAGCTACACATAACACAATGCTTGAAACTATTTTGCACTTCTGCATGCTGACTGCCATGTTAGGTTGCATGGTTAATTTTAACATCTCTCTACATTAGAATGGGGATTGGGTACCAGACATGGGCCCTGACTTGAAACGAATTACTTTAAAAAACATTTGTTAAACACCCTGAAATTTCTGCCTATGTGCCAAGTCCTTGAAACACAAAGCTGGATAAAGCAGTGTAAGGGCAAGAACAAATACAAATAGTGACGTCATTGCATGATGTGATAAGCGATTTAATTACAATTTGAGCAAATTACTGTGGGAATAAAGGATAAACCAATAGTGCAGTGGGTAACCTTCCTTCAGTTGTCTCCCTGTTTCTTTCTCTCTCATTTTCTCTGTCTATACACATGTGCACATTGACACATATATTGATATAGTTCTGGCTAATTCAGAAAATCATGAATGTTTACTCAAGAGAATTAAGATTTTACTCAGTGATTTTAATTGTAAAGTGACTATGAGAAAAAGTTCAGGTGAAATGACTTGGCCGATCTGAAGTAGGTTGTTATCAATTTTAATGAATCATTGAGCAACCGGTTTAGAGACGACATTAAAAGAGATGACACGCAAATAAAAACCAGAGAACTGCCAATTGAAGGGAACAAGCAGAAAAGCAATTTAAAGGGTTGTTCTTCTGATGTTCAAAGTAACTTTTGGTGATTTTTACACACAGAGAAAAAGATAATGTTTTTTCCCTACTTCAAGGCACTGCCATACAAAATAATCAAAAGAAAAGTATGACTTTCGGGTAGCCATTTTCTATACCTCGATCAGATTAAAGGTCTGATTTTCATCGGTTTACTTACAGTGAATTTGCACTGCTACATGGTATTGTTAGTCTATGTGGGGATACCATAAGGTGTCTCCCAAGAACTTAGGAATAATGAAAATAAAATTGTTCCCTCAGAGCTAAACTATGAGCCAAACAAATCATAAATAAAAGTGGAGAATCACAGTTACCTTAAATAGACAAAAGAACTCCCAGACTGCAAGACTTGACTGTAACCAGCCTGAATGTATTAGAGTACTAAGGAAGAATATAGTCTCAACTGATGTCTGCACAGCCTTGGGAGGATAAGGGAAAAGAAAGTCTCAGAGTAATATGGGCATGCCATTTAAGCATGGTCCTAGCTAGGGAGTAAGAGCAGCCTTTTGAGTAGGATGTGTCTGTCTCTTACACATCAGATTAATCTCCCAAATCCTTGTTGTGTGCTCTTTACATGGTCAGGAAGGAAATCTCCACTTGTGATCTGGCTTCCTGTATGGGTTAAGGTAAGTAAGGCAGATCTTGAGAAGAGGCGACGGAAGAAAGTATCAGTTTGTTGAAGAAAGATAATATCAGTTTGTTGAAGAAAGGATAGAATGCACGGGCCGGGTGGAGTGGCTCATGCCTGTAATCCCAGCACTTTGGGAGGCCGAGGCGGGTGGATCATGAGGTTAGGAGATCGAGACCATCCTGACCAATATGGTGAAACCCCATCTCTACTAAAAATACAAAAATTAGCTAGGTGTGGTGGCACGTGCCTGTAGTTCCGGCTACTCAGGAGGCCGAGGCAGGAGAATCGCTAGAACCTGGGAGGCGGAGGTTGCAGTGAGCAGAGATCACCTCACTGCACTCCAGCCTGGCGTCAGAGCGAAGACTCCATCTCAAAGAAAAAAAAGAATAGAAAGCATGAATAGTGATTGCAGACATAAATTTCAGTAGTCCGCTGAAGAAATATTCCGTGATTTAATGTCAGTCTTTTTAATGTCACAATTTAGAGCAAACTTTTTCTCCCTTAGAATTTTAACATGCTTAATCCCCTTTCATCTTAAACAATAAAATAAAAGAACCATGCCACCTCCACTTTTTCCAACACCCCTTTCCTGAGTTCCAGCTAACACTGTGAAAGCAAGGTATATGTTTCTTAAGTATTCATCTAAGTTCTTGGATTTATTTACGAATTGTTTCCCCCTGGCATTAAGAAGAGTATTGTTTGAATTTTCCAGTGGTATTTCAGTTACACTCTGTTGTTTCAAAAGAAAGTTGTTTGTCCAAGCTTGTCCAAGTCAATTTCAAGAGGCTCAGCCACCAAAAGGTTAATCAAAGAGGAAGCCAAGGTCGCCAGTGAAGCCTCACAAGAGGTAGGATCACATGGGTGAAGTGGGCACCCATGGGTCCTACCATCCTTGGCATCAGGTAAGTCTCCATTCTGGACCACCTTTGTCTGTCTGAACCATTCCTCTCAGATTTTAGAGTCAGGAAATTTCCTGAGTAGCTTAAGAGAAGATAAGAGCCAAAGTTTCCAAACTGTAGAAATAACCCAAATGCATGACTCTTTTTATTTCCATAAATTTGGCCAGAGACATGACAATTTGGGCAACTCTGTGCAGTATTTTACATTTAATGATTTTTATGACCCAAACTCTGCTAGGCAGAATAGTATAAGCATTTGTAATCCGTACTAAAATAATCCATTGGGTATAAAATCCAAATTTCAACATTGGATGAAATGGTGTGTTCTGGGCCTACCAAGATAGTTATTACACATATAAGAACTCAAAACACTAAAGCAACTGGTAGAAACAATTGCTCTTCTCCTTGCTGTAAACATGAAAGTGAGAAGCAGCAAAGAACGATCAACACATTAACACCCTTTTCATATTTTTTTGTGACAGCTACCTGGAAAGGGCAGGAAAGAAAAATGCAGATAAGAAAATTAAAGCCACAGACTCCTGCGGGACAAACAAGAGCCTTCTGATCCTAATTTGATCTGAAGTTCAGAATGAAGGGGATTTCTGTAGCAGTTTCTTTTGCATAGCAGAGCTCTGACTTTTCCAGCAACAGCGTGTCCCTGGAAGCTACACAAAGTCCTCTTTGATTGCCTGTGATCAAAGCCACGAAGGCTCTCCTGCAACATCTTAGCTTCAGAAAGCCAGGAAAATCAGAATGCTGAGAGATTAATAATTCCTATACACATTTTTAAGGTGAGTGGTACTTCTAACAGAGCTTCATTATTACTAAAAATGATTTGTTTCTGACTCTCCTGTTGGGGAAAAAGTTAGCCTTAACTTTCCGATGAGCAAGTTGCATGTTATAGTAGATATTGAGCAATATAGTCAGTTGTTTTCCTCAGAATTTATGCAGCTGATCACATAGGGATAGGACTGGATGATAGAAAGCTCACTAGACTGGAAGTCAGGAGACTCAGCTTTGTCACCAATCAGATATAGCATCGTGGGCAGGTCTAATAGCCTTGGCCTCAGCATCTCCATCTGTGAAATGGGCTGAAGGGCTTGAGCTCTCTGTAACCTCTTTGGGATGTGTTAGTTAAGGAGGCTCCCATTGGATTCCACATATCCTTGTTTATAGCCTTGACTGACCCTTCACAAGACTGCCAAATCCCAAGCTGCCTCCTCTTCTGTATCATTTCTGCCACTTTTGGGTCTTTATTAGCAGGAGAGTGCAGACACTTTAATATGAATTCACATGCAGCACTTGACTAAGGGTTATTTCTACCTCTTAAAAGGCGGCAAGCGAAAGCATACAACTTGATATATGGGGGTGGGAAGGATCACATTTTAAAGTCAGAAGAACTGCTTATATATTTCAACTATAAAATTTATTATCTGTGTGAATTTCATTAAATTATTTAACTTCTCTAAGTCTCAGTTTCTTATCTGTATAATAAAACATAGTCTACATGTTGCAGTGAAGTTAAAAAGAGTCTGTTTATGAAAAGCGTAAATTTCTATTTAATATCAAAATACATAATCTAAGTTGTGAAGTCTTTATTATTTTTACTATTTATTTTTTATTTATATATATATTCATGAATACTTATAGTAGTTGTTGTTATATAAGAGTATTAGTAGTAGTAGTTGTAGGGATAAGAACCAACAAATTATTTTTTAATGATGGCATTTCATATACAATGAGGAATCCGGGTAGAAGAATTAATTGAGGAGAGGGAAGCCTCTATTTGTGGTAATTAAAATATGTACAACCATACCTAAACTAGTCACCCTATTTTACTTCCTTCTGTCCCTTCCTTCCCTCCCTCCCTCCCTCCTTCCCTTCCTCCCTCCCTCATTCCTTTATTCCTTCCTTTCTTGCTGTGTTGCTTTCTTTCTGAATATGCACCTACTCTACATTTGCAAACTCCAACTCTGGATCCATTCTAAAGGAAAGACAAGCCAACCACAGCATAGAAACATCACCCTGAGCCAGAGCTGTGGGTCAACAGGGATGACAGGAGGCATCTGGTAGGGAGAAAAGATGTGGCAATTTTACTTGGAACTGCAAAGATTTGAGACTCAGAATCACGCTGACATTTGGGGACCTAGCAGGGGTGTATAGACAAAATGTGCCACCACATTTGTCTGGAATGACTGATTGCTGAGGCAGATATTCTTGTAAAGGTAGGACACCAGGAAGTATGGTCCAATCTCTCCTTGATTTTCTGATGAGGGTCAATAGAGAGAGAGAAGGAGAGAGAAGAATGAGAGAAGCAAAATTTGGAGACTGTTGCAGAGTCAGCTCTCTTACAGATTCTCAGAAGAAAAAAGAAAACCTGTGATACTGATATAGCAAATAAGAGGTTTGATATATTATTAGATATCAAATTGATATATCTAATAAGATAGGTTTGATATTTTCACTCACGTCTGTGTGAAGAGACCACCAAACAGGCTTTGTGTGAACAATAAAGTTTTTTAATCGCCTGGGTGCAGGCGGGCTGAGTCCGAAAAGAGAGTCAGCAAAGGGAGATGGGGTGAGGCCGTTTTATAAGATTTGAGTGGGTAGTGGAAAATTACAGTCAAAGGGGGTTGTTCTCTGGCGGGCAGGGGTGGAGGTCATAAGGTACTCAGTGGGAGAGCTGTTGAGCCAGGATGAGCCAGGAGAAGGAATTTCACAAGGTAATGTCATCAGTTAAGGCAGGGATCAGCCATTTTCACTTCTTTTGTGATTCTTCCGTTACTTCAGGCCATCTGGATGTATACGTGCAGGTCACAGGGGATATGATGGCTTAGCTAGGGCTCAGAGGCCTGACAGATATAACATTTGGTTATATTTGATATATCTTATAATAGATATATATATATATCTTATAATATATATTTGATATATATTAGATAGGTTTTAAATATGATTAGTTGGCAAGAAAGCTGCCTCACACCACCCCTACTGCAGCCTTTTGCACATTTCTGGTCCTTAGCCTACCTCCATTTCATCTGGTAACAGTAATGGCAGGACTGGACCTTTTTTCCAGATCACCTTCCTTTAGCTGCCTCTTGGTACCACTTTTCCCCTTCAAGGTTGCTCTTGCTGCTGAAGGTTTACCATGACTTTATCTCTGTGGATGGGAATGGGGAGTGAGCGTATGTTATTAAGGAGCCATCTCTTAATGATACAGTCCTGGGCCCAGGGAGAACTTGCAACTGCATGCTCCATAAGTCCTTCTTTATTCCTTCCATGCACACAGCAGCTCTGCTAATGCCTCTCAGCCTGACACACCCAGTCAATCTGTTACAGGCAAGATGGTTTTTACTACAATGGGAGGGAATCTGCATATGTCCTGGTGGATACTGGTGCATCTGATTTTTACATAGGTTGCAAGTAATTTGACCAGTTTGTTAATGACCTTTAAATGTGCATTTGCATTATGATTGTTCCCATTATTTGCCATTCTAATTCCACTTATGGGGGTTTTCTTTTGAGAAGCTAGCTGTCTTTCCTACCTGCCTGTAACACATTCACAAAGTTAATGAGGACATGTGCGCGTGGCAGTGGGTGTCACCATTTTAATTGCTTCCAAATATGGTTAGCATATGTTGTCTCAGTATAGAAAATCTGAATTAAAATGCTAAGCCTTTTTAGTACTGGTAAGAGATAACAGTCTCTAGAGCTAGGGCTCTTCTGAGAAATTCATGATGTTTCCCTAGGGTTCAAGAAGAAGCTGGTTTTTCTGAAACAACTCTATTATGCTTTTGATGTCCTTGGACTTTTAACGTTTCTGTAGATAGTGATCTGGTAACTTCCATGAGATAAGGTCAGAGCTACAATGGGCTGGGACTTGCTTTCATTAGTATGTGCCTAAGCACTTGGTCCAGGAATGATATCCTTAACACTAGCTTTCCTGTTCAGTCATTTTATCCCTAATTTAACGATTTATAAGAACAAGGAACTTAATTTTGTTGAGGTCCTACAAAAAATTTTGCGTATTCTTTGGTTATATGCTGTAAGCATGAAGGATGTGTGAAATTTCTCGAAAGAGAAAGTCTGTTTCTTCCTTGCAAGAAGCTTACTATTTCTTGGATGAGACCAAATGGCCAGAAAAAGGAGCTTAACAATATTGTACAAAGTAAATTCAAAGAAAAAATATGGCCAAGCACAGTGGCTCACACCTGTAATATCAGCACTTTGAGAGGCTGAGGTGGGAGGATCACTGGAGGCCGGGGGTTTGAGACCAGCCTGAGTGAAATACTGAGACTCATAGGTCTACAAAAAAATCTTAAAAAATAAAATATTAGTGAGTGTGGTGGCATGTACCTGTAGTGCCAGCTTCTTGGGAGACCGAGGCAGGAGGATTGCTTGAGCCCAGGAGTTCAAGGCTACAATGAGCTAGGATCGTGCCACTGCACTCCAACTTTGGGTGACAGAGTGAGACCCTGTCTCCAAAAAAATAAAACGTGTATATGGGTAATGCATCTGTTATTGAACGGTACCAGGAAAGGAGATTTCTTAAATGATTGGAGAAGGTGGGAGTGGAGAACTCTGCTTAGAAATGCCAGACAAGTTCAGATTTTATATGACAGGCTACTCTAGTTCCTATTTGGAGAACCTGCAAAATAATACGCACAGTACCCTATGCTCTTGTCAGATGATAACATGCCAGAGGCAAGAGTTCTTTTTCAGGTGAGAGCGTGCATGTGTGTGTGTTTTGAGTTTGCAAGCTGTCTTACTTCATCCATGTTTAGTGGAAAATAATATTGGCCCATTGCATAATAACAATTATTAATAGTTAATAGCAATTTTATAAAATACATTGTCTAGTGCAATGTAACAAAGGATATTCTCTTCTTCATGTATAATAAAATATACTTTGATTGAGAAGCAAGCCCTTCGTCTGCATTATACAAATAGATAGAGGTAATTAATGGGAAGATTTTCTTTTTTCTCTCTAGGAAAATCAATCACGTACTTGGCTTCCTTGGCTGCCTGTCAAGAAAACATCTTAACTCTCCAGGCACTGAAATATCTTAGAGGCAAATTGAATGCTCAAGACATGAAGCCTGTGACGAAATCAGTACTGGACTCTCCGCAGATGGGACCAGTGTAGCAAAGCCCTCTGGCATAGATGGGCTTTTTATTACTGTTAGCTACCATCAAATTGTTCCCATGAAACCAGAGAAAATTTTACCAACTCCCTTTAGGTCAAGAAAGAGAAATGGGAACAAAAGTAGAAAATAAATCATTCACTCTGTTCTAGAGTATAAAAGCAGATATTGACAGGCTATTTTTAGAAGAGTTACCTTTAAAATCATCCTTTTGCTTTATTAAAGAAAGCAGTCTTTGATTTCATGTACTGGTGTATGAAATATTTTTAGGTAAACAGTACGAAGATCTAAGGGAAAAGTCTGTGTGCCTCAGAAGAGGGAATGGTGTGTGTGATTGGATTATTGGATGTTCTGTGCCCTTCTATAGTTATGTAGATCATATGTACATTGAGCAAAACCTATCTGGATCAGAACATATGGAAATCTCCATGAACCAGTAAGAGGTATTGGGATCCTTTTTCTTAAGGAGAAAAATCCTTCAAAGTTAGGTACCCTTTGCTAGGCAGGCAGACTCGTTACCAAAACTGCAGTATGCAGAGAAGTCTTGGGTGTTTGAAAACTGGCTTTGATAGGATGACAACTCTGTGTGTAAATTAGTCTGCATAGTAAAATATTCTAATTTCTCCTGCATAGTAAAATACCAATCAGCAACAAAGACAGATTACAGCTGGAACAAATGCACTTAGTACACTTGGATTTTTCCATACTAATGAAGTTAAACAGAAAAATAAATAAATACAGCAATAGGAAAGTCCAAAATAACTCATGTGTGGCTTTGTTATGTACTTGGAGATAGATGCTTACACATATGTGTCATGCCTACAGAGACTGAGGTCCTAGGCAGGAGACAGAGAATACGGAAGGAAAAACTAAACTTCCTATAGAAAATGCATGTAAAACAGGTTTCAGAGCCAAATAATCACGTGTTCAAATCCTGTTTCCTACTATTTAGTTGAGTTACATAGTATTTCAGATTGTGAAACCATAATTTTCTCTCTTACGAAATGGGGAGTAATCCTCACCCTGTGGGATTCTGTGAGGAATAAATGCAAAAGCACACATCTGACACAGAGGACTGTGATTGTCATTTCAATGTATCAGCTTGACTAGGTGACAGTACCCAGTCATTCAATTAAGCACCAACCTGGGTGTTACTGGCAAGGTTGCTGAAATACTGTATAACTCAACTAAATAGTAGGAAACAGGATTTGAACACGTGATTATTTGGCTCTGAAACCTGTTTTATATGCATTTTCTATAGGAAGTTTAGTTTTTCCTTCCGTATTCTTGGTCTCCTGCCTGGGACCTCAGTCTCTGTAGGCATGACACATATGTGTAAGCATCTATCTCCAAGTACATAACAAAGCCACACATGAGTTATTTTGGACTTTCGTATTGTTGTATTTATTTATTTTTCTGTTTAACTTCATTAGTACGGAAAAATCCAAGTGTACTAAGTGCATTTGTTCCAGCTGTAATCTGTCTTTGTTGTTGATTGGTATTTTACTATGCAGGAGAGATTGTTAGCATCTGCAATCTGTTCACTTTCAGTAAAGCAGATTATTTTCCATAATCTGGGTGGGCCTGATCCAACCAGTTGAAAGGATGTAAGGGTAGAACTGAGGTGTACCTGGGGGACAGGGAATTCTCCCCATGGACTGCAGCATCAGCTTCAGCCTGGGAGTCTCCATTCTCTCCTTCTTGATGGCCTGCCCTATAGATTTCAGACTTATCTAGTCTCCACAGTCATGTAAGCCAATTCTTTGTACTCTGTCTATATGTCTAAATCTATCTATCTAGCTACCTAGCTAGCTATTATCTATCTATCTATCTATCTATCTATCTATCTATCTATCTATCCTAGTTATATGTTTCTTTCATGAAATGCTGACTAATACAAGTAAGAATCCTAAAATATTATTTTCCATATAATCCAAATATGAAGGTTCATATTTGAGTACACCAATTCTATATTTCTATCACATGGTAGTGGTGGATAAAAATAAATATTTGTTTTCTGCTCATCTCCTTTAAACTAGAGAACAAAGAAAGAGTGCCTGGAAGTTCTCAAGTCTTTTCCTGTTAGTATATTAGTATGGATTCACTGATTTGAAGCATAATCATCCCACACTTAGATAGCCTAGCCTTGAGGAAATCAGGCACAAGGCAGTTTAATTGCCCTGGTTGAGAAGGGAAAGGGAGAGCTTAGGGTAAGAACATCAGCATCAACATCAACATGGGACACCATTTACCATGTGCCAGGCACTGTTCCTAACAGTTAACTAACAGGCATTCACTTATTTCCTGTTCATGGTGACCCTAAGAGGTGAATACCACTATCATTCTCACATTCCAGGTGGGGGATCTGAGGCATGAGGTTTAAATTGCTTGTCCTGCAATGTGGTAAAGTCATAGTGGCCACAGCAAGAACATGGCTCCAGAAAGCAATGTGTCTGTAGAGTGGAAGCTCCTTTGGGTGCCTCTTTACCTGGAGAGACAGGAGGCAGGTGGAAGAATGTAATCCCATAGAGCAAGGAGCATCCACAGGAGCCCTCTGATATGGAATGAGAACTAGAGGAGAAATAAAAAAATAGGGAGAACTAAGGGCAAGGAATATGAAAACAGGACTGTTAGATAAAATGTCAGTTTAGGGACAATGTCTTGGTCTTTCTGGTCTCCAGAATTTAACTCAGTGCCTGGAAAGTAGAATATATCCCAAAAATCTGTCATGAATAAAGTAAAAAGGTTAGGATAACATTTTACTAGGAGCTGGCCTAGATATTAGGGTTATAAGAGAAATGCAAAGCGTATTTTTACTGTCTGTGATTGAGGCCATGGTTATTAAGGTAATCTGGCTTACAAAAACCTCTTAAAGACTAAAAAAAACATTTTTGAGTTCTTTAAGTGGATGCCTCAAGGAACATTTAGGGAAAATTTTATTATGAGCATATGATATTTAAAATAAATGAGACAATTCTATCATATTTGTACCTTTTAGTTTGCCACTTGAAATACAAACCAGTGGCTGGGCTCAGTGGCTCACACCTGTAATCCCAGCAGTTTGGGAGGCTGAGGTGGGCGGATCACCTGAGGTCAGGAATTTGAGACCAGCCTGGCCAACATGGTGGAACCCCATCTCTACTAAAAAAAAATACAAAAATCAGCCAGGCGTGGTGGCAGGCACCTGTAATCCCAGCTACTCGGGAGGCTGAGGCAGGAGAATCGCTTGAAGCTGGGAGGCAGAGGTTGCCGTGAGCCAAGATTGCACCATTGCACTCCAGCCTGGGCAACAAGAGTGAGACCCCATCTCAAAATAAAATAAATAAATAAATAAATAAATTTTTAAAAAGAAATACAAATCAGTGACTGAAATGGATATATCCCAACCAGGGACTGTTCCAATATCACATTTAAAAGGGGTTGGTGGTCTCATTTCAATTCCTGTCACATACACTGTTCCAATTGGTAAATCCCTGCAGACAAAGCAGAAACTCAAAAATCACAGTAGAAGGTTTCTTTCAACTTCTCTGATTAACTATTTTGGTAAACAGCATATGTTTTCCTCACATAGTGCTAATGTTATAATGGTCAACCTCCAGATTTAAGTGCATCGATTAACTAAACTACACTACTTCTGTGAATAAAAGATGTTTGTTTTACTAAATTTGCCAATTTAATTAACGAACACAATTTCTTATATATAGAAAATTTGAAACATAAATAGTGATTACTTCTATGACTAATTTTTTTCCTAATAAATTCCTGCTTAAAAGATTGTCGGCATGAGGATAGCATTATTTTTTAAGTTCTTTCTCAAAGAAGCCAGTCAATCAAGAGCTTATTGAGTGTGTACCAGATAATCATTTTTTTCCCTCAGAGGACTTAACTTTAAGCAAGATTTTTCAACTTCTGCATTAGTGATATTTTGGGTTGAATAATTTTATGCTGTGGAAGACAGTCCTATGTTTTTGAATTTTTAGCAACATTCCTGACCTCTACCCATTAATGCCAATACTACCCCTCCCTCAGTTGTAATCTTAAGTGTGTCCAGACATTTCCATATCCCTAATTGGCAGAATTATTCCCAGTTGAGGGAAGCTGCTTTATATTCTTGAAATAGATTGCACTGGATGGTGTAGGCTATCTATGACAAGTGTTTCTCAGATCTTAGCTTCAGATAATAGAAATTTATCTTTTGCTCTAATCAGAGAACAGTGAAGGTCATGAAGGTGGGAAGGAGTAGCATGTTCCACGTTAGAGATCTTCCACCTTTCACCTGCTAGAGTCACATTCCATTGGCCAGAATTTCATCATCCATGCCCACCTAAATGCAAGGAAAGCTGTGAAATATACTCTGATTGCATGCCAAAGAGGGAAAAGAACTAAGATTTGGGAAATAACATCAAGTTTCTGTTACAGGGTGTACTAGTCTGTTCTCACACTGTTAATAAAGACACACTCGAGAATGGGCAATTTATAAAGGAAAGAGGTTTATGGACTCACAGTTCCACATGGATGGGGAGGCCTCACGATCATGGCAGAAGGTGAATGAGGAGCAAAGTCACGTCTTCCATGGTGGCGGGTAAGAGAGCTTGTATAGAGTAGAGGAACTCTCCTTTATAAAACCGTACGATCTTATGAGACTTATTGACTATCATGAGAACAGCATGGGAAAGACCTGCCCCCATGATTCAATTATTTCCATCACGTCCCTCCCACGACACATGGAAATTATGGGAGCTGCAATTCAGGATGAGATTTGGGTGTGCACACAACCAAACCATATCACTGGGATTACAACAAAATAAGGTCAAGTCATGACAAACAGCTTATTTTGATGGTGTTGGAAGGGATTGCCACAAAACATCATTAAACTTATTCACTTCCAGTCAAAGAAGCCTGTATTTGCTTACATAGTCCTAGAACACTGAGCCAAATTATGAAAGGACAATCTCAAAGCCTCTTCTTCGGTCATTAGTGTGCGTTTAGTGAGATAATGCGCCCTCTTCTAGTCCAACATTCTCTTCAGGTTCTTCAAGCCTGTCTCAGAGCTATCAAGGAGGCAGCAAAAGGGATGCCTTTGATCTGCTGTTTCTGGATTCACAAGGAGCTCAGAGAAACAACCAGGACACAGAACAAAACAAAACATGGAGCTCTAATTTAGGGGTTTCAGCTAAGGGAGCCACTCAGCATCAGCACTGGGAAGGAGGTAGGTAAGTCCTGATTCAGTTTCTGGCTTCAGAGGCTCCCCTCTGTGAGATCTTCAGAAATCTTCTTAACTGGAAAACAGCTTCAGTTCCCTTATTTTCTAATGCTATGTTTTCGAGGTTATTGTTAAGATTAAACGAATGTATATAAAGCAACTGGTGAACAGAGTGCCTGGCACAGCAGTATTTACTTACGTACTTCTTAAGTCTTTGGAATCATAGATTATACTATTGGCAGACTGACAGATGTATAGACATGATCCGAAAGAGAATGGAAAGAAGATGTGGAGAGGGAGAACAGAAGTCAGAAACCAGAACAAAGGAAGACAATAGAGACACTGTAACATTACTAGAGAGTTATAGAATATTGGGTTTAATTTTAGGTAGAATGCATTTCATTAACTCTTTCTGGTTTTTCTTTGATTTGTCCATTATACAAAGCTGACCTCTCTTCCCTCTGCTGTCTACTCTTCTCCTCCCTGGAAGGTAGACAGTGACAGATGCTAAGATTGATTTGTCCTAGGCTATCTCAATAAGGACATTTTCTCTACAGAATTTTCTAATTCCAATGAGCCCCAAACCATAATTTTGAGCAGCTATTCAAACCTTTTTATAATGATAATAATAAAGAGTGCTACCATTTATTGGTTGTCCATAAAATAATCTTTATTCTGTGTCTGTTCTAGTTCTTACAGCTTCCTTTATGAGAAAGATTTCTTCTTCTGTTTATAGGTGAGAAATCTGAGACCTAAGAGATTAAGTGATTGGCCTGTGTCCAAGGTCCTGAGATTTGAATCCACTTTTTCTGCCTCCAAAGCCTGATCTGTTTCTTCCTAACATGTTGCCTGCCTACTCTAAGCGCATACAGTGTTGGGAATGTATGACACTGTTCTAGAGCCTCATCCTCTTTTCACCTCTGACATCCTCTTGTTTGTGGCCTGGTTGTCAGATTATTTGCGCTGGGAAACCCTCATCGGCGGAGACAAAGTGGCAAGAGAACAAAGGTGGCAATTTCCAGGGGGACCTCATTGCACATCAGACACAAAGTGTGACTCAGGCATGTGCCCCAACATAAAAGCCAAGAAAATGCCAGGCCTTTAAACAAGAAACACTGGATGTTTTCTGCAACTTAAATACAAGTAAGCTTGAGGGGTAGGGAGGGAAATTGTTGTATTTGAAGCTAACAGTGTTTTGAAACTTTCCCATTTCACCATTAATGGTGGCACATAATCAAATTAGCCTTTAAGAGCAATCATCACTCCATGGGTGGCACCGTGGTATGCAAAGATGCCTCAGAGATTTTAATTCTCTCTAACAGCTTTCCACAATAAAACAGCAACCGAATTTGAAAGTCATTGAGAGTAATTCTAGTAGGTCTTGTTCATACACGGCCTTGCAGAGGCGTCTCAAGAGCTAGTGGCTTAGATTGAGTCACTTTACACAGTTAAAGCTGTAGATACAAGCACAGACAGAAAACTGTACCTCTGTACACCTGTAGATGTCTGTCAGTGGTTCACAGTTCATACAACGCCGAGATTCAAATTTCTCTTGGAAGGGCTTTTAGTAATTCAGATGAAAAAAACTTTCCAGACAGATTCCAAGGGATTATGTTTGGGGACTACAAAGGTGGAATTTCCAAAATTTTGTGGGCTTACTTTTCTAGTTTTACAACAACACTTACCTTTCCTGTGTGATACTTGCTGATTACAAGGGCTATACCCTGTCCTCGATAATCTACTGTGGGCTTGCTGTTGATGATGATAAATTTCACCATGAAACCTGTGACTTAACCAAGTTGTCAGAAACTACTAATTTCCCTGATAAGCACTTTGCCAAGCTGGTAAATGCCCCTTGGAGACACAGTGCCCCTGTTGCCTGCACACTTTGGACCCTTTCCATTAGCTTCTGACCCATTGCACTTGCACTCAGCACATACTCTGATGTGAACTTCCAGCTCAGAAACCAGGTTCTTGAACTCATGAGCGCATTCAGCGTCCCTTGCTATCACAACCGGCTTGACAGAAAGACCATAGGCCAAGTGCAGCAGAGTTCCTGCAGCACAATACCCTTGCTCTCTCTGAGGTACTGAAAACAGGCCTGCCATTTAGCCTAAGTGGAAATCTAATTAACATGTTGAAGAAATAGATCAAATATTACTGTATAACTTTCAACAAGAAAACCAGTTCTGAAACGAAAAAAAGCAAATCATGCTATATATTAAGATAAATATTTATTATTTAGAAAAAGTTCTTATATTTCACAAGTATTCAGTGCGTGTGAAATTCAATTGTCTTTTAAATCAGATTCTATTTATGCCTTTACAATTACAGTTAGAATTTTAGAAATGTTTCTTTCTTCTCTCTTTCTTTCTCTTCTTTTCCCTTTCTTCCTTCTTTCCTTTCTTTCTTTCTTTCTCTCTCTTTCTTTCTTTCTTTTCTCCTTCCTTCCTTCCTTTCTTTCTTTCTTTCTTTCTTTCTTTCTTTCTTTCTTTCTTTCTTCTTTCTTTCTTTCTTTCTTTCTTTCTTTCTTTCTTTCTTTCTTTCTCTTTCTTTTCTCCTTCCTTCCTTCCTTCCTTCCTTCCTTCCTTCCTTCCTTCCTTCCTTCCTTCCTTCCTTCCTTCCTTCCTTTCTTTCTTTCTTTCTCTCTCTCTCTCTCTCTCTCTCTCTCTCTCTCTCTCTCTCTCTCTTTCTTTCTTTTTGAGATGGAGTCTCACTCTGTCACCTAGACCGGAGTACAGTGGCCCGATCTCAGCTCACTGCAAGCTCCACCTCTCGTGTTCATGCCATTCTCCTGCCTCAGCCTCCCCAGTAGCTGGTACTACAGGCACCCGCCACCACGCCCAGCTAATTTTTTGTATTTTTAGTAGAGATGGGGTTTCACCATGTTAGGCAGGATGGTCTCAATCTCCTGACCTCGTGATCCACTCGCCTCAGCCTCCAAAGTGCTGGGACTACAGGTGTGAGTCACTGCACCCAGCCTCTCTCTTTCTTTTTTTTTAGATAGAATTTCATTCTTATTGCCCAGGCTGGAGTGCAATGGCGCAATCTCAGCTCACTGCAACCTCCGCCTACCAGGTTCAATCAATTCTCCTGCCCCAGCCTCCTGTCCCAGCCTCCCAGCTTGAATTACAGGTGCCTGCTACCACACCTGGCTAATTTTTGTATTTTTAGTAGAGATGGGGTTTCACCATGTCGGCCAGTCTGGTCTCGAACTTCTGACCTCAGGTGAGCCACTTGCCTCCCAAGTGCTGGGATTCTAGGCATGAGCCACAGCTCCCAGCAAGAAATGTTTCTATTACACAAAATAAAGTAAAGCTATGCAGTACAATATTTTTTCCATATGGCAATGTTTGAAACATGGAGATTTTCAATGTTCACAGTTTCCTTCATGCAATGCTGTATCCTAGTTCAGGGGACATGGTTTCTCTAGTTAACGGATATTCTGTCTTTGGAAATGATAGATCTAAATGTCAGTCTTCATGTCTTTCCAGGAGGGCATCATCATCGTAAGGTGCCATGTGAATAACATTCTGAGATCACCTGAAAGACTAACTTAAAAATCAGACATGCTAAGTTTTAAAACCACAGCATTTTCTCTCATTTTAAAAATGATTACTTTATCATAAAAGAAACACTAGGTTCACTGTTTCATTCTGCAAATTGTGAGGAATTACATTTGAAGGTAAGTAGGCCACTTACAACTTATTCATCCTAGTCTTCAATTATTACAGCTATTTAAGTGATAATTGCTATTCTAATTTCACTAGAATTCCAACTATAATAGGAAAAGAGGTAAATAACTTTTCAGGGGCTCATGCTTGCATTTCTTTGATTATACAAGAGAAAAGAAGACAATATGTGAGTTTCTCTTCACTCACTTTTGGCAACTTCCATCTGTGCATTAAGAATTCTAGAGCTGTAGTACCAGGAGGACAGGACCACCCTGCATTTAAATTGGGAGCCTCCACAAAGTCACCTTTAGACTGCAGAGTCGTGCTTTTCTCATCAAATCAGTCAGCCCTAATTTTCTTTCAGTGTCATTTGTTTTCATTTCAAAATGAATAAATTTCTGTCAACGTGTTCAATGTAGTACTTGAAATGAAATGCTGGATATGTCACACAGACAGCTGAGATTATCTTTCGAAGTTCTAAGATTCTGATTAATGAGAAAACGATGTAACACCAGAGTCTTCTCCCATTCCTCCAGGTTTCTAGCTTGAAATTTCCCTTCTGAAAGTAAGCCAACTTTTCTCCTCCAGCACAGTGCCAGGTTTCTGTCTGCTAAGGGGACTGATATGATTTGGCTCTGTGTCCCCACCTAAATCTCATCTTGAATTGTAATCCCTATTTGTCGAGGGAGGGATCTGGTGGGAAGTGACTGGATCATGGTGATGGTTTCCCCCATGCTGTTCTTATGATAATGAAGGAGTTTTCACAAGATCTGATGGTTTTATAAGTGTTTGGTAGTTCCTCCTGCATTCATTCTCCTTCCTGCTGCCTTGTGAAGAAGGTGCCTGCTTCCCCTTTGCCTTCTGCCATGATTGTAAGTTTCCTGAGGCTTCCCCAGCCCTACAAAATTGTGAGTTCATTAAACCTTTTTTATTTATAAATTACCCCATCTCAGGCATTCTTTACGTGAAAACAGACTACTACAGGGACTAAGTGTCATAAGAAGGCATAAAGCTTTCAGAGTATTGCAGCTCTGTCCAACGGTGGTCAAATTATTTGAGGAGTGGGTGGGCTGGGGTTAGTATTAGAGTTTACCTCATGGTCCTGTCTTTTGACTTTTGTCCTTCCCTTTCTCCTGTCCTCAGAGTCTCAGAGCCAGGAGGGTGGCTGACTCTGATGATAGAACTAGAACCAAATGTGCTCCTGCTGCTCCAGTAGAGTGGTCTTCACGTGATCGAGATTCTAAGCTCTCAAACCAAGGCAAGAATAAGGAAACCGGAACAGGAGGGCACGCCGGGCTCCAGCCTCCCATGACAGTGAAACATTGCCTTAGAATGACTGTTGTTAATACAATTGAGTAAATAGAACACGTAATCTTGTGATTAAGTTATGCACAATTGGATTTAAATTTAGTTTCTGGCAGTTGCTAGGTTTCACTCTGGCATACTCTCTTGGTGTGGAAGCTGCTGATTCAGAAAGAGATGTTCCAAAGCTCATGTGTTTCCTGGACACATCTAAGTACTGAATAAAATGCTGGTTAAATAAATGAATTAATTTTCCAAGAAAGACATCAATTACTTTTAGATTCTTTTGCTTTCTTAAACAGATGTGTACACATTCAGAAACATAATAGGAGGGGGGACAGAATGGGGGAAAATATGGAACTGCTGGGAGCTCAGCCAGAGACTGAAGATGATGCAGACACGTATTGAGAGGACTACATTGAGTGTCTGGAAACTGAAGGAACAAGACACTTGGATTCCTATTTTTTCACAAGTTGGTAGGATGGGGACAGAAGAATGGGTGGTGAAAACATTATCTAGAATTAAGTACGACTTTCAGTTTACTACTGCCACAGAAAACACTTTATTTTTCCATGGATGTTCAGAAACCTTTATTTATTTCCTCCCTTAGCAGTATGGATTGTGTAGGACAGCACCATACTAATTTCATACAGCTGCTGGGACTGTCTCTAGGCAGAGCAGTGTGGATTGTGTAGGACAGCACCATACTAATTTCATGCAGCAGCTGGGACTGTCTCTAGGCAGAGTTAATTAGTGTTAGTTAACAGTGTTAGAGTACCCACATCCATAAAAAAGTAATTTCCCTATTGCAAAGTCATCTAAAATTTTGTGTCAACTCAGACTTTCCTATTTCCCCTGAATGTCACTCAAAGGAAACACCACTAACAAAAAGCTAATTAACCTCCATAGAAATAATTTTTAAATCCAAAGTTTGATGTCCAAATTCCCCTAGGCAAGGTCAATAGTGAAGCCACACAATCAATGCTGATGGCTGTGTCTTCATAAACAAATAACCACGTCATAAGATCATAAGATAACTGATTTCTAGATACTTACACAGTAGCAGAAATCAGAAAGATACCTGCTCCCCACAAAAGCATCAGAACTAAAAGCATTGTGAACTCCCTTTTGTCAGTTTGGATGCAAAAATTAAATCTATTATAAACGTGAATAAACTTCACTTTATCTTTAACATGCTAGATACTGGAACTTAGAGATATTAAAACAGTGAATTCAGAAAACTTAGGACTTTCAGTCTTCAATTCCCAGACTGTTTATAAAATGCATTCCAAGCCCTTTTAGACATTTTACACATTATTATTGACTTGAAAATATAAATCTAACAGGTTGAAATAAAACATGATTTTCAAATGGAGAAAAAATAGTGAAATGTATTTCCTTTGAAAGATCAAGCCTTCTTTGCATTTCTGCCTCCCTTCTTATAGCTCCTGCCTCTGGCAGAGCCATATGCTCTTAGAAGAACAGAGGAATATGCTAATATAGTACCAAGAAGTCAAAGACCTTTATTTATTTCTAAGTTACTTGAGCACTTTGCACACACCACACTTGAGTGTGCAGGATTTTTGTCCCTCCTACTTTTATTTTATAATAAAATCAAATATGTCTCTTTTTTTCTGCTTGCTTTTATGAGTAGAGATTACACTTTCAAGTAATGAGAAAGGCTCATTTCTTCACTCTGCAATTTCCTTCTAATCTTTTTTATTTTTATTTTTCCACCTTGAGAGGTCTCCTTGCTACCTTATACCCTAATGGATTCCTCAGCGCTCCACAGACATGGCTACAGATGCATTTAAGTTATTGCATTCCTTCTGTCTTCTGTCATTCAGCTGCAAACTCTGTAAAATTCTTTTCTTTCTAGCCCTAAAATGGCTACTTAAGATCGCTTTTCCCAGTAGTTACCGAGAGGGCCTTTAGGGAAAGAGATGCTCTTCGGCTGGCCCTGAACCACCATCTGCCAGGGGACAGGTTAATCATGCTTCGAATGGGGACTAAGAGGAAGGATGCAGAGCAGAATAAGAATCCTTCCCTCTGACAAATACAGCAAACTGGGTTATATTGTCTGCCTGCACATTGTCCACCTGTGAGAGCCAGGAGCAATGCTTCTTCACTTCCCTTCAATACTTCTTTACTACTGTTCTTGTCAGCTTAAATTTTTTCTACGAAAATTCTTCTTTAGACAACTCAGTATGTTCTTGGCATATCCTACACTCAACTACAGGCCTTAAAACAAAATCCTTCCAAGAACGATGTTCTTAATACAAAGCGGTAGTTCTGAATCAGGGATGATTTTATCATCTCCACCCCTAGCTACATTTTGGCATTATCCGAAGACACTTTTGATTGTTACAGTTGGGTAGGTGCTACTGGCATCCAGGGGGTAGAGGCCAGGGTGTTGCTAAATGTTCTGCAATGTGCAGGGCAGCCCCCCACAATGAAGAATAATCTGATCCTTGTGTTGAGGTTGAGAAATCCTGAGACAGAGTTCTGACTCCCATCTCTTCAAGCCAGAAATTACATAAGACCTGGTTGAGAAGCCTGCAAAGTTTTTGATAACACCAAATTTTGGATTTTATTCCACAGACAAAATCAAAACTAGCATTGTTGCATCCATGACTCACTAACACACAGTAGCATTGCTAGAGTAAACAGCGACCTGTTTCTAAATATTTTTTCTTATACATACAGACAGCTGTTCATGAGCATGATACGATATACTTCATCAGAGGGACTGCTCTGAAAACTTGTTTGTATAAGGGAAAAGAATAAATGAAGTTGCTTTTCTCCCCCAGGAATGCATGTACTTTGAAAACAGTCTCTTTGAAATGGCTTCCTTCTTCCAAATCTTCTTGAGGTTACAATGCAGAGTATTTTCTTCAATGTTTCTTCCATCTGTCTCTCTGTACGAAAGAAGCTCTTCAATTGCATGAAAGGCTCTGTTATGGGATTGTTTTCCAAAGACTGAAGATTCTGGGGTCTTAACTCATTTAGTAGTAAAATAGCAGTGTACTTTGTGGGAACTGCCTCCTCCTAGCACTTTCCTGAGTCTGCCTAAGTGTAGAAATTCCCAAGCTAGCTAGATAGCAACTTTCTCTGTGGGGTTGTGCAACTCTCATATACTTCATCCAAAGGAGGGGTAGAATGGTGCCCATGGAAAAGGGAGAAAGAAAATTAGAAAAATCACAAAACCACTGAAGATTAATGCATCATAAAATCAGGGGAAATGGTCAAATAAAAGAATGGGACAGTGGGTGTGTTTTAAAATATCCTGTATGTCTTTTTCTGGATATTTCCAAGATGTGTATGGATGTCAATTGCAGTAAACAGAATTATTATCTATACATTACAGCCTCTTAATGGGATCTGCAATAATAATGGAATTCTTTTGAACATTTTCTATAATTAATCTAGATAGCAATTTGCTCGTATGTATGTGGCTTTTAGAACCATTAAGAGAATACAACCTCTGTGCATTATGGAAGTTGGTGTGACCTTCATATAAAAATTTGCTCAGGAGAAAGATGAAAAAAAAAAGAACTGCAATATGAAAGTATTCTGTAACATAAATTTTTTAAAATACAGGACTTTGGACATTGTGGGAGGAAGAAGTACTCCATTAATGTATTTATTTCTCTACAGAAGGAAAGTTTCCAGGAATCAGAGAACGATTTTAGAGGTCCCAAAAGGCTCTTGTGCTTCAACTTTTAATTTGGTAGTGGCAGAAGCAATTGAAGTAGACTTGCCTTTGAGTCAGAAGTCTCTACTCTTCTCTTTCATTTTGGTTCAAGTTAATTTCTCCTGAGCTGAAATTCATTTGTATGTGTGTGTGTGTGTGTGTTCCATATAATGGAAAGACAATAAGAGACAGAACATTTGCATTTTACTTCCATGACTTGCCTTTTTAGCATCACTTCAGATAAAACTATTTTTAAGCTTGTTCTGTTGCACTGGCAATGGGGTCCCAGCTACCACTCTTCCATGCCAGAGGTGATGGTGTAGAAAGGAGCAAAAAGTGCTTTCCCTCATGCAAGGCACTTGAAGGTGTTTATACAGGAAAATGATTATTGAGACTTTTTAGACTGGATGACCTCTTTTATGGGGAAGATGTTCTTCAGGAAGCTAAGAGACTTGGGTGCTATTTCTCAGTATGCCTAAAGCTTCTCGGCTTTGAGAAAGACACTGATAAGTCAGTTATTTTCATCTCTGACCTGGGATAATAAAATCTGATGCCAATGATCTTAGTCTCTTAAAAGTGGAACCTGAGGCCAAGGCTTTTGTGCAAGTCTTTTGAGATGGGAATTCTGGGGAGAATTATAGGGTAGGAGAGTAAAATAGGAAAGGAGACAAAGACCATACAAAAATGCATTACTGAGTTGTCCACCACTATATAAGCACCTGGTGCTTGATTCCGCAGGGACCTTCTGAGAGCCTTCTGAATGGTGTCTCAGAATTGTCCACCCAAGGCACAAAAGGAGGAAGCATGATGTATCTGTTTTCACTCCCACCGGTTAGGAATGGCACCATGGGTGTTAATGTCCCTCCACCCCTGGGTTGCATGGGTGTATGTGCAGGGGGGATGCCACCCGAATCCCATGCTGCATATTGGAGGATCCCAGGCAGGAAGAGAGGGGCAGGCAGACAGACCATGCTGAAGACTTGTCTATTTCAGCCTCCTGAAACCAGAGTTGAGCACGTTCTGTTCCCCACACACACATTTTCTGTCCTCAACCAATGCAGTTTTCCTGATGTGTCTTCTTCTTTGACTGAAGAATTACAAGTCTATTCTTCACACTCAAGTCAAATATAACTTTCCACAAAGCTGCTTCTAATGATAGTGCTTACTTCAAAATGTTGCTATGAGGATTAAATGAGAAAATGCTTGTAAAGCATTTAGCATAGTGTCAAGCATAGAGGTAACGATCAATCAATTATTTTTCTTTAAAATTTTTTTTCTCGGTGATTATTATATTTGCTAGATTATTAAGCACAATGAGGGCAGAAACTGTGTCTCAACCATTTGTGAGTGGCTCATATGGTGTCTGGCTACCAGTAGGTGTTACAGGTAGAACTGGGTCAAGTAAAAAAAGATACCTTGTAATTAGAACATGACTTTCTTAGGAGACAAGGTCTTTATAGATGTAATCAAATTAAAACGAGGTCACTAGGATGGGCCCTAATGCCATACAACAGGTGTCTTTATAAAAAGGGGACATTTTGACATGGAGACAGATGCGTAGAGAGAGAAGATAATGTGAAGACACAGGGAGAGTTCATCTACAACAGCGGCCCCACCTTTTTGACACCAGAAAGCGGTTTCCTGAAAGACAATTTTTCCAAAGACTGGAGGTGAGGGGTGGTGGGAGCTGGTTTTGGGATGAAACCGTTCCACCTCAGATCATCAGGTATTAGATTCTCCTAAGGAGTGTGCAATCTACATCCCTCCCACGCACAGTTCACAATAGGGTTTGCGCTCCTAAGAGAATCTAATGTCCCGGCTGATCTGACAAGAGGTGGAGCTCAGGTGGTAATTCTCACTTACCCCCTGGCCGCTCACCTCCTCTTGTGAGCAGTTCCTAACAGGCCATGGACCGGTACTGGTCTATGCCCCTATAGGACTGGGGACCCCTGATACACAAGCCAAGGAATACCTGAGGCTTCTAGAAGCTAGGAGGGAGACCGGGAACAGATTCTCCGTCACAGCCCTCGGGAGCAACCAACCCTGCTAACATATTGATTTAAGCCTTCTAGCCTTCAAAACTGCAAGAAAATAAATTTCTGTTATTCTAAGTCACCCAGGTTATGGTACTTTGTTATGGCAGTCGTAGGAAGCTAATACAGTGTTCACTGAAGTTTTGAGTTTTTGGAATGAATAGATGAGTGACAAAGATGTGAGTATGATGTTGTTTTTTACAGTAGTTCACCCAGCATATCTTTCAACATCCAGATAAATTCCCACAGGTGCTATTTTCTAGTCCTTCCCTGATCTTTTGGATGAGGGGAGATCTTCTCTATTAATAACTGCATAGTCCTTCTTTCAACTGATACAAACACTGCTTTGTGACTTTTCTGGAATGGCTAGACAACTCATGTTTTAAATTTATGGTCCAAGAATATATTGAGACTTCATCTGGAATTGGAAACACGTTTTGTCACCCGTTGTTCTCAGTTTCACCGAATTAAATGCCCTGAAGGTTCTGTGTGTTAGTAAATGCCTCAATCTGCTTCTCCAGTAGTGCCCATATCTGGGTCTGATGCTCTGCTTTCTTCCACACCTGGCATTTCTAACATCAGCATAATAAAGTGAGAGGGTGCAGGGGTGCCGATGACTCTACCAATGACCCTTGTCAGCACTTGTGGGATTGGGACCAAAGACTGCTAATATTCAGATATACTTACATAAAACATGCACACGTAGCCACCATTGTCTCCTGGCAGGGAGGTGACCAGGCTTGCTGGAAAGCAGAAAAACTCACATCCATTTTTTTGAATACCCAAACCCATATACTCCTAACAGGATTTTGATAAACGTATTACTCAAATAAATCTAGTTTATTGTTGTGCAAGCAGATAAATATCTTCCAACTTGCCTCAATAAGAACAACTAATAAAAATACCTTATTTCAGCATTTGTTCATGGCTTGTGCAGATATTATCTTTGAAATAATAGTCTTTAAAACCTTTAAAGGTTTTAAAAAGTCTTTAAAATAGTCTTGAGACCTTTAAAACAGTGGTCTCAAAATGCTTCCATGAGAAATTCATAGAGGCAAAGTATTCACTTGCCTAGGTCCTCTGTAGTGGTTGATAAAAATCTTAACAATTAGTGTCACCTTATTTCGGTATGAAACAGAAAACAGTGATATTCTCATTAATAACCTTTCTAAATTAGTAAGTGGGATGAGTCAGGAGGGAATTAATGACACCAAATGGTAAAAATAATGCAGTGAATATGGTTGTATTCAGAAATGTTAATTAAATGTGGTTTATATTATAATTGATTCTGATATTTTATTAACATGCTTCTGCATGTAACTCTATCAAAATATGCATACAGTCATGCCAACAGTTTTTAAACATTTGAGGTTTTAATAAATCCAGTACCTACAGTGACTCTGATAGCTGCAGTATTTAAATGAAAAACAATGTCAACCTTTTGTTTTATCTGAATTACATAGTTCCAAAACTCATACTATGGCTGCCTTAAAAACAGCTACTCATTCCATTTTCTCCCAGAGAACTTTATACATATATTTGGTAGAGCAGGGACTCATTATTGTTAATAAATACGAAGGCCTCAATGTCTAATGGAGTAAGAGAAAGAAAATGTAAGCTTTGTGGGGGAAAACAAGGTACTAATTACATTTACTTATATTTTCATTTGATACTGATTGATTTTTGTTTCAAGATCAGTAGAATATGTGATTATCATGCTCGTGCATTTAGGACTAGCTGAAGTCTTGGTTGAAGCAGACGGCATGCTGGTCAGTGAAATGGCATTCTTGGACTTCAATTTTTTCTTATATAACAAATACTAGTAATGGTTGGCACCTGGCTCATGGGAAAGGTGTTCATATGCTTGAAGTCACACTGATGGGAAAATGTTGATCTGATTGGCTGCACAAACCCAAGCCAGTGTGCGCTGGACATCACTGATGAGTAAGTGACATTCCCTTGGTGAGAATCACAGGTTGACATCACCCAGTAAACATCTTTTGGCTATACCAGTAGTGAAGATATTGAAAATACTGCTGTACTGCTAGTTGGCAAATAACTGCTGTCTTAAGACTCCGGGAGCTCCCCCCACTCCTGTCACTATGCCAGGCCCCCTATTCCTCCATTTCTACCAAATAAAAGATGAATACTCAGCAAGCAGCTCTGGGACAACCAGATCCATTCTTTTGAGTGGATGCCAAGCCCCCCAGTTGTCTGAATATCATTCCTGGAGTTATGATATCACCTCATAGTTTATTCGTTGGAACTTGCCTGTTTTCAAAGGATCAGTGCATCATTGAAAAACAAATTAATTCCTTTTGGAAGACCTGGTTCTTTTTACAGGCACATTTTTTTCACTTCATTGAATCTTTCAAAATGGAAATGTTTAAACACTCTCGACTGTCTTTTACTGAAATATATGTCTTGGTCCATAGGTCAGAAAATCAACTGAATACGATTTTTGTTCATTATTGAAGAAGGTTTTAAGTCATATTTAAAAGTGCTTGCTGCCCTTTTGATTTATATTATGAAAAAATGACTTTAGATAAAAGTAGTTTATGAAAGTGTACGATTTGTCTACGACAGCATTAACACTCAGGGAGAACCGTTTCCCGCCCTCTTAAAGCTAATTTCTAACTTTCCAATACACTAGTATAAACAAGTTCTTACATACTATTTCAATAGAACCAAAAATCAATGGCAAAATGTTTTAAACTACAAAGACATAGTCTTCTATGTAATCAAGGACAAAGTTTTATCTTTCATATTCTTGTGGAGAGGAACACAATTAACTATTTGTCATCCCCACCCCACCTTTTTTTGAACAAAACTAACTGCAGTTCTAAAATTTTCCTCATTAACATAGAGCACTGTTTAAAACCAGTTTGTAAATTTGCATACGTGAAACCCAAAAAAGAGATCCTTAAAAGGTTCAAGGACTAAAATTGTGCAAAGAGCCATCAACAAATTAGGCAGAAGCAGTTTGCTAAGTAGATGGGCCCATTTTCTTCACCACTGAATGGCTATGTTGGGTTAATTACGCATATGATAAATATAATGTTTCAGAAAAGTTTTAAGTTTTCATTGATCTTTGCTACAACTAAAATTTCTAATGATTGGAAAAAATGTTAAACTATATTGCTCCATTTACTAATACAGGGGCAATGAACAGATACTGTTAATGATAATGATGGCGGTGATGTTGAGGGAGAGGAGACAGATAAAGAGTCCATATAACTTATAGATGGGTGCAAGAATTTAAATTTCTCAACAGGAATTCTGGAGAACAGAAGCTTTATAAACTTTTATAATAATATGTTTTTGTATTAGTTGTATCAAAACAAAGCAGTAAGGAACAGGGCTCTTGTCTGCTTCTCATCAGTGTAAGTTCTTCTGAACATTCCACATGCAAGAGGACTGGGAAAAGATAAACACACAGGACACAGAAGGCCCTGTTTTCTCTAGGCTTCAACTCATTTTGGCCCATGGCAGTATATTCTGGAAATAATATTTCAAAATGAGCACTGATAAATGTTCAGTGACAGAGTTAGATTCCCTTCTTCACCTGTGTTAGGTAATCGACATCCAACTTCGGTATTCCCAAGTTTTCTGCTTGTCTACTGGAGCTATGTGGGCAATTCTTCTTGATATATGGCTACCTGTCTTTTGCCAAGGTAGAGTCATGAAATGTTTTCTTCTGCCTTCTTTATCACACTTTACAAAGAAGCACAGCCTACTTTATCAAACATAGGCAGTAACTAGATCATCCCACTTGGATTCCTATATATCTCTACAAGTCAGAGCCGGTGCATAACAACATTTCATACACCATAGCTCATCTAGAAAGTGATAAAAATGTGTACAGCACACAGGGGCAAAGGGATGAGGGGGTTGACATCAATATCTCAGCACATTTGTAACATATTCACAGGGGCTTGCATGCATTTTGTGGAAAAATCTGTCTTAAACAAAGACACTTTAAACTGCATTCATTCAGCTTAAAATAATAGCAAATCAACACACCTTCTCAAGTCTTGTCCATCCCTTTCCCGTCTGAAAGAAGTGTTTACTCATCCACTTAATCCAACTTTTATTTTTAGGCTGTATGTAGCCAGACCGCATTTCTATGCTGGATTTAGCATACAAAGATAAGGAACTAATATTTTCTGCTACTCCGTGGATTTATATCCTGAATATAAGCTCTATTGGCAAGACATTCATCTTCCTTCCCTACTGTCCCCTTCAATTTTTTATTCTGCAGAGAATTATAATATCCTTATATCCACTGATTTCTTGGTTTATCAACAGAAAGCACTTTTGTCCCCTTGACTTACAAAACCAGCAATCTACTTTTCTTTCGCTAACCGTATGAGTACAACTTCAACATATTATTCAACAACTTAAGCAAATTCAGACCGTTAGGAAAGTAGAACTTTAAATTCAAGATGCAGATTTATTATGAGAATATATCAGAGTTGGAACAGGGGTTAAGGAAACCAGACATGTGTTGAAGGTCAGTGAAGAGGATGAAGTGCTGTTTCTTTATTTTGTTCTTTTTTTTTTTTCTGAAATGGAGTCTCGCTCTGTGGCTCAGGCTGGAGTACAGTGGGACGATCTCAGCTCACTGCAACCTCCACCTCCCGGTTTCAAGCTATTCTCCTGCCTCAACCTCCTGAGCAGCTGGGACTACAGGCGCCTGCTACCACGCCTGGCTAATTTTTGTATTTTTAGTAGAGACAGGGTTTTACCATATTGGCCAGGCTGGTCTCGATCTCCTCATCTTGTGATCCGCCTGCCTCAGCCTTCCAAAGTGTTGGGATTACAGGCGTGAGCCACTGCATTAATTGCTGTTTCTTTATCTACCTTTTTTTCTAAGTTGAGGTCTCTGATCTGGGCTGGCTTTATGGATGTGAGACCTGTGCAGTGACACAGGGCTTGCACATCGAAGGATGGAGCTTGGTTTCATGCCCCGCTGTTTCTGTCTTGAACTTCTTAATTTTTGGAACAAGGGGATCCACATTTTCACTTTGCACTGGGCCTGTGAATTAAGTAGCTGGTCCTGCTCCTCATATACCATCTTGGGGTTAGTTGATTCTTTGCTTTTACTGCTAAAACATCCACCAAAGCTCGGCCGGGTGTGGTGGCTCAAGCCTATAATCCCAGCACCTTGGGAGGTCGAGGCCAGCAGATCACGAGGTCAGGAGTTTGAGACCAGCCTGACCAACACGGTGAAACCCCATCTCTACTAAAAATACAAAAAATAGCTGGCATGCACTGTAATCCCAACTACTCAGGAGGTTGAGCTTGCAGTGAGCGGAGATCGCGCCACTGCACTCCAGCCTGGGTGATAGAGCAAGACTCCGTCTCAAAAAAAAAAAAAAACTTCACCAATAGTTGCTTTGTCAATAGATGGATTTAAACCACTGAAGAGTCAAGGAGCTTGGAATCTTGGGATTGTTGGACTTGTAGACTTGTAGTACTAGAGTACTGAGAAGCATCTGTCTCTGCTTCCTCTCTCCAGCTACCAAGGAGCTCAGTTGTTCAGCTGAGGAGGTAAGAGCAGCAACCAACCTGGACAGGCTTCTGCACTCCTGGTACGGTCCAGGGAGACTCACCTTGCTGGTGGTATTTCCCTGCCAGCCCTCATCCCTTAAACTTCCCTTCTTCCAAGCTGGAAAAGGGAAAAAAGGACAACAGGAAAGGCCAGGTCTCCTGTCTGTGCTCCATGGTGAGCCCTTTCCAACTGTGTGTTATTTTGCTTCCAGTAACCCTGGAGTTTGATCCTGTTACCATGGTGATCAGTTGCTGTCTGCGAAGTCATTTTTTTGCCTTTCTCTTTCTTCAACAGGAAATTTGCATTTTGGAAACTTCTCCTCAAAACCTGTTCTTCTTAGCATCCCTTCTTCATTTCTACTGCTGTAGGAACAAACTTCCTTTTTAGATTTGAAGGTGCTAAACCTCTCTTTAGTAGTTTTATACTGACTTTGTATTAGTCCGTTTTCATACTGCTATAAAGAACTGCCCGAGACTGGGTAATTTATAAAGCAAAGAGGTTTAATAGACTCAAGGTTCAGCATGGCTAGAGAGGCCTCAGGAAACCTACAATCATGGTGGAAGGTGAAGGCGAAGCAACGCACCTTCTTTACAAGGTGGCAGGAAGGAGAACGAATGTAGAAGGAACTACCAAACACTTATAAAACCACCAGATCTTGTGAGAACTCCCTCACTATCATGAATATAGCATAGGGGAAATTACCTTAATGATTCAATTACCTCCCGTGAGGTCCCTCCCTCCACACATGGGATTATGAGGATTCTGGGGATTGCAATTCAAGATGAGATTTTGAGTAGGGACACTGCCAAACCATATCAATTATTTACCTTTTTTTCTTTACTTTATCACTTACCTTCATAAGAAACTGTAGCTGAAACCTTAACATACTTGGTCAAATACTTGGATTGCATAAGGTGAATATTGAGTTTGTATCAACGAAACACTTCTCATGTAATCAGCATATAATTTGAATAGCTATAAAGTTAAGATATACCAAGAAAAGATTTGTAGAAAATAGTGTTCATGGAGGAATATTGCTCAACTTTTATTGATGGAATTGAAATTTAAATCTACACATCTCTGCAGCACCCCAATTAAAATGAGAGGAGAAAAATGGAGACAGGAACTCCATGTAGTTTCCAGTGTGGAACGAGTGGTTGGTATTTATTAATAGTGACAAAGAGGATGATATTTTTAATATTTTAACTCCCCATTGATAAAAGTGAATGAGTCTAAAGTTTAGAAGAGGTTGTTAGTAATTTAGTGATGACCCAAACAAGCAAATGTGGATTTTTCAACAGGAAATGTTTTGCAGGGGAGGTGGAGGTCACTTTAGCCAGTATCTTTTGCCAGGGATCTTAAGTAGATATCAATTCAACGTTCATTTTTTTCAATACATTTTAATTGAGTGACTAATACATCTGAATTATTGTTCCGGGACTGTGCTTGAGCTGGCCGGATACAGTCCTTTCCCTCATAAACTCTGTCTACCGAGGGGATGTCAGACAATAAAAGAAGAAAATAAAGGGGTCAAGTATCAAGAAAGGGAAGTACAAGACTGGTCCTAAATTAGCCTAAGGAAGAAGATCTCACCCCTAACTGTACATTAGAGTCATACGGGGAAACTTAAAAACAAAAGTAACAATAATCAAATTTTCAGGCCCCACTCTAGACCAAGTAACTCAAAATCTCTGGAGATGAGCTTGAGGTGTCAGTACTTGGTGACTCCCATGAGGATTGGGATTCACCAATGACCCACCATTGGGAAGTGGGTCAAACTTCAACCAGCACCAGAACTACTTGAAGTGCTTGCTAAAACATACATTTTAGTTGCCACCCTAGAGATCCTGATTCAATGGGTTTGGGATGGGGCTCTAGAATTTATATTAATTATTAATGAGGTCCCAGGCATTGCTGAGGCTATTAGTCAAGAGACTGCAATTTCAGAACCACTGTTATATGAAAACCATGAAGGCTTTCCAAGGATGTGAAATTTTTCCCAGGACTAGAAGGATGTGTGGACAGAGGGAAAAGGTAATTGGATAGGGTTTGGGGTATGGATAATAGCACTGAAAAGGCCCAAGTCAAGAAAGCATTTGAAAAATTGAAAAAGGTCTAATTGCGTTTGGAGCGTAGAGTGTTTAGGGACATAGGTGACGTGGGAAGCAGGGAACAAATGTCTGGTGATACTGAAAACCATATCAAGAAGTTTGTACCTTGTTCTAAGGCCAATGGCAACACACTGAAGGACTTTAAGTAGAGGGATAATACAATCTGATCCTCATTTTGGAAAGTTAATGCAGGTGACAGTCAGACTAGAGGTTGTTTCAGTAGCAGTAGTCCTGGTGGCAGAATGAACAGAAAGAAAAAAAAAAGAAAGAAAGAAAAGTGAATCCGCAGAACCTGGAGACTAATTGAGTGCTGGTGGGTCAAAGTGAGGGAAGAGTCAAGGATGACACCTCTGATTTAGGTTTAGAGAGCTAAAGGGTGGAGCCCTTCACCATGACGCAGAACAAAGAATTTGGATCAGTGATATATGCAAGCTGTGGGAGCTGCGGCAGATTATCTAATGTCCTTCAGCTTCTTCATCAGTAAGAATAATAAACCTATCTGAATCATAGGGACACTGTGAGGGTTAAATGTGGTTGTGGGTAAAAAACTTAATACAGAACCTAGAGTGCAGTTCTCCTACCTCCTGTCTTCTCAATTTAGTATACGTGTTTTGTCCCAGCTGAGTGAAAGCACAGATCTCTAAGCACATAAATTTGTGTTATGTGTTTTGCGTTATATGCTCTTAATGTCGGTAAGATGAGAGAGAAAACCACGGTGATGCTATACTGCCACCACGCTAGAACCAAAGCACAGGATAAAACTGATGTGTTGTTTTCTCATTGTGCCAAATTTTGCAAAACAAAATTAAGATTTAACATAAGTGGTTTCGGGGAAATATGTAAAGCAAGATTCTAACCCAGTTCCTTGTGGTGACTCAGTGCTTCCTAAGAGCAGTTTGTTGTTTTGTGTGTATGCTGGGACTCCTTCATGAAAGATGTTTGATGGACAAGACTAATGTCTGCTTCATATGCTGACTCTTATCAGAATGTTTCTCTGGGTACTTAAGTTTCAAAGGAAATTATCTGACTTAGGATAGAACAAATCCATCTAACAACCAACAATGTTTTAATAGAGTTTTACTCTACACATGCCCTATCAAGAATGCAATCTATTGACCATTGCTCTGTGCTCCCCACTCCAATAAAAATGTGACGAAAATTAATCTCTAGTTTTTCAGGTCAGTTACTGGTGGGTGAATCTGTTGTTCTGAAACAGATACGACCTCACAGATGTAAATCCTTGACCCAGAGTCCCAACTTCAATGAAGCACTTGCTGGCTTGACCACTTCTAAGAGATCATTGGCCCCTGGTCTTTCCTGAGTTATTTCTCTAACACTCTCATTCTTTACATTATTTAACCAGAGGGCTTTTCAAAAAAAGGGAATTATACTAATTCAAAATGATTTGGGAAAATATTTTAAGGTCCTCTTCCTTGAAGTGTTCTATTTAGAATTGTGAGATAATGGCCCCCAAGAAAATAAGTCTTCCTATTTGGTGCGACTACATGGTGATCTCACAGATAGGCCACCTAGCTGAGCACAGGGCAAGCTCAGCTTAAGGATGAGTATCTGAAAAGAAGCAGAAATGTTCTGTTTTTCTAATTCATTGAGAATTGCTTTTACAAAAGTGACATATTTGCTTTTAATCCCCAAAGCGACAACCATTTTTGTACTTTATCCTCAGAAAATATGTCACATTTCTTTGACTCTGCATGAAATGCCTGTGATAAGTCAGACAGAAAAACCAGTTCTTCTTTGCCATGAATAAAATATTGTGGAGGTCAGTGAGTGCATGTGTGTGTGTGTGTGTGCGTGTGTTTTGGAGGCTTATGTGTGTAAGGGGGCTTATGATTTTCACTGACATTCGAGTTTATTTCTATTATTATAATTAAGACAGTATAATAAAACAATAATTTTGTTTTGCCATTTTATGGTGTGTGTGTGTGTGTGTGTGTGTGATCCCAACTAAAGTTAATGTGTCATTTCTGACATAATTATCTTTACCACCCACAAAAAGTGGACTTTAGATCAATTGAAGAGTAAGTAATAAACTATATAAGGGGAAGCTTTATGATCATAAATATATAGTATGAACCCAAAGGCATCTACTCAATGTCTTCTCTCCCAAACAACTTAGGGATTCAATGGCTGAACAAAATTAGCTAGGCTTCAAAAATTCCACTAATTTACTATGTAATGATATCATTTTAAAGATGTGACCTTATAAAAAGTTACATCTTCATAGAACAACTTTTGCTGGAGGTATCTAGCAGACAAAATGTAGGTAGTGTGATTGGTGAAAGCTAATTACTTATATGACTGGGACCTGCAAAATACAAGTACAAAGAGAAAAACCCCTCATGCCTTGATTTTCTTCTTGGAACACTAAATACTATGAAATAATTAAATCTGAACTGTAATTTGGGCACTTATTTATTAGCTTTGTGGTCTTGGTCAAGTTATTTAACTTCTGTGACTTTAAATTTACTCATCTGTAAACGTGGCTAATTACACCTATCTCATAAATAGATACTACCTCTTAATTAGGAGGATTCATTGAGATAGAATATGTAAATACTGTAGCTAATTGGATGCCAGCTAGCATCTACTTACTTTGAAATTAGTAAGTGTTAGTTGGAATTTCCTGAAATGTACTTGTGGGGACTATTATTTTGAACCACATCACTCTTTTCAACCATGTCCATGACATTACAAGGAACCACTATGATTTATACATTTTGGATTTAAGCTAAATTTATCCATCTTGGACATAATCCATTATTTTGTAATAACATTATTGGAATATTTACAAACATGGTAAAATAGAAAAATTCAGTGCATGAGGCAGTTTAGGAAGGCATATATATTCTGAAAAGAAAGTGGGTGCCATCACTTGAATTATTAAAGCCATCAAGTACCCCAGAGGCTACCTAAGACTTCACTTCACTTTGCTAGGGTAAACCTGCCTGAAGTAGCAGAGACTTTGCTAGGGTATCCTTGCCTGCAACAATCGCAACAGAAGCAATTCAATTAAAGCAAACAGGAGAACAAGCAGCTTTAGGGGAATTAGGGCAAGAATCTCTTGTGGCTCAGCATCATTTTATCACTTGATTTCAAGCCAGGAAACTTGTTTCTGATGATTAGATATTGTTTTTAATTGCAGAAGAAGCATCTTATGGATTTCCTATCCATCTTCATAGTATATTTCAATATTTTGTAACTAAATCACTGTTGCTTCTGCCATGCCCGCTTTACATTTGACACATTTGAGGGTGAGTAAAAACAATTAGAGACAATGTTTATATGAAAGTCATGTCAGGAGAGCAAGAGAGAGGATCTGCTATTCCTGGGTGATTTATTTCCACCCACAACCCAAAATTATACCACCCCCTCAACCTCAGTTTTTAAATATAACACATTCCCATCTGGAATAGCCAAACAATACAAAAGAAGTATTAAGAAAAGTAAAACCCATCTAAAATCTCACTCCCAGGGGTGATATTGGTGAGTATTAAAATGCTCATTTTAATGAATATTCTTTAAGACACCTCTTTTATGTACACACATGCACACACGTATACACACACACCCTTTTCACACACATATACACAAAATTTTATATAAATGGAATCATACTTATCTGTGCTTCTTTGCAACTTTATACTTCCCTGCAACATGCTCCTTCCTTTTTCCCTTTCTTTCTCCTTTCCTAAAACCTCCTTCTCTCCCACACTGCATTTCTTCCTCTCTTCCATCCCACCTTCCTTCCTTCCTGTTTTTTATTTTCCAGGAACAGGGAGTTAATTATATAACTTCCATTCATGGCCTACTATCATCATTAGCCCATGCAATATCCCTCTTTATAAATATGTAAGTGTATGCCGTTGTATTTTCCGCTCCTATTACTCTCTTCCTCACCCCAAGCTGGTGAGCATTCAGTGGATTTAATGCATATCTTTAAATGTCTATAGTTGTTGCATGCACTTTTAAACTTACATAAATTTTGTTGTTTTACAGATATCCTTCCGATTCTTTTTTTTTTTTTTTTTGTTCAGCACTCTCCCTGTTCTTACATGTGCACCTAACCTATTTTTTCTAAACGCTGCCTATTGTGCCCTGGTTCCATCCTCTACCCATTCCTTAGTGATGGGCATTTGGGTACTGCCAACTGACTGTCCCATATACAACACTGCAACACATTTTTTCTTTTTTTTTGAGACAGAGTCTTGGTCTGTCGCCCAGGCTGGAGTGCAGTGGTGCGATCTCGACTCACTGTAAGCTCCGCCTCCCGGGTTCACGCCATTCTCCTGCCTCAGCCTCCTGAGTAGCTAGGACTACAGGCGCCCGCCACCACACCCGGCTAATTTTTGTATTTGTAGTAGAGACAGGGTTTCACCATGTTAGCCAGGATGGTCTCGATCTCCTGACCTCATGATCCACCTGCCTTGGCCTCCCAGAGTGCTGGGATTACAGGCCACGTTTTTTTTTTTTTTTAATGTTCCCTTTCTTTGGGACATATGTCAGGAATGGAATTGCTGAGTCATGGAGAAAGTTTACATTTAAGTTAACAAAATGCACCAAATGCTTCACAGACTCTTGATTTCTCAGAAGGGCAGGGAGTGGTCAGCACCCCCAATTTGGAGCATCATGAGGTTTAGGATTCTCTTTGGTCCACAGGCTTACTCTGATTGACTCTGTGCCTGCCTGTTACAGGCTGGGAGACAGGGGCCTGGATTACTCATTGAACCTGTTTGTTTTGTAGATTTGAATTACTTATTTCACATAAAATGGGCAAAGATTTCCCCATGGATACTACTCAGATTTGAAACTAGTTTTTCCTAATAATGACATGGATATCTTTCTCAGTTAATGAATATAACTAATTCATCTCCCTTTTAATAACTTCAGGGAATTTCCTTTTACTTTGCTTCGTTTTATCAAGTCTTTAGTATTACACATGGAGGCGTGGTTTTGGTTTTTCACTATGTAAACAATGCTGCAATGAACATCCCTACTCATGTACCTTTGTATTCACTTGATCATTTTTCATCTTGGTATAAAATCATAGGTGTGAAATTGTTCCAGCAAAATTCATGCACACTATAATTCTTGATGTGCAGTGTTATTTCCCTACAAAAAGACTGTATCATTATATAGCCCCCAACACAACACATTAAAGTATCCATTTCTTTCCATTCTTGATCAATGCTTAATGTATCCATCTCTAATAATCTGGTATTAGATTTTTTATATTTATTCTGATTTTATTAAAGTTAAATATTTAAAACATACAGTATTTATTGACCTTCCTGTAAATTTCCTGTTTTGTCTTTTGCAAATATTTTTCTATTACAATATTTGTATTATTGTTATTTGTAAGATCTCCATCAGGGTAAAAATAGTACCATTAATGTAGATCTCTATTTCCCATTTTCTAGCACTTAGTAGCTGCTCAATAAATGCTTGCTGAATAAACATTAATATTTTGTCTGTTAAATGTTTTGCAGGTTTTTTTGCTTGCTTTGAATTTTATTTCACTGTACATATACCTATTTTGATGTAATCGACTGGTTAGTCTTTTCCCCTATGTTTAGGTTTTCCTGTATTTTTAGTTTTATTTACTCCCCATATTATAAGCATATTTGATAACTATTTTATTATATTCCTTATAGGGTTTTATTTTTTAGCATTAAAATTTTCCAATCCTTATCAAATAAACTCAGTGAGATCACTGATACAGGGTTCTGGCTTATATTTTTCCAGCCACTTTTCTTGACTGGCTTGTTGTTTTACATATAACGCCGCATTTATCCTATACTGTATTTTATGTATACTTAGGTCCATTAAAAAAAACAATTCTCTATTCATTTCCACACATTTATTACTTAGGCTATCTTTCTTACAATTTCAATTTTATTGACTTTGAGAATATAAAACAATCACATGGCTCAAAATTCTAAACAGTCCAAAGGATACGCAGAAAACGTTTCTTTTACTGTTATCCTATCAATCAGCCCTACGAACAAACTGAGTCCCCACTGTTTTTTTTGTTTTTGTTTTTGTTTTTTTGAGACGGAGTTTCGCTCAGTTGCCCAGGCTGGAGTGCAGTGGCGCCATCTTGGCTCATTGCAAGCTCCCCTCCCGGGTTCACGCCATTCTCCGGCCTCAGCCTCCGGATTAGCTGGGACTACAGGACTGTTGTTTTTTAAAAATAGCATATTACAGGAATTGTTATGCATCTTACCTTTTGTGAAGCTTAACAGTAAATCATACCATGTCAATATAAAGGAAGCTTTTTCAGTTGTTCCATGGCATGAGTGGAACGTAATATATTTGAATAGTCTCGTATTGATGGATGTTTAAGTTTTCTTAAACTTCTGCTGTTAGAAAATACTAGAATCAATAACCTTGCACAAACTTACTTTGTACATTGAGTACATGTGAAGAATATTTCCTAGAAGTGTGATTACTTGGTCAAAGGGTAAATGCGTTTGGATTTCTGACAGATACTATTATTGACAAATCACCCTTTATAAAGGTTGCGCTAACTTTTATTTCTACCAACAAGGGATCAGAATGACAACCCTCCATCCCTAGTATACATACAGTGGGTGTTGTTTGGGGTAGCATTTAATCTTTGCCTAGGCTTTTTTTAATATTCCATTATATAACAACTTCTTTTTCTTCTTTGGTTAAGTTTGGAGATTTATAAGCTATGAGACACTTCTATTTAATGAAATATGACATACACAGAAAATCTCTTTGTTTTCTTTTCAGAAAACATGCACTCATTCTAGTATCTGTAGTTGTTTGTCTGTTTTAATAAAACATTTGTTTACGGAAATAAAAATAAAATTAACTATAGACTTACCATTGCTTAATTAATACTATCCCATAAATCGAATAGATTATTTCTAATAATGCCTTAAATGTTTGAAAATTTGTTTCAACTCTGAGATCACACAAGATACATTTTAGTTCAGTAAATTAAGGTGTAATAGAAATGAATGAATGAATAAATAAATAAATAAATAAATACACTTATAAATCAGGGAGTTGCCCAAGCTATCTGATGTTATCTCAAGGGGTATTTTGCAGCTGAAAAGCTCCATGTAGGCAAACAGAAACATCAAGTCATAAAATAAATCCTACTCAGGAAAAAATCATAATTTTGACTTATGGTTTTAAAATAATAATAATTAATTGATTATTATTATTATTTTTGAGACGAGTCTCGCATCTATCGGCCGTCAGGCTGCGAGTGCAGGTGGCCGGAATCTCAGCTCAGCTGCAAGCTCCGGCCTCCAGGGTTTCGTGGGCCATTCTCTGGCCTCAGCCCCTCTCGAGCTAGCTGGGACTACAGCAGCGTCGCCACTCGCCCGGCTGTTTTTTTGCCTATTTTTAGGTAGAGACGGGCGTTTCACGGTGCTAGCCCAGGAGGTCTTGATCTCCTGACCTCGTTTGATCCACCCGGTCTTCGGCCTCCCAAGTGCTGCGCGATTACAGCGCTTGAGCCACCGCGGCTCTTGCCGGCCGGCGTTTTTTAATAATTATTAGTTGAAGTTGCAGCAAAACAAACCGCAGGGTGATTAATCAATTTCACAAACAATTCAGAAATCGTTCCCTCCAATACCTAGTTCTTCTGGTGCATTTTAAAATGTGTGATTATATTTTTAAAAAGTTTTCCTCACAAAATATTAGTAGCATAATCATTTTGTAAAAAGAGACTTCCCTGAATACTCACTGCTACAAGAAGATATCAGTCTCATGCTTAAGATGAACTTTAGGGATTTATTTTGACTTTAAAAACATTACTTCAGGCTGGGTGCAGTGGCTCATGCCCATAATCCCAGAATTTTGGGAGGCCCAGGTGGGTGGATCACCTGAGGTCAGGATTTTTGAGCTATCCTGGCCAACATGGTGAAACCCTGTCTCTACTAAAAATACAAAAAATTAGCTGGTTATGGTGGTGCGTGCCTGTAATCCTAGCTAGTCGGGAGGTTGAGGCAGGAGAATCGCTTGAACCTGGGAGGCAAAGGTTGCAGTGGGCCGAGATTGTATCACTGCACTCCAGCCTGGACAACAGAGTGAGACTCTGTCTCAAAAAAAAAAAAAAAAAAAATCCTCAAAAAACCCATTATTTCATTTTTGCACATGTACCTTTTGGTATCAATACACATGGCAAAGCACAGAAAGTGCGTTCGCCTTATGTGATAGCTTTGTGTTCCCTGGGTATAGATTCCTGTGGCTGCTGTAGCGATTGAACAGGAACTTGGTGGCTTAAAATAACAGAAATGTATTCTCTCACAGTTCTGGAGGCCGGAAGTCCAAAATTAAAGCATCCATTCCCAGGGCTTTATCCCTCTGAGAGATTGAAGAAATGCTGCCACAGTGAAAGAATTCGCTAGGGGACAAGTCTATATTGCCTCTGTCAGTTTCTGGTAGCTCCAGGCATTGCTGGGCTGTGGCAGCATTACCCCAATCTCTGTCTTTGTCTTCTCCTTCCCTCTGTGTCTCTCCTCTGTGTGTTTTGTTGTTGTTGCTGCTGCTGTTGTTGTTTTGAGACGGAGTCTCACTCTGTGGCCAGGCTGGAGTGCAGTGGCGATCTCAGCTCACTGCAACATTTGACTCTCTGGTTCAAGCGATTCTCCTGCCTCAGCCTCCCGAGTAGCTGGGGTTACAGGCATGCACCACCATGCCCAGCTAATGTTTGTATTTGCAGTACAGATAGGGTTTCACCATGTTGGCCAGGATAGTCTTGATCTCCTGACCTCATGATCCTCCCGCCTCGGCCTCGCAAAGTGCTGGGATTACAGTGTGAGCCACCGTGCCTGTCCTCTGTGTATCTTACATGGACACTTGTCATAGGATTTACAGCTTATTTGGATAATGCAAGGTGAATGTCATCTCAAGATTTTTAGCTTAATTATATCTGCAGAAACCCTTTTTCCAAATAAGGTCACATTCTCAGTTCCTGGGGGGTTAGGATATGGACCTATCTTTTTGAGGGCCCCCTTCGACCCTCTACACCCCTATTCTAAATTCTATTACTGTAGTTATATTTTGCCTATCCCTGAACTTCATGTGAATGAAATCATCCCTATGTCCTTCTCAGTGTCTGTCCAGCTTCTTTCACCAGTTTGCTTTTTGTAAAGAAAGGTACACAGAAACGTCTCTGTGGTATTGCCACAGTGAATAAATTTCCTGTGAAATCAGAAAGTCCTGAGCAAGACATTGATGACTCTGTGGCACATGGAGGATAAAATCAGGAAGCTTCCTCAAAGCACTCGCCAGCCCAGCCTTCCCATTTAGGGCACCCCACAACAAAATCCTACATTTGATCAATAATTTTAACTTGAGATTTCTCAGTTCTAAGACACTCAGTATATAGGAATTAAACCTATACCCAATAAGCCTTCAGATAAGAGTGTCTCTGAAAGAATTCATTGATGGATAGCCTTGCTTTGAATAAAAATATCTTCACACTCACACTAAGGGTCACTAAACCCTTTCATAGCTCTAGAGCCAGGTTTTTTCATTTATCTGAGATTCATTGTAATGCATTTATTTCTTCCTCTTTAATGAATGGATATTGCTCCTCTCAAATTTAAATTTAGTTTCAAATACATATTTATGATATCATTGTCTGTGCTCAAGCAGGCGATTTTAAGATGATCTGTAAGTATAACTAGGCAAATTCACTGCTCAAATGAATTCTGCCAAGATATTTCTCATTAATCCTGGGAACGCTACAGGTGCATTTATTAATACAGAGGACTTAGTGTTAGAATGCCATGATCCTTTCTGACATACTAAGCTATTTTTAATTTGCTCTTATCAGTTAAAGTCTCTCTTTTTCAAAGATATTAGATAACTCTAGTGTGTTAAACATCATGGAGTGATTTGGGGGCTCAAGGGAGAGCATCTCATCTAAATGCTTACCTAATTTTCAAAGGATCTAGGCACCACCAAAAATGGTAAGATTCATAGATTCATCTGGGGGAGAGGGAGAGGGGAAGATAATTTTCTGTTTATTTAATTGATTCTCTGTAACTTTTCTCTTGGCAAGTATAGCTCACTAATGGACTTTGCGCAGCACAATCATTGTTAGAAATGTCACTGTGACATTTGATTAATCCAGTCTATTTAGATTTAGAAGACAAGTCATTTATTTATCCTAACATAATTAATTACTATTTCCTCCTTTTGGATTTTCCAACAAACGGTATTTAGAGATACCCTTAACATTTTCTTCTTTAGCCTATAGATGCACCATAATTCTTCATAGGTTAGGTCCATTCCAGTGTGATGCAACAGACATTTTTTGGTAGAACACCAGGAACATTTATCAATCTTGCTAGTGACTTCATTTAAATTTTAATAAGTTACGCGTCTTTGGTAATTTCTAGTGCTGGAAATTGACAATAGGGTTTTATGGCTTCCTATTTTAGTGTCCCTCATTTTGGTCCTTGTTTATTCTGATCTCCCAAGAGAAATAACTTCTTAAGACACTATCAAAGAATCTTTGTACAAAGTTTCTCAGTTTGAGACAATATAATTACTTCTGCTCATTCATTTGTTCATTTATGTATCATTTGCTTGTTCAATAATCTAACAAATAGTTGTAAGTGCTAAAGATAAATAGCAGTGAATCAAAGAGACAGTCTGTATCTTTCTAGAGCTCCCATTTTAGTGAAGGATGAAAGATGACAAAACCATTCCAAATCTATACAACATGTCAGACTCTGACAAGTACCACAGAGTGAAATGAAGCAGGATGAGGAGCTTGGAAGGGCGAATTGTTATGAGAGTGATTGTTTCATTATACAAGGAGGTCATGATAGGCATTGCGAAAAGACATTTGCAGACAGCCAAAGCCATGTGGTATCTGGGAGAACTTTCCAGGTGGAGGATGACCAAGCCCAGATGTCTTGGAGCAGAAACATAGAATCCTAGAATGGAACCTAAGGAGGCCAGTGAGCACAGTTGAGATGGGATGGAAATGACTCAGAGAGTGGGTGGAAGTCAGATGACGTGGTGCCTTTTAGACCAACGGTCCCCGACCTTTTTGGCACCAGGTACTGGTTTTGTGGAAGACAATTTTTGCATGGACCAAGGGGAGTAGGGAATGGTTTCAGGATGATTCATATGCATTACCTTTATTGTACACTTTATTTCTATTCTTATTACATTGTAATATATCATGAAACAATTATACAGCTTACCATAATGCAGAATCAGTGAAAGCCCTGAGCTTGTTTTCCTGCAACTAGACGGTCTCATCTGGGGGTGATGGGAGACAGTGACAGATTAGCAGGCATTAGATTCTCATAGGAGCCTGCAGCCTATATCCCTCAGATGCACAGTTCACGATAGGATTCACACTCCTATGAGAATCTAATCCCACTGTTGATCTGACAGGAGGCAGAGCTCAGATGGTAATGTGAGCAATGGGGAGTGGCTGTAATACAGATGAAGCTTCACTCACTCACTCACTGCTCACCTGCTGGTGTGCGGCCCAGTTCCTAACAGGACACATGGCCCATTGGTTGGGGACCCCTGTTATAGACCACTGAAAATAATGGATTTACTTCGAATGAACTGGAAAACCACTGGAAGTGGCCATGTTAAACCTTACGTGAGCCCTGTGCTCCTGGATATCAGCAATGATGAAAGAAATCCATGTACTCTTTGTGTTATTAGAAACGGCTTACTGTATGAACCACCCTTCCCCATACGACTTAGATAAGGCTTGGGAACAACCTCCTTGTTTACCTAGGGCAAGGCCAGATGCAGACCTTCCAAATTCCCATTCTTTGTCTCATACATGATTAGCTGAACTGTTGGTCCCCACTGACCAATCAGAACAAAATGCTTGTTAATTTGACTTAACCAAACTTCAATTAATTTTCACTCTTCACTGCAGGAAGCTGAACTTGACTCACTTCTTAGGTTAAGCAAGTACTGGAGTCATAATAACCCCTCCTGAAAAATCATCTACAAAGAAAGACATCTCCTGTTTAACCGTCCGATCAAGCCGTCTGCTCTCCCCACTACCCCACACCTGGTTCCTTCCAGCTTGGCTTACTCTTTTCTGTAAAAAAGCTCTTTTCTGCCTGACCTTTGAATTGCTTTCATACTTCACGGTATAAACCTTCTCCCTATTGCAACAGTACCCCTTCTCCTGTTGCAGTAACCCTGTTATTGCAAAAGTCTTTTCAAATAAAGTCTCTATTTTCCTAAGTCCAGATTTGTTTTTTATTTGCTACAGGTTTTGAATGTAGGAGAGATATGGATAATGGAGTTTATGAATAAAGGTTTTAGTTCGAGTGCTGTGTGGAGAAAAGCAGTAGAAACCTGTGGAGAAACAAGAAAGGTAATGGGGAGATCGGTGTTTATTTCTGTGTTGTGAACTTTAAAAGGGTATTTATAAAATACCTATAAAGTTTAGTAAGAATTGGTCATGCCCATAAGCTATATTCGATCCTCACAAATCAAATCTTTGTTAAGCTCATGAATAAATGAAGGTTGCCAGAGGGAAAGTTAAACTGGGTGACATGTTCACATAAGTCCCTTTATTTGTTTGTTTGTTTATTTATTTGTTTGTTTGAGAGGGAGTCTCACTCTGTCGCCAGGCTGGAGGGCAGTGGCGCAATCTCAGCTCACTACAACCTCCGTCTCCTGGGTTCAAGTGATTCTCCTGCCTCAGCCTCCTGAGTAGCTGGGACTACAGGTGTGTGACACCACACCCAGCAATTTTTGTATTTTTAGTAGAGACGGGGTTTCACCATGTTGGCCAGGATGTTCTCGATATCTTGACCTCATGATCTGCCTGCCCCCCTCAGCCTCCCAAAGTGCTGGGATTACAGGCGTGAGCCACCGCACTTGGCCAAATTCCCTTTTATTATATTTGAGATACATAATACCAGTAAGAAGACCCAATAAATGATACAGGTTAAGATGTTAATCATAATGAATGCCCAGTTTCATAGTTTCTTTTCTTTCTTTCTTTTCTTTTTTTTTATTTTTTATTTGAGACAACGTCTTGCTGTCACCCAGTCTGAAGTGCAGTAGTACAATCACAGCTCACTGCAGCCTCAACCTTCCAGGCTCAGGTGACTATCCCACCCCAGCCTCCAAAGTGGGTGGGACTACAGGCGCGCAACAGCATGCCTGTAGTTTTGTATTTTTTGTAGAGATGAGGTCTCACTATGTCAGCCAGGCTTGTCCTGAACTCCTGGGCTCAAGTGATCCGCCCACCTTGGCCTCCCAAAGTGCTGTGATTACAGGGATGAGGCACCATGCCCTGCCTAGCAGATTCACCTTATTCACCAATTTACAATGACTGTTTGGTCGGTGCCCCTGTTCTAAATCCTAGTCCAGATTCTGGTATACGACAGTGAATGAAGGCTCATTGCTTCTCGGAATTTACATTCCAGGTGGGGTGTATGGATTCTAAATAGCGAATCAGTTTAAAAGAGGCACCGACTGTGGTGGGAAAAGTAAATAGGGTAATAGAAAGCTGCTTGGGAACGAGGGGGCCAACTTTAAACCGGGTGGTCTGAGTAGGTGACACTGATGCTGAGAAGCGGTTGGAACAGTTAGTGCAAAAGTCCTCAGAGACCAAGAGTTGGGCATGATCCAGGAACAGAAAGCAGATCACTGTGGCTGGATCTGAAATTGGATCTGGAGTGTGGTATAAGCTCTGGTCAAAGAGAAATGCTGGACCAGAGCCCATGGAACTTTGCAAGGGATGAGAATTTTATCCTCTGTGTGCTGGAAAGCCAGACAAATCTGCGATATACTGATGCTGGAGACATCTCCCTATTAGAATTTTCTTTTTCTGCATTCCCAGGAGAAGAGGAAAAAAAAAACGGAGGGAAAGGGATTTGGGGGCACCGAAGCCTGGAAAAAGAACAGTGATTCATGAGTGGAGTCATTCCTGTGGTTTAGTACTATGATTGCTGTTGAGTTCCAGCAAGGACCCATCGGATTCAGCTATGCACATACATGAAGCAGGGAGAGAGAAAGAAGAAGAAGGAGAGGGGAAGGGAGGGGAAAAAATTTAAATAGCATAGTTTAGGTAATTCAAAGTTCCTGGAATAGTCCACGCATGATGTTGAACCGTATGAAAAGCAAGCCTCAAGACTTTTATTGAATTCTCAGCCTTGGCAAAGAAGGAAAATTAATTCTTCAGGTGGGCAGACAATTGGTCAATGATGGCTTTGTAATAGTCTAGTAAAAGCAGTTGAAAGCCCTTGGCAAATACTGACTACTGAGGAGTTAGAGGGCCTGATAAGGAAGAGGATGGAGATTACTGTAGAGAGGAAGAACCAAGTTGAAATTTTCATATATTTATTGAAATATTTTAAGCAGAAAACTCTTAAATAAGTTAATTTCTGAATATGCGCTCTCTCTGTGGGCTTACATATTCATGATACTATAAATATAATAAATATTTACACATATATTGATGGAGAGGACTGTATGTGCAAATAAGAAACGTGTATGTATACTGGACTTTTCAGGTCATTGTTAAGATGTTCAACTGGCAATATAAAATGTTTGCTTTATATTCTGATTTAACAACATTATTTTTGTACGTTAGAATTTTTGATTAAAAGTGGGTTTTAGAGTTTAATGAAATACTTTCCATATCAATTTTGGAATTTAGCCCATTTGTAAATTGGAAACTGTTATGTGTGTATGTATAATAGTATATATTAACAAATAGTATATAAGTGTATGTATTGTGTATATGTGTATATGTATGTGTATATGTATATGTGTAGATATATGTACACACATGTGTATAGCTTAGATAAGTTCAGCTTTTGAGTTTACTGGAATAAGAGGCGCTTTCCCTTTGTTCCATCCATAAAAGAAGAAAAGGAACCCCATGTTGCCATGATTATATAACACAGATGGAGTTATGAATTCAGTGTTAGCAAAGTGCTCATGATTACCATTATTTGAAATTTCCTGTGGGTGAGGTGAGAAAATTACTTCCTGAAGGTGCATTTACTCTCTCAGGGCACTGGTTTGCCATTCCCATCATTATGAGGTAATTTCCTGAAAGGCACCGGCTTCTCAACATGTGAAATCCTAGAGCATCGTCAAAAGCAAGTTTCGTCCCAAGTACGCAGTAGGCACTCCATAAATGTGTGCTGAGTGGATACAATTTGAACAGCTGGTGGTGATAATTATGATTTAACTACAACCAAAGTGTCCATTATGGTTAATTAAATATGCCTGCTCTGAAATATTTCTTTTGCTTTGTTCAGTGCGACGTGATGCATGGAGTTCCCAAGGCATGGTGTGGACTCACTGCCAGGTGACAATGCATGTTGCAAGGTACACCTATTCCTATTCATGATGCGACTTGGTATGAACGTGCAGTACAAATGTAAACAACCTCATTAGCAGCTCTTACCAAATGTAAATGTATAGCATGAAAAGTAATTGTTTTACTGGGGAAAGAAAGAATATCTGCTTTTTTATTTTTAATTAGCTTCCTCAGAATACAGGAAGAATAATTTCCACTTTTGTCTCAGTAGCACTTAGTGCAATCAAAATTATTTAATGTCACTATTTTCTACTACCCTGTGTCAATGAATGCACCTTCACTGCACGTGAGCGAATCTGATCCTCTCCCTCATAAGCAGTCTGTGAATGGAAGCTGGTTCATGTAAACGGCCCAGAAAAAAAAAAAGATATTCAGGAGGAGGATGGAGGGAAATTCTTCTCTAATATGCACACATACTACATTGTTGTACTGGAACTTAGCATGCAAGGCAATATAGAGTGTCTATGAGACTTAGCCAGATAACATGAACATGAGGCTATTGCTTGTTGATATTCTTGATAGGAATGTATTTTGTGTGTGTAATGTTTAGGGCCATAACCTTGGACAACCCCATGCATTAATCTCTCACAGTATAGTCCACAGGAATGGTGCTCCCCCAAGTCCCACAGTGCCTAGCTGCTGCCATATATAACAGTCCTGATACAAGTTATGGCTCTTGAGTATATTCAGTGGAGGGCATGTTTTCTCTCTCTCTCTGTGTTTCTCTCTCTCACCTCCTACCCTGCTCCTTCCCCTTTTCCTTTTCCCCTCTCTGCCTTTTTCTCCTCCACCTCCTCCTCCTCCTCCCCCTTCCTTGTTTTTTCCTCTCTCTGTTGGTCAAAGAGGGTGGCAGAAAAAGATAGAAAGGAAAGCTGCCTTCCCCTACTGGAAGAGAAATATCCTAATAATGTGGCCATCACCTGCTAACTAAATAATTCAGATTAACTAGAAAGGGCTACTAAAAGACTAGCAAATTAGATGAATTATAGAATAAGTTTGAAAATCATTGATTTCAAATACATACATTAAATAAAGGCTCAGAAAATTTTGCTTGTAGCGGTACTCCACAGATTTGCTTTAAAAATGTGTTTATAACTCACATGTAATTGTTTGTCTGCCAAGTGGTCATGTTTTTAGGAAGCATTCCACACACTTTGTTAACCTTCTTCACAAACTTTGCCCTCGTGGAAGACGCAAAGGCCCGTTTTAGCATGGCTCTGTCCAAATTATGACAATTATTTGTCATAATAATGACATAAAGCTTGAAATGCAAATTTATGTACAAAATGTTTTTTAAAAGACCTCATGAGAATAAAAGGACTGTGTTTTCATAGTCCAAAACCAAAAAACTGATTTTACTTCAAAAAGTGACCCTGATTGGTCATTTAATTTACCAAAAATGGGATTTTCTTTGATAAGGTAATTATACCTGTTTTTTCCCTAATATTCCAGATATTTCATAATGATCAAATGAAATAACCACATATGAAGCAATTTCTTTCAAAATAGCCTGTAATTCCCTAACAATTTAGTGCATAGAAATCATCAATTATTAAATTAATGGAGAAAAACATACATTCTTAAATATCGATTTTAAAAACCTGACTCAATAGCACGTCTCATTAAAATCCAGATCTGTACATGTTACTGTGTTAGAGAAACATTATCTAACTTTTAAAAGCCCAGCAAATATTTCCGCAACCTTAAAATACTACCTGAGGAAGTTGTAAGAAATCAAACATATATCTCAGTCCTGGGCCCAGTACAAACATTCCTCCATTTGTCTCAACTTCCTGGGCCCAGTACAAACATTCCTCCATATATCTCAGTCCTGGGCCCAGTACAAACATTCCTCCATTTGTCTCAACTTTAGAAAAACACCACCTGGAGAGTCTCCGATAAGGTCACAACCGTTTGTGGAGTGGTTTTACTGAAAGCGTGGGAACCAATAAAAAAAAAAAAAAACTGCTAAATGTATAACTTAAAATGTTAACCAATTGTAATGCTGTAACCAAAAGAATTCCCTTGTTCCTCTGTAACCTTACATATCCTGTTTACATCGGGCTATAAAAAGCGAGCACGTGCATCGTTCGGGGCCCTCCTATATGCTGTGGAGCAGAGGGACCAAGTTCGAACTTGCAGTAAAGATCCTTGCCGCTTGGCTTTGACTCTGGACTCTGGTGGTCTTCTTCGGGGAATAAACGGTCTGGGCATAACAAAGTTACTTTGGGTTTATAGTCAGCTATTACAGTTCTGTAATTGTCAAGTTGTGAAACATCATCACCATGGTTCAAAGCAAATGGAAGCAAAATGTTCCTCATTCCTTGTGGATCAGTGAGTTAACCAGCACACAGGACCTGCTTTCTGAATAGTACCTAGGCAGTTGGATATAGTATATTATGTTTTAGGAACCGTTTTCTTTTTATGTACTGATTTTTCCAGGTACAGGATAATGTAGCTGGGTTTACTGGGCTTTTGTGTTATTGTACAGTTTGTTTTTCATGGCAAATAGAAAGTTGGGGAAACAGAAATATGTCTCTGAGTAACTAACTGGTTATTGGTAATAATTCCAACTGGGATTTTGTCCAGAGACAACTAGTGAAAGAGGCTTCCTCCTCATTTACTCCCTTTACTCTCCTGGAAGTATGATCATATAATTTATCATCTCAAATGACAGCACTTTTGAGTGCTGGTGAAACAGATGTAAATCAGAGATATCCTGGGCAAACAGAATGTAAGATCACCCTGTCTGCCACTCAGGAAGCTCCCAAGCTTCCTGATGCTTTGCTCTAATTTTTTTTTTTTTTTTTTTTTTTTTTTTTTTTTTTTTATTTTTTTGAGATGGAATCTCCCTCTGTCACCCAGGCTGGAGCGCAGTGGTGCAATCTTGGCTCACTGCAACCTCCACCTCCCAGGTTCAAGTGATTGTTCTGCCTCAGCCTCCTGAGGAGCTGAGATTACAGGCACCCACCACGATGCCTGGCTAATTTTTGTATTTTTAGTAGAGATGGAGTTTCACCATGTTGGCCAGGCTAGTCTCGAATTCTTGACCTCAGGTGACTTGACTGTCTTGGCCTCTGAAAGTGCTAGGTTTTATAGGCATGAGCCACTGCGCCTGGCCTGCTGTATTTTAAGATTGGTTAATTACCTATGCTTTCTATTTTTCCCTGATCTTTTACACAAGTTCACACCATGTGAAACGACTTTCCTTTGAACTATCCTTGCTGCTCAGGTTCCTGATCTCCCGTCAGCTGAAGTCTTCAAGTCTCTCTGGGTAACATTTGATATATTCACCAAGTATTCTCATTTTCTCCACACATTAGACCAATATTATTACTCCTTTCTTATCCTATTGCCCCACATTGCTCCGCCTGAATTAAACTTTTTTTACAATAGTTTCCCGCATGCTAATAATTTCAACAAAGTCTTCAAGATCTCAACTAGAGAACTTACCAGATACTCTTTTTTTAATTCTTTTTTTAAATTTTTTTTTTAGTTTTTTTTCTCAATTTTTTCTTTTTTTTTTTTTTATTATACTTTAAGTTCTAGGGTACATGTGCATAACGTGCAGGTTTGTTACTTATGTATACTTGTGCCATGTTGGTGTGCTGCACCCATCAACTCGTCAGCACCCATCAATTCATCATTTATATCAGGTATA
>NW_016803880.1:557389-652474 GCF_001698545.2 Rhinopithecus bieti | reverse complement strand
ACGCAGACTGCTGTGTTAGCAATGAGGGAGGCTCCGTGGGCGTGGGACCCTCCTGGCCAGGTGTGGGATATATTCTCCTGGTGTGCCCGTTTGCTTAAAGCGCAGTATTGGGGTGGGAGTTACCCGATTTTCCAGGTGTTGTGTGTCTCAGTTCCCCTGGCTAGGAAAAGGGATTCCCTTCCCCCTTGCGCTTCCCAGGTGAGGTGATGCCTCGCCCTGCTTCAGCTCTCGCTGGTCGGGCTGCAGCAACTGACCAGCACAGATTGTCCGGCACTCCCTAGTGAGATGACCCCAGTACCTAGTTGAAAATGCAGAAATCACCGGTCTTCTGTTTCGCCACGCTGGGAGTTGGAGACTGGAGCTGTTCCTATTCGGCCATCTTGCTCCGCCTTTTTTTTTTTTTTTTTTTTTTTTTGAGATGGAGTCTCGCTCTGTCGCCCAGGGTGGAGTGCGGTGGCCGGATCTCAGCTCACTGCAAGCTCCGCCTCCCAGGTTTATGCCATTCTCCTGCCTCAGCCTCCCGAGTAGCTGGGACTACAAGCGCCTGCCACCTTGCCCGGCTAGTTTTTTGTATTTTTTAGTAGAGACGGGGTTTCACCATGTTAGCCAGGATGGTCTCGATCTTCTGACCTCGTGATCTGCCCGTCTTGGCCTCCCAAAGTGCTGGGATTACAGGCTTGAGCCAAATACTCTTTATCAATGCTACTTGACACTTCCCACACAGAAATAACTTTTGATGACTCTGTGAACAGGTATAGGCTCACTACTTTTAACATTTTCTGATAATTTAATTTATTTGCTCTTTTTTTACTTGCTAGCAAAAGATTTGCATATCATGAATCTTTTGATGGGGAGGCTATCAGCTTTTTCTTTTCTTTTTTTACTTGCAAGTCTGCCTAAATTGTCTTGTATTTGGACAATAAGCTCCTAATGCTGTCCAGGGTTTTCTTTTCTTTTTTTTTTTTTTTTTGAGACGGTGTCTTGCTCTGTCGCCCAGTCTGGAGTGCAGTGGCCGGATCTCAGCTCACTGCAAGCTCCACCTCCCAGGTTTACACCATTCTCCTGCCTCAGCCTCCCGAGTAGCTGGGACTACAGGTGCCCGCCACTTCGCCCGGCTAGTTTTTTGTATTTTTTTAGTAGAGACGGGGTTTCACCGTGTTAGCCAGGATGGTCTCGATCTCCTGACCTCGTGATCCGCCCATCTCGGCCTCCCAAAGTGCTGGGATTACAGGCTTGAGCCACCACGCCCGGCCTGTCCAGGGTTTTCAAAATCATTCTTCCTTCAGTTCATCTGCCTATTCCACGACTACTGGAAATGGCCACATTTGTACACTGTCATCCTTAAGATGGACAAAATTTGTTTGTTTATGTTTCTAATTCTTAGCTTTGTCACTTGAAATAAAGGATAGGACTCAGTTATTACATATTCAAAATTTCGTGTGCATTTTGTCATTGCAGGCCTATTTACTAAGAAAGGTCATGAAAATGTATCCACACATAACAAGTTTCAGAAATTTGAATTATATCTCATTCTTAGTGGGCTGAATTAAGTGGAAGAAATTAATGCTGACAGCAGTCATCATCTCTTAGTCTCCATTCTATCCCCAAGGCTGAGTGTGGTTCTTGGGTCTTTGAAGTCCCTAGTTATTGTCCATTTAATAAATGGAGACCAAAGAAAAATTTGGAGAAAGACCTAATCTGCCCCAATCAATTTAATGATAATTGATACAGGTCAACTTTATTCCTATATTTTTATTTTAATTTTCACCATTGAGTTATAAGAAGTGGAGCGTATCTGTTTTTTTCTCGGTTTGTATTATTACAAATAGTTTACAAAGCTACATCTAAAGCAACGTTAAAACAGAATTTGGGCTGGATGAGGTAGCTCACACCTGTAATCCCAGCACTTTGGGAGGCCGAGGTGGGCGGATCACTTGAGGCCAAAAGTTCGAGATCAGCCTGGCCAACGTGGTGAAACCCCATCTCTACTAAAAATACAAAAATTAGTTGGGTGTGGTGGCACATGTCTGTAATCCCAGCTACTCGGGAGGCTGAGGCAGGAGAATCGCTTGAACTGGGGAGGCAGAGGTTGCAGTGAGCTGAGATCACACCACTGTCCTCTAGCCTGGGCGACAGAGGGAGACTGTCTCAAAAACAAACAAACAAACAAACAAACAAAAACAGAAAAAAAAAGAGAAAAATCTGCAGAATTTAGTTAGTTTCTAATGCATTAGTACAAAAGTAAACATTTTAAATAGACATAGCGGAAGGTGAAACTTTCCTATTATCAGGAAATCAGGTAGTGGCTATCAAGCTGCCAGTAAGACAGTGTCCTTACCTGCAAAAAAAAAAAAAAAAGAGGAATGAAGCTCAGAGATACACTAACCTTTTGTACTTGACCTTTTGTACTATGTGGGGAAAGGCTGCAATCATTTTCTTAAGCCTGTGTGAAAAATGTTTCTGGTATACTTTATGTCTTTGTCCATGAGAGGAAGGTCTGAGGAAGTCACGCAGAAAGCATCAGTGGCCAGAGAATAATTGCTGCCAATCAGGCCTTTCTCACCCAGAGTTCTGAGATGGAGGAGTTGTCATGTGTACAGATGAATTCCTGATGTGACAGGCTGCCATGAACAGTGATATTTGGCTTCTGTTTCTAGTTGATTATATTACAAATCTATTCCTGGAACGGAGAGATGTAGAGACACTGAAGCCATGTATACAGGGAAGCTGTGTATTATATATGCACCCCCTCATTTTTCACTCATTCATAAATTCCTGTCTGGACAAAATAATTCCTTCACACAGCCTCAGAATTTATTTATAGTTAATCTGTGACATATATGTAATTAGTTGCATTTGTCAATATAATAAAGATGTTGAATTTGCAAGGATAGTAGACAAAATTCTTCATTACTTTTTGATCACCTTGAAAAGCACAGTTCCATTTAAAAGTTGTAGAATTCTACATGAAGAGCAACGCAATGCCTGAGCTTGTTATTTTTCTTTAACAATGTCTGGCCTAGATTTCTGTTATCAAAAAAGTACATTTTCTCCCTTTAGATGAGGTTTCCTCTCACAATGCCCAATCATCCCTTTATTATTGCCTCCTCTGAGCAGATACTGCATCCTACACTCTTCATGAAATTCAGCTCTTTCTTCAGTGATGACTCAAATAAAGTCTGTTTTCAACTTGTTGGTTTTAGTCCCAATGAGTATGTTGTCTTCTTTTGCTTTTGTACACATAGGTAAGTCCCCAGGGTACTTTTAAAACGAATTATGGAGAATAGATGTCATCTGTTCAACATGATAAGTCCTGAATACCGACTGGAAGAAATTGACTGCATTTATTAAAGATCCTTTCTATCTACTGTCTTTTATAATATAGTTGACTGTCTGTCTTGCATTGATCCAACCTGATAATAAGCTTTATCCTCGGAACATCCAAGGATACTACTGCTAAAAATTCTTAGGTGAATGGGAAGTAATGACTTAGCAGATTCTCGATTTAGGTTTTACTGGTGACCTCACTGAAAAAGCTAATAATAGGATGATAAAATTTGACTCTACTATGTATACCAAGGTTATCGTTCATTGCTTTAATGTAAGTAAGGCTAAGTAGTTTAGCATAACTCTAAACACACAAGTTCTTTTTCTTATAACTATACAGCTCAAAGCCCTAAGATGATTTAGTTGTTCAAATTTTCTCCCTAAAATTCTGCAATTTGAATAAATATGAGAACTCCAGGTGAATTTCAATCTTAACGTTGTATCACATTAAACTGAACAAAGAAAAGCAAGACAACTACCACAGTGCCTTTTAAAAATCCTTCATTCATTACCTGCATTTCTCAACGAACTTCAGAGTGATTTCAAAGAACATCAGAAGCAGCACTTTTTAAAGTCCACTTTCTTCTCAATTCCTTTCTCCAAATACTTCTCGGCGTGTCCAAAGCCTCTTTAGGTTGCTCAGAGCAGTATTAATGTGCTGGCAAATTCTAGAGACTCTGTATATTAATTCTCCTTAAACATTAGTGGGTTAAAAATGACATTGTATAGTCCGAAGACATCACCTGGTTGGCTTGCTTTACTTGGTGGTTGGTTTGGTTAGATGCTGTGTTTGGTGGAGTAGGAGTGAAGATTGGAGAGAGGCTGAGAGAGAGCATGCTAAATTAATTCCGTTTGTCCCTACTGACAATCAACAAAAGATGACCTCCAGATAATACTATCTCAGAGAACACCTGAGTACTGTAAACATTGCCTGGAATTGTCTCATTCCAAGAATGACAGGAATCCCAGGCCAAACCTCATCATCCAAAATAAAGGCTATCAACCCTTTTCCTCATATCAGTTACATGGAAACAATCCCATCTTCTTCTGTCTTGGACAGTTCAACCTTTAATGTGACATCAAAGCATTAGGTTTAAAAATCTGTCTTGCATAATTTTATAATTAGAAGAACTAGAAAAGAATTGCAACTGTTTTAAGACATTGAGGCTGAAATGGGCTCTTACCATATGTAAAACCACATGGCGCTGTTTTATGCTATTCACGGAATGTCTCACTTAAGGTAGAGAGTAGAATATCTTCCATTTAACATGTAAACAAATGTTTAAAGACATTAGGTGACCTGTCCAGGGACACACAGCCAGTAAAGGCCAACCTCAGATTTAAACTCAGCTGTATCTCACTCCAGAGCCCCAGAGCCCAAGTTTTTGTTTGTTTGTTTTTGTTTTGTTTTTTGATTGTTTGTTTGTTTGTTTGTTTGCTTGTTTGAGACGGAGTCTTACTCTGTCACCCAGGCGGAAGTGCAGTGGCAAGATCTTGGCTCAGTGCAACCTCTGCCTCCCGGGTTCCAGTGATTCTCTTGCCTTAACCTCCCAGGTAGCTGGGATTACAGGGACGTACCACCATGCCTGACTAATTTTTGTATTTTTAGTAGAGACAGGATTTCACCATGTTGGCTAGGCTGGTCTTGAACTCCTGACCTCAAGCAATCTGCCTGCCTTAGTCTCCCTCCCAAAGTGCTGGGATTACAGGCATGAGCCACCACGCCCAGCCAGTTTTTTAAAACAGACAGCATTTATATTCAAGTAGAAATTCCACTTATGATATTATGAAACAGGTCATTTTAAACCATTATTGGCTCTATAGTAAAGTGTGAATGAATTTTGTTAAGTGGAAAATAATAAAATTTATTTAATCATAAGAGGCTTCTCTAAACTTCTTCTGCAAATGAGATTGTTGTACTGAGGAGTCTCCTAGGGTTCTAACAGCTTGCAAAGTACATCGTTCTCTTATGCCATGGCATGAGAATTTAGACAATTCCTTTTTCTGTGGGTACGTGACAGCAAATCCCTTGTAAGTTATCTGGGTCACGAAAATGAAATACATGATCTGGTTTTCTTAAAGCCTACATAACCCAAAGCACTGGCCCTTTAGCTGCTCCCATAGGCATGCAACGATTCAATGCAACCAGGCGTTTCCTTTCTTATGTGTCAGGGCTTATCTCTGAGAACAGTAGAAAATGATTTTACAAATCGAAAGGAAGACAACCTTTCTCCAGCATGTGTACGCATTCTTACAAACACACACTTGCCCATTTTCCCCACTCTAAAAGCTTTTAAAAAGAAGACACCTTTATTAAGCAAGCATTACAAGTCAGCGCTATTGTATTCACACATATATGACAGAATGGACTATGGCAAGAGTATGTACTCAGGTCTTGCAACTTTAAAAAGGGAATGTGTTCTTAATATTTCCTAATCGTTAATTGTTTCTTTATTGTACTTGTTGAAATTTCCAAATTCTTGTTGGAATTTCTTTTGGCTTATTAAACCAAAACTCTTCAAATGAAAATAAAGTTAATGAAACAAACCAACCTGTTCATCCATTAAGTTTTTGATGAATACCTTCTGTGCACCTAACACCATAGTAGATTGTGTAGAAAACACAAGAAAATGTAAGACATGGTCTATACCACAAAGATCACTTTGTATATTGGGAGATGAACACTGTCACACAAGTATGAACAAAAAATGGTAAGACCTTGTATGTAGACAAGTTGGAGAAGGGAGAAAGAGGATCCATGGTCTATGCCTGAGTGCCTACAGACAGGGTCAGGCAGCTGATGGGAGAGGGCAAAGGGCAGTCATTGTTTTGATTTTGCCTCATCACAACTCTGAGGCCAGCAACTGGTTTACAAAACAAGGGCCATGATCTCACTGAAAATAAATATTACAAGGGATCTGATGGTGGATCATTTAACTTTTAATGCTCTCATTTTACAAGTGAAGAAATAAGACAGACTGGTGTTGAGTACCTTGTTGAAGACCACATGGTTGACTAGGGACAGAAATGAGCTTAGAGCCAGGAGTAGTGACTCTTTGGAATTCTTTTAAGTTGACCATTCCTTCCACACTGGCCTCCACACGCAGATTATTTTTTGACTTACTCTTCTATTAGGTGGGTGCAAAAGCAATTGCAGGTTTTGCCATTAAAAGTAATGGTAAAAACCGCGATTACTTTTGCACCAACTTAATAAATGGCACTTACCTCTTTTTAAATTTAGTTGACATGGTCCAAAAAGTGGAGAAGTCACAGTTAATTCTTTTTAGTCAGGCTATTGATCAGGGGATTAAATCAAGTACCCAAATTGAATTCAGACTTCACTAATTTGCTGAAGCCTGAAATGTGGAAAAAAAAAACCCAAACTTCAAGGTTTGTGAAACACGGATCATCATTTTGATTGACTACCAGTGTGTACTAATTGGCACTATTTTCAGTAAAATTCAGATGCAGCGTGTTTTACAAGAAGACAGCATGAAGATATAGGGCTGTGAAGTTCTGCAACTCTGGACATATTTTCAATTAATTTTCACATATGCAGATATTGAAAACTGTATGTATATAAGAACATAAACTCTTTCTAAAACAATCCTCAATTAAAAAATTATTGGTTAAAGAAATATTGCTCTTCTACAGTTATAACCCAGTAATAACTATAGCCTAGGATTCTGTTGGACTTTATTTCATAAGGCAATTCTTTGACTCCTCTACCCATTCTTTTTTTTTTCTTTTCTTTTTCTTTTTTTTTTTTTTTTTTTGTAGAGGCAAGAATCCATTGTGTCTCACTTTATCAGACTTTGTGAAACAAAGCAAACAGCAGAAAAGAAGCTGGGAGATGGAAATTCAGAGGTGCAAGAAATTTCTCATGCATATCTTGGCATTCATTTCTCCCTGAGGCAAAAATGGATGGAACCATTTCAGAAGCTGAGTTTTCCAGTTATGCTGAATCTGAGAGGAAAAAACTCCCCTCAACTGCCAGACACATGGAAGGCACTAGGAGGTGCCCCAACATGACTGGGAAGATCTGAATTCTCAATTGTCTCTGCATTCAAAAATTGTGGAGTTGGAACTCTCCGTTTTTCTTCCATCTGAATGTCAAGCCCTGTTATTAATCTTTTTAGAAAATATATTTATGACCTTTCTTACTCATTATGTCTCTAAATACCTTAACTTAAGGCTTTATTACAAAATGCCTTCCGCAAGCTTCAGGTTTGTTACTTTTGACTCTTGACAATCAACTTGACTTTCACCTTCTCTGTCTTTCAGTCTCTCTCTCTCTTTCTCTGTCTCTTCCCCCCTCCAACACGCAGTAGAATAACTTATTTTCAAAAAAAAAAAGTATTGGCCGGGCGCAGTGGCTCAAGCCTGTAACCCCAGCACTTTGGGAGGCCGAGACCGGCGGATCACGAGGTCAGGAGATCGAGACCATCCTGGCTAACACGGTGAAACCCCGTCTCTACTAAAAATATTTAAAAAACTAGCCTGGCGTGGTGGCGGCGCCTGTGGTCCCAGCTCCTCGGGAGGCTGAGGCAGGAGAATGGCCGGAACCCGGGGGGCGGAGCTTGCAGTGAGCTGAGATCCGGCCACTGCACTCCGGCCCGGGCGACAGAGCAAGACTCCGTCTCAAAAAAAAAAAAAAAAAAAAAAAAAAATTGCTCTTATTACTTTCCTGCCCAGCAAACTGTTGCACCAGATGAAAATCTTTTTGTCTAGATCTCATCATCCTCCATTCTATCCTCCAAATTGATTTACTGTATATCACGCTTTCTGCACCCCATACAGGCTTCTAAGATGATCTCTGTGGTTTAGTTCAGGCTATTCACACTGCCTGAAATGCAATTTCAAGCCTCCATGTCTATACCAATCATAAAAACAGAAACCCGAAAGAATCTCTCCTTGCCTACCCATCATCTGAGACCCATTTTGAGCCCTGTGTCTTCCAAGAAATGTGTCTTGACCAATCTAGCTCACATAAGGTATATACTGACTTGTTTCCAAAATTACAACTTAGAATTTGATCCCTAATCTTCCACTAGTATGCTCTATGACTCACAATACGTTGCATGTTCCTTGAAGAAGGGGCTATATGATACTGGATACATGGCTGAAATGTGCTGGACAGTCATATTGTCCAGCGCAGTCCTATGGATATGAAGGTTTCTTATTGATTGATTATTATCAAAGACCTCAAGCAAACAATGAAATTTCATTGCATAATGCTGTAGTTTTTTTCACACTCTAATGCTTGATGAGATGTGGATATTTATGATCTGAATTTGATGAGTGGATAGCTATCCCTTAATAGACAGTCTGGTGGTCAGATGTAAAGTAACCATAACTCCATCCTCCTGGCTGTTCCATGTTCTTCTACGTGAGATTTGTTCTGAACTCCAACTTTATTTATTTTTAAAAATAATTTTGTGAAATGCAAAAAGGGCATTTTAATAAGTAAGTAAATGCCATAGTTATGGTTGCTGCAGGGTTAATTTATTCATCTTTCACAAGCTAAATGTTAACGCATACATCTAAGTGCCAAAGTAATCAGCAATTATATGCACCTCATAAGCAAATGAATGTGTCACCACTACAGTCTTTACATTTCCTGTCTCTTATCCTAGAACAGGATTCAGAAAAGTGTCAACAGAATGCAGGAGAATGCCGTGTGTTGTGTTGAGAGAATTTTCTGGGCTGGGACTCTGAACCCCAAAGACAATTTTGGGTATAAGCTGGTGAGAGAAACCCCGGTGGCTCTTCTTTATAGCAGGGCTTTCACTAAGTAAATGGCCCCATTTGTGTGCACTCTGAAGAGCTGTGGAGGATGGGCTAGCTAACTCCCTACCTCTGTGAATACGTGGGTCAGTTCTGTGCAAATCCACAATTGGCTCACTGCCTCACAAAACTGGTAAGTGAGGGGAAAAAATTATGGTTTTTTTTTTTTCCAAGCTAAGATGGCTATTATTTTCCTAAGCTCAGCATCCTTCTTCCAGTGCTTTATCCAAGCAGTAGACCCCATTCCTACCTGTAAGGCTGTACACATGATCATACCTGTACACATGATTGTGAAAGAGATCAAATGAAAAAAACTAAAAGGCAGAAATGAAGTCCACAGGCAAGCAGCCCGGGCAGCGCCCTGACAGCCCGGGCGGTGCCCTCAGCCTAGTTAAAGATCGACCCCGGACCTAACCGATTAGGTTAATTAGGTTATCTATGGACTCCGGACATTGTAAGGACAAATGTTGTGAAAGTCTCTGTCCTGCTCTAATGTACCGGTGTCTGCCACATATCTTAGTCCTGGACCCAGCTACAAACACATCCCTATTTTGTCCCAACTCCGAACCAACACAAACACACTCCCCCCCACACATCTCAAAAACCCCCTAGGAGCAGGGCCCCTGATTAAGATCACAACCGTTTGTAGTTTTACTAACATGCGCGGGAACAAATGGAAAACTGTTAATTGTATTAACAATTACCAGTTGTAATGCTGCGAACCAAAAGAATTCCTTTGTACCTCTGTAACCTTACATATCCTGTATGCATCGGGCTTAAAAAGCGCCACTTTATTCCATCATTCAGGGCCCTCTTGCTATGTGTAAAACAGAGGGACCAAGTTCGAACTTGCATTAAAGATCCTTGCCGCTTGGCTTTGACTCCGGATTCTGGTGGACTTCTTCGGGGAATAAAGGGTCTGGGCATAACAATTGAGGATGATCCCATTGACTCATTTCTTGGAATTATTTCTAGCTGGGGTCTGTAAGGAAGAGATCTTTTTCTCTTCCATCATGGAACGTAAGGAGAAGGAAAAGAGCTGACCGTAGCTATGTGTCCAGCATCAAGTAGATAAATCTGGTCTGGGACAACAAAGCTGATACACTAAGGTAAAGAGTTGGAGGATGGACAGAAGCTCATAATGGCATTAGATGTCTTGACCCCATCATTTCAGTTATTCCAAAACCAGCTCAGCTCTTCCTTTGAATGTGGATCTACTTCTTTATCTTGGTAATAACTCCCCATATATCCATTTTTCCCTTAACCTACATCTCACTTGTAAGTAATCAAAGAAAAGTGTGTAAAACATCAAATAAAGCAAGGGAGAAGTTTTAAGCCAAATTTTCATCAAAGAAAAGAGATTCTAAAGATTTGCCACTCTCCTTCCCCGTCAGCATGTCTAGTTTCCACACCTGGCTTGAAAATGCTTGCACTGAAGTGCTTCCTGAGAAACATTTGTGTGCTTGAAAGAGTTATCTTTAATTAGACAATAGAGCATGGCCCATTTTCAACTCCAATTTTAAAAAAACAAAGACGGCCGGGCGCGGTGGCTCAAGCCTGTAATCCCAGCACTTTGGGAGGCCGAGACCGGCGGATCACGAGGTCAGGAGATCGAGACCATCCTGGCTAACACGGTGAAACCCCGTCTCTACTAAAAAATATAAAAAACTAGCCGGGCGAGGTGGCGGCCGCCTGTAGTCCCAGCTACTCGGGAGGCTGAGGCAGGAGAATGGCATAAACCCAGGAGGCGGAGCTTGCAGTGAGCTGAGATCCGGCCACTGGACTCCAGCCCGGGCGACAGAGCGAGACTCCGTCTCAAAAAAAAAAAAAAAAAAAAAAAAAAACAAAAAAAAAACAACAACAACAAAGACAAAACACAAAACTTTCCTCACTAAGCGCAATCTTATTTGAATACAATGAATATAGAAGCTGAATCTAATTATAAAGTCAGCAAATGGTAGTATCAGGATATTGAGGTTAATGTTTTCTGCACTGTATGATAGTAGGACAAGTTATTTTCTGTTTAATTGTAAAGATTTCTCTAAAGAGAGAAATGACACATTCTATGTCGTCATTTGCTACTTTTAATAAGTTATAAAAATGTGAATGGCTAATGTTTGGGGAACTTTCCCCTGCTATTATTCTTGCATGCAAATGCCAGTTTGTGTGTGTAAAAATAAAGATACCTGTGGGAAGTTAGTTATACATTATTGCCATTAAAAATAATAATAGCAAACTTGTATAGTATTTACTGTAGACCAGGTACTATCCTAAACTTTCATATGATTTCATTTTGCCCTCATAATAGTCTTATCAATTATTATTATCCCCGTTTTACATGTTAGAAGACTGAAGTTCTGAGAGTAACTTCACCTCTTAAAGGCAAGCTAATGTGATGGAGTGGACACTTTGTTTGCTTAACCAGCCTCTATTTCTTTTTCCTTTTCCTTTCTCAGGAGTTTCTAGATTTTGTGGGGATATGCAGCCTATGAACATCATGGGAAGCTAAGCCCACTCTGAGTATGAATTGGCACAAACCACCCCTCACCCCCTGCAGCCACAGTTGTTAGACCTAAGAGAGCCAAAAAGGGCGAGTCTCAGCCTAGTTGTTAGAATGCTAGAGCAGGCTTTGCTCAGTCACTCACAAATTGTGTGATATGTGGTTATAAAGCTTGGAACTGCTGCAGCCACTTTACCACTATGGGGAACAGGTTCAGCAGGAAGCTGATAGTGAAGAGGGCAGACTAACTGAAGCCACTAGGTCGTTTATGATGTCATTGGACCACTGATCAAACTGGCCCTGAAATCGGATTCACCATGAACTTCCAGTGTTATTAGCCAATAAATCTCCTTTAGGGGTTAAGCTAATTTTCAAATCAAATGCAATCTAATTTACCTGCCTTTTAAATTTTGAAGACTAAGAAGAGATTGTTTTCTTCTAGTGGATAAACAACTCCACTAGAGTGAGTGGGGTGAGAATTAAGTACTTTATAAAGCTAAATTAATTCCAGTCAATAAAGCAGTCACCAACACACATTTTTGCTTATTATGTGTTGGTTAATGTATGTAGGAGAGTACTAATGCACAGGGTGCCAATTCTTCCCACCTGACACCCATAGTAGGCATCGTTAATCAGCCATGATAGTGCTCCTGCTGAAATTTCCTTCTCATCAGTGTTTGAGATAACCACAGTCAAGAGACCAGAGTTGGCAAGGGGAACCTGTGATCACTAATACAGGTAGTCACTGATTGTTACTAAAATATATACTTGGAAATTTGGTGAAATCTCTGCATCGTAAATCAGCATTTCTCCACAGGGACACTATAGGAGTTGTGTTGCCGTCTAAGAAACCAAACATCCTATAAATCACAGAATAATAAAAAGCATGACATGAAAACACAAGTCAACTATAAAATTTTATAATAATCTAAAGTAAATAATAAAATTGTGCTGTGACACCAATGAAAAGGCTTACATTTACTGTAGGCATTTGTTTTAAAAGGTATCCCACTATATTATGAATAGTGTTTATGCTTATAAAATTATAATTCTGTTGCATCAAAATTGTACACAAAATGAATCTATAATCTGATATCATATTAATTGAACTTTTAATTGACATTGATATTTTAATTTAGGCGGACTTGCTTGATGTAATTGGGTGACCCGTCCAGGTCATTCAAAAACCAGTGAATCAGTCAGCCAATAACGAACCAATTATCCAATTAAGTTACAAAGCTTTTTTTTCTCTCAATACAAAACCCTATAAGTTGACAGATTCAGAATAATTGCTCTGCTGTTACAGAAATACTTAGATTAGCAGGTTTATGATAATCATTTTGGCATTATTTTCTCACTGAAAATGATTTTAAAATATAATGCCATTTGACCCTCTCTTGCCCTATCAACTCTAAATGTAGCTATTCCATATTATTTAAATATCAATACTAAGGAAGTATCATGCATGCTGATCAATCGCTAGATAGGGGCCTTTTAAGCCATTTGTTTAGGCAACCATCCCGTAGCACTCTATTAAGTTATGGAAGGGTCTAGCATTAATTAATTCATATGAGTACTTACCTTGGACTGAGCACTGAAGACCTGTAACAATAAACAAACCACACAGGATCCCTGTTTCTATAGGGTTTATTCTAGTATTTCTTCAGTGAAACAAAAGTTAAGAACAACAATAACATTCATAATTATGTCTATCCATAGTTTTGTCTATTCATAATTATGTCTATCCATAAAGGTTTTTAGAAGTTTTACGAAAAATATTTGCTATTATTGTTGGACATGACCAATGAAAACAAATGTATTTTAATATCCTGAACCTTATATAGGTATAGTCCTTGTCTTTTCTCATTAAGCAACATCTTCAATCCCTTTTCCATACAACTTGATTCAGATACAGGTCTCAATCCTCCCAGCCTTCCTGCTCTTGAGGGCATTTCAGTAGGGCTTGAACACAGCAGAACAGTGTGTTCACGATCAGCATGATGTCTTAAGCCTGTCTCAATAGCTCTTCAAGGGATGAGTTAAAGCTTCTTTTAAAAGCTATTGTTCATGACCTGGTAATTAACTGTATTTATGGAGAGCCAATGATGTATGAAGGATCCTGATGGCATGCCAACAAATTGCCCCTTCTCTGTGGCAGCTGTAGGGTGTGAGAAAGAGATATGTAACTGCGTGTACACATTCCTGGTGACAGCACAACTTTGGTCTGACTCTTCTATCATTCTAAGCAGCTGTAACTTGGATTGTGATGGAACCAGGAAGGTAAGTGAGTACAGTCATTCTGGAAGAGGCCTTGAGGTTTCCATGCTACATTCTTCCTCTTACAGATGTCTCCATAGGGTCAGGTTGCTTGTATCTCTGTCTTGCTCAAGTACTTCTTTCTTCACATAGCCAGTCAAGTGGCCTGCATAGTTGATCTCAGAAATGTTCTTATTCTAAGATAGAGGATCTGCTCTATGGTGACATTCTTTAAAGAATAGTTTTCAAAATCTATAATTACAAAAAACGTAGCAACAAAGCAGAAAATTCAAGAACAAATTTGTTGATGCATATTTATATACAACAAAGCAATCAGTTCTTTATTACTTAAGCTCTTCTGATGCTTCATTCAACCAGACCCAGCCACTATTTTTCTCTCATGAGTCTGTAATTTTTATTAGTTGCCCAAGATGAGTTCAGAGCATCAATACAAGCAGCGGGTGTCAAGGTTGAGTTGTGGATTCCTGATAGCCTTGTCTGTGGAAGTGAGCTTTCCTCCATCTGGAGGCTCAGTTTCCATGGGGATATGCACTGGGTATACCTGAGGTCTTCTCATTGAGGGGCTTGGTGAAGTGCAGGGTAAATTTACAGAGAGGATATGTTAAATTCCTTGAATGAGGAAAACAATGGATCACTGAGCACTCAGAATTGGCCTGTTCTTCACTGGATTTGATGATTTCCTACTGAGAATGATGGATGAAAAAGGGAAGCCAAAAGAGCCCAGATTACCATTTTCATAGAAATTTCTGGAATAAGGGAGGAAATTTTTGTTTTCAAGTCAGGGCTGAAGTGACTGACAAGAATTGGTGAGGCCCTGAGGAAAGCCACAGATGGATTAATTGCACTCTCCAACCCTTGCAGTTTTGGCTCTCGGGCACAAAGGCAGAACTCATTGGTGAGTTCCAATGATCTGCTCCAACACTGAATAGCTGGAAATGAATCAAAAGTTGGCAAGAACTGTAGTGAGTGGGCTTGCCTCTGGCTCACAAGCCTAATACAATACACAGTTTCTGAACACATACCAACTGGCATCATCAAGACTGTGACTTGTCACCATGAGCCAGGCTTTGTGGGAGATTATTCTATTGCCAATCTGATATGCTATATATATTAGAGTAATTGTCAGGACATTCAAAGAAAGGACCTGTTAACAGAAGATGGGTTGTTTTTATATTACAGATGAATAAGAATTACATAAAGCAAGGCCAATTTCTTTTTGAAGTTCTAGCAGCATTCAATGCCAGTGTTCCTCCTTCATGCTTTGGCTCTTTCCAGAAGCACTAAAGGGAATTGTGTGCTTGTAATACATACCACTTATGCATAATTCCTTTTGAAAATCTGTCTTTCTCATTCTCAGCTTTCAGAGAGTTGGCCAGCCCTTCCAATGCCCCCTGCCGTTCAAAATGTAGTTTATAATTTTCCTTAGTCCCCATTCTCCTGCTGCTGCAATGTGTTGAGTGTGATGGAACAAAAATATGGCAAAGAAATATACTTGAAACACACAAGGAAAATCAAGACTTTTCCAGATTCAAGGAGGCTGATACACCTTTTGGATCTCAGATGATTGGCTGAGGATTGCATTCTCAGTTGTGTTTCTATTTAATAATTGGCTTTTCTCTCCATCTTAGACAATTTTTTTTCCCTCAAGTCAAACTTTTCTTAATTATCTTAGTTTATCAAATAGGTGTTGTTTTTCCATTAGGTATTTCCCTTTCAATGCACTTTACAGAAACATCACAAAACGTGGGAAGAAGCCATTACAATGAAAAGCATTGTAATTTTATCTAATATTTAAAAGCAATGATGCTGCTCCAGGTTAAGACTGTAATCAGACATAATTAGTTAAGGCACGCATAGCTTGGAAATATCGTGGGGTCGGTTCAGACCACTACAATAAAGTGAATATTGCAGTAAAGCAAGTCATGCAAATTTTCTGGTTTTCCAGTCAGTGTCTATGAAAATTATGTTTACACTCTACTGTAGTCTAAGTGTGCAAGAGCATTACTTCTAAAAGAAAAGTACATACCTTGATTTAAAATACTTTATTGCTGAAAATGCTAACGACCATCTGAGTCTTCAGCAAGTTGTAATCTTTTTGCTGGTAGAGGGTTTTGCCTCGTTGTTGATGGCCTTGCTGTGGATTAGGCTATGGCTTAAGGGGTCTCTTGTGGCTGGTTTGAGCTTCTATCCAGACCACTAACACTTTCTTTATATCAGCAATAAGGTTGTTTTGCTTTCTTATCATTTGTGCATTCACTGGGGTAGCACTTTTCACTTCCACCAAGAACTTTTCTCTTGCATTCACAACTTGACTAATTGTTTGGTGCAAGAGGCCTAGCTTTCCACCTGTCTCGACTTTTGCCATGCCTTCCTCACTAAGCTTAATAATTTCTAGCTCTTGATTTTAAGTAAGAGATGTGTAACTCTTCCTTTCACTTAAACACCTAGAGGCCATTGTAGGGTTACTAATTGGTCTAATTTCAATATTGTTGTGTCTCAGGAAATAGGGAGGCCCAAGGAGAGGGAGAGCAATGGGGGAACAGCTGATCAGTGGAGCAGTCAGACCACACACAACATTGATCAATTAAGTTAGCTGTCTCATATTGGTGCCTCGAAACAATGACAACGGTAACATCAAAGATTACTAATCACAGCCGGGCACGGTGGGTCATGCCTGTAATCCCAGCACTTTGGAAGGCTGAGATGGGTGGATCGTTAGAGGTCAGGAGTTCCAGACCAGTATTGCCAACACAGTGAAACCACATCTCTACTAAAAATACAAAAATTAGCTGGGCATGGCAGCGGGCACCTGGAATCCCAGCTACTCAGGAGGCTGAGGCAGGAGAATCACTGGAACCCGAGAGGTGGAGGTTGTAGTGAGCAGAGATCATGCCACTGTACTCCAACCTGGGTGACAGAGCGAGACTCTGTCTCAAAAAAAAAAAAAAAAAAAAAAAAATCGGTAATCACAGATTCACAGATCACCATAACAAATTGAAATATTTCAAGAATTACCAAAATGTTTCACAGAGATACAAAGTGAGCACACTGTGTTGGAAAAATGGTGCTGAGAGGCTTGCTCAATGCAGGTGTGCCCAAAACCTTCAATTTGTAGGAAATGCAATATCTGCAAAGTATGATAAAGTGACGCTCAATAAGATGAGGTATATGCCTGTATAGTTCTCATTTTCCTTCTTTAAACTCAGCTGATCTTGTTTTGCTAGGCATGTCAATCTATGGAAAAACAATCACCTTACTTTTTTAAATTCATATTTTCTTTTTTTCGGTTATTAAATCCAAGAAAGAGAAACCCAGGGAGTTGGTGATCTCAGGAATTTAACACAGTGTTGGTGTAATAGGAGAGCCTAGAGAGAAAGCGATAAAGACAGAGAAGGAGCAATAGCTGATTCAAAATTCTGCCATGATGCTTGGTTTCAGCCCCACCACCTTGAAATGTTCATCAAGCATCTATTATCATGCTTGTGCATAATAACAGCTCACAGCACCAGAGCTACAGGTTCAGATAACAACAAAGGTGATGTGGCAGCTGGCTGACTCTGAGAATAAGAACATAACACGCCCCCAAAGTAATAAAATTTCTTATTAAAAAGGAAGATATCTTTAAACAACCCTTCATGTTCCCCCTGAGACTGACAGGCAATTTCCACTGTTTATTTTTATTTAGCTCTGATGAATGCTTCTATTTCATTCAGCCTCATAATAATCTGGTGGTGCACGCCGCTGCTGGCTCCAAGTGAAAGTGTAAGTGGAGGGCATTATTAGAGGCATTCCATCGTATTCTTGGCGAAATTAGATTCTTTGGAAACGAAATCAAGCCTTAGTTTCATGGAAGGGAAGCTGGACAAGAGGAGAGTAATGTGCAATTGGTTGAATTATCCCTTGCTTTCAAGGCATTAGACAAGGTCAGAAAACCAAAGTTTAAATTATATTTTCACTCATGTGTGCACCCTGTCCATAGTAACTAGTTAATGAGCATATTGATATTTATGCCATGTCTGTTTCCTTTTAGGGATCACATTTTCATTAAATTGTGCAATTGTGGGCAGACAAATACAGTGCTATTTAGTGAATTGCTTTATTCCCTCGAACTGCAAGTAGATTTTAAGTACAGAATAGCAAATGGTAAATGGGTCCAAAGAAAAAAAATTATTTCTGTCTATTTTGTCCTCCCTTCTGATTCGAGTATGTTTAGTGGAGTTTCCTAAAGCAGTGATTCTCTACCTCTCTCTTTCTTTAGGGCACATATGTAGGAGTCCAGTCCATGTGTGTGATGCCCTGCTGTCATGCCAGCACTGAAACTGTTCATAATGGAACACAGGAATCTTGCTCATCCTCCCTCAAAATCCTCCTGTGACTTCCTTTCCTCAGTGAGAATAAAACCAAAAGTTTTAACCTGCCTGCTTATCTTCCACCTTCATTACATTCTAGATGCCTTCTCTGGCCTTCTGCTGAAGCCATGTTGGCCTGCTTGCTTCTCTGGGGTGTCAAGCATGTTCCCACCTCTTGGCTCTTCTATTTGCATTCCTCCTTACCTGGAAACCTCTTTTCCTCTGTTTTCAGATGGCTTGTTTTCTTCCTATATCAGGTCTCTGCTGAAATGTCATCTCCCTGGAGAACTCTCCCAAATGATTCCTTTTAAAATGGTTCATCAACCTCAAGTCATTCTTTACCTCTCACCCGATTTATTTCTACAAGTCAGTTACTTTCATGTGAAATTGCCACGTATGCGTGTGTCTATGTGTGAATATATATGTGTGTGTGTATAATTTCAATTATTAGTTTTAAATTTTTCCCAATATAAAATAAACTGTATAGGGATTTGCCTGTCTTATTCTCTACTGTAACCTCAATCTCTGGAGTAGCACCAGGCACATAGCAGAGTTCTTCATGCATTTGGGAAATCATGAATGAATAAGAAAAAGACAGGCATGGTGCAGTGGTGAGAATGTTCTAATTATGCTGATTAGATTACCAGCCAAACACCTCTAACTCTGCCCTACACTCTCTTATTTGAGAAAGCATATAAGAACATACATGAATGGCAGTAATAGCATAAGAATATCCTTGAATCCTTTGCCATTTGTTCTTTTTTAAAAAACCTTGACCTCAAACTTTAGTTTTTGAATTTCACTGGTAATGATTTACTTCCAATAGCGATAACTACATGTTCTAACATCTGTCTCAAAGACCCCACGTTGAGAATGCAATTGTGCCCAGATCAGAGTTACAAACTTGTATTCTCTTCCTTTGTGAGCACTTTAATTACCTTTGGATTCTTAGTAGATAAAATAACCAGCATCAAGCATCCAGCACTAGCTCATTGTAAAGCCACCAGGAAATATACAGATGAGTGAACATGCGATTCTTATTCCTAAACAAGCTGGCCAGGCTGGGTCAGCTCAGAAAAGATGTTGTCAGTCAGTCCCCTTGTGTCTCATTAAAAGGTCTGCTTAGATCAGTGTGCTAAATTTTCCAAAGGCAAGAAACCTGGGGCAATATTTCTGTTGATGCATTTGACATCTCCTTTAAGCATTTCATTCTTTGCAACCGAGTACATAAACACAATGAGTAGGGTTTTTTAATGCTAAGAGAAAAAATTGTATACAGGAAGATAAGATATTCTGGGTACAGGAGACATCGCAGCCTTTTCTGTGCATTAGCGTTGGTTCAGTGAGTACAGTACTGCGGTCATCTGCGACAACCTTGGGTATAGGATTCTCTAGGCCGTTCTCTCAGAGCACGCAATACTCCTCTTTTCACATGCCTGGCACATGCATGTAAATGTTTGCAATATTCAAGGAGGTGCTGCCAAGATTTGGTGACAACAGATATCATGGAATTGCTGATCTCACACACCTGAAGCATTATTAAATATTGACTTAACAATAATTTGGACCGAGGTGTTAGTAAACCCTTGAAAGCAAAGCCCCCAGGAATTAAATCTTGTCATAAGAGGGAGCATTTGGCACTTTACCCAACTAAGTGTTGTTCAGTCGTATTTTTGCACCATCGAAACCTAAGTTAAATTACCACCTAATTAGATGAGTCCTCTAAGGAGCACAAGGGAAAGCAGAGATTGAGAAATCTCTGGGAAGATCCAGTCATTATCACAGAGAGTGGCAATGCACTTGTGTGTTTTGTTGAGAAACCAGGTTTCACACTAATTTTTGTATCAATATAGAACATTACATTTCTAAATTTGGTATTGCTGAGCATTATGGACATTAAGATAAACATGAGTGTGCAGCATTAAAACATATAAAATGTGTCTGAAGCCACTGTGTCTAAAGAATGTGACATTCAATATAGTTTACATATTAATATATCTTATTATACCAAGGTAGTAATTCCTTCGTGGAGCACATATGCATATGATTTATATGCCAGGTTTTTCCTCTAGGTGTTTGATTTGATCTCCTCACATAATACTGTAATTTGCAAACCAGATTCATGATCGTCTCAATTCCGGCTGAAGAAACTGAGATCTACAGAAGTGAAATGGCTTGTCCATCCGCTGCATACTAAACACTGAGGCCACAGGTTAGACCCCAAGAAACATTCTTTTTTTTTGAGATGGAGTTTCATTCTTGTTGCCTAGGCTAGAGTGCAGTGGCATGATCTTGGCTCACTGCAACCTCTGCCTCCCGGGTTCAAGCTTTTGTCCTGCCTCAGCCTCCTGAGTAACTGGGATTACACGTGTGTGCCACCACACCTAGCTAATTTTTGTATTTTATTTATTTATTTATTTATTTATTTATTTATTTATTTATTTATTTTTTAGCAGCAGTATGGTTTCACCATATTGCCCAGGCTCATCTCAAACTCCTGACCTCAGATGATCTGCCCACCTTGGCCTCCCAAAGTGCTGGGATTACAGCGGTGAGTCACCGTTCCTGGCCCCCAAGAAACATTCTATTTCCCCTTTTGCTTGCAGCAGTTTGTGGTCTCTTTGTGATAAGGGAGAGATAGGCAGATGCATTCCACATTTCTTCCTGTTTACTCAATACATTTCTTATGTAACTTAGATGTTCCTCTTGGTCTGATTTGTGATTTTGGGTGCTTGGTGAGCATGCATGTGGAGGAAAGATATCCTACTGAGTTCCCACGAGCCAGGAGTGCACAAAGGCAACTGCACCATTTACAGCCTAATTGGCAGCATCGTAGATCACAGGATGCCCAGAGTTCACTAGGAGGAGATAAAGATGTCAGAGAGGACCCCTGAAGAGATATATCAAATGCTTCTCCCTTCTGCCTCTCTTGATAACGATTCCGACTGTGTATTGCAGGTTTGGGGTTGTTATGGTGACAGGATGGGAATAACTTCGGAGGAAAAGAGAGAAAATAAGTTGCACAGAAACTCATCTTTAAATTCTTTGGATGTGAGACAGGTTTGAAATAGTGGTAAACCTGGAGGATGTACAGGTGGGCATTAGGGTGTAGGTGAGTGTGGGCATTTTGAGGTTTTTGATTTTTTTTTTTACAAAGGCAAGGATGCATAGAGCCTAAGAGTGTAAGTTCTGACACCAGAAAGTCTCGTTTCAAAGCTAGCTTCCATCACTTACTCACTTGTGGAGTCTTGACCTGGTCACTTTACCTCTCTGGATCTGTAAAATGGGGATAATCATCACATCCATTTTATAAGCTTGTTTTGAGTATTAAATAAGTTAATGCATGGAAATAATGCCTTGTTCCCAATAAGTGGCCAGTGCATTTTGGCTGTCCACTCTTCCGACTTATCTACTCTTAAGTGCCATAATAATAAAGTCAATGTATTTTGGCTTCTCCACTTTTACATACTATTATAAAAAGAGTACATAGGATTATTTGGTGTTTCCACTGGAGGTAGTGCAATGTCTGAGACTCATGGAAGCTCTGGAGACGTATCCAGTCCTTTCCTAACTGCATGACTTCAGGCAAGTCACCTAACTTCTCCAAGTTTCAACTTTCTCATGTGTATATTAGAGATATTTGTAGTGGATATCTCATAAAGTGTTGTTCAAATAAGGGGATAAGCCCCCTGTAAATTGCTTAGCACAGTGTCTGTCACCTTGTAAGTACTCAGTTAATGTGAGCTGTTTTGATTATTCAAGGAAATTATGACTAGGGAGGTGACAGTGTACTGGGAGTGAGGTGAATTAGTCTAATAACATTATTTTCTATTCTGCCTGCAACATCATTTTTCTTCTAGAATGAGATTTCCCACTGACTAAAGAAAGATAATACATGAATTTTCCTTTCTCCACTCTAAAATACTATTATAGAAAGAGTACATATAAAAGAGTGCATTTATAAAAGAATGTCTTTATCACTCTGTCATAAGTAATTCTGAATTATGATGATGATTATTGCTATGAGCACAATTAAAAATACTCAACAACTATCACTGATCAGTAGATAGTGAAAATTACACCATATGCAAAAATAAACTCAAAATAGATTAATGACTTAAATATAAGACCTGAAATTATAAAACTAGTAGAAGAAAACAGAGGAAACAATCCAGGACACTAAAAAATATTATGGTTAAGATTGCAAAAGCAATGACAACAAAAACAAAAGTAGACAAATGAGACCATATTTAACAAAAAAGCTGCACAGTAAAGGAAACAATCAACAGAGTGAAGAGACAACCTATTGCATGGAAAAGAATACTTGCCAACTATTCATCTGACAAGGGACTGTATCCAGAATACACAAGGAAGATGACTCAACACCAAAAAAGCCCAAAATAATCTCATTAAATTGTGGGCAAAGGACATGAATAGATGTTTCTCAAAAGAAGACAGACAAATGGCCAACAGGTAGATGAAAAATATAATCAACATCATGAATTATTAGGAAAATGCTAATCAAAACCACAATGAGATATCATCTTATTGCAGTTAGAATGGCTATCATCAAAAAGACAAAAAAAAAAAAACAAAAAAAAAACAAATACTGATGAAGATGAGGAGAAAAGAGAACTTTTATATACTGTTGGTGGGAATGCAAATTCGCATAGCCATTAAGGAAAACGGTATAGTGATTTCTCAACAAATTAAAAATAAAAATACCACACAATCCATCAGTCGCACTACTGGGTATTTATCCAAAGGAAAGGAAATCAGCATATCGTCGCACTTCCTTGTTTATGGCAGCACTATTCACGATAACCAAGATATGGAATCAACCCTCAGTGTTCAACAACAGATTAATGGATAAATAAAATGTGGTATATATTAACAGTGTAATACTATTCAGCCATAAATAAAGAATGAAATCCTGTCATTTGCAGCAACATGGATAGAATCAGAGGTCATTATGTTAAGTAAAATAAGCCAGGCACAGGAAGTCAAACATTGCATGTTCTCACTCATATGTGGAAGCTAAGGAAGCTCATCTCATAGACATAGAGAGTAGGACGACAGTTACCAGAGACTGGGAAGGGAAGTGTGGAATGAAGAGAGGTTGATTAATGGGTACAAACATAGAATTAAATAGGAGTAAGTTCCAGTGTTTGATAGCAGAGTAGGGTGACTATAGTTAACAACAATGTACTGTATATTTCAAAATAGTTAGAAAATATGAAATGCTACCAACACAAAGAAACAATAAAGTTTGATGCGATAGATATTCTAAATACGCTGATTTGATCTTTATGTATTGTATTCATGTTTCAAAATATCACATGTACCCCACCAAATATGCACACTTATTATGTATCAATAAAAAAATGATAATCTCGATACAACTTTTGCCAGAGTGAAGACATGCTCAAAGAAGAATGGGGACACATTGGAAGGGGACAGGAGCCAACTTAAAGAAACTCCATCTGGTCAAATTTGGTGCAATTTCTTCATCAAAAAGAGTAATAACTGTATTATAACATGTTGCATGAATAAAAGTTCATGAGTACATAAAACTACTCATAAAAGAAAAAATAATTATAGAGTGAAAAATTATAGATATTGAAATCGATTAAAGTACAGCATCTTTTAAATCCCAATTACCACCAAAAGTGAAAACAAATTAAAATTTTATGACTTCATGATCATTACTTAATAATAGTACATGTTAGTATGTATAATGGATTATTCTCCTTAACCATTCACTGCCTTGCAAGAGGCAGAACATACTTGACTGTTTCATTAATGCTGGACTTGGTCATGTGACTGTTTGATCAACGGCAGGTAGTGACAATACACTGGTTCTGAGAAGACACATGAGTCATCTTGGTGTTGTCCTTTTCTCGAGCTGCTGTCTTCCTCTGTGTCAGCAGCACACCCTAGAGAATAGTTACACATTCATAGGGGTCCTATGGAAACCAACTGGACCAAGCCAAACCTGGCAAAATCACAGCAGACCTGCAGCCACCATGAAATGTGAACAATAAATTAATGTTTGCTTTTGCAAACTCCTGGTATTTAAGGGTTGTCTGTTGCTGCAGCAAAAGTTGAATCATAAATATGGAGTCATTTATACAGTACCTGCTATGTGCCCAATATGAGAAAATATGCTTAATGCATACCCAACCCAATATTTGGTTGGCTGCGCATTAAACATACTCCCTCATTTTGTCCTCTCCCTATTCCTATGGGTTAGACACTATTATTCCTATTTGGCAGATAAGTGACAGAGTAAAAAATATTGAATAATTTGCTACATAACTTGTCAGGGGTCAGTTTGGTATTCAACTCAGGACCATTTAACTCCAAAGTCTGGAGTCTTAGACAACATGGTGTACTGCATTCTAAGGACGGAAATTTAGAGAAAACCCTATATTGACTTTAAAGGTGAAATATGGGTGAATCTCGGCCATTCTGTATATTTCAACCATGTAAAACAATGCACATGATATTTTCTGGCCAGATCCAAAGTAAATAATAAATGTTGTGAGACAATAAAAGATTTCTGGCAGCAAACCTTTTGTGAAATGAAATTTACTTGGGTAGGTGACTCAGACATATCAAAAATCACACTGAATCAATCCCAAATGATGTATATTCTCATGATGGAAAGGAGCCAGATTTTTAGTCTAACTCTTCTAGATTCTTAGCCCTGTCTCCATGGCCCTTTCTATATAAAACCTGGTCTTAAGAAAGGCTCCTGGGCCTCCTTGACTTTCTCTTCCTATCCCAGCTTTGAGGGTTTCTCTCCATTTGAGAAATGAATAATTCAGAATTAGAAACCTTACATGAGTCCCACCACTCCCCAGCCTCCCAGCTTGGTCATATCCTCATTATGGGAAAAGCCATTCCAAAAGGCAAACAGCTTTTCATAATTGTTATTTAATGGATATTGCCTGCTCCTGGGATTTCTTTCTCAGTATCTATTTGTAATTCAAAGGTCAGCATAATACCACTGGCATACACAAGGATTCTGAGAGATTTGTTCCTCCTGATTGAAATTCAGATACAGAATCCACAGTGACACAGTACATTCATTTAGGAGTCTCTTCTGTGGTGTAGGTCACAGGATGAATCTGACCTCATCTTAATTTTGTGTCTTCACCATCACTAAGAAAACGGACCTATGAATGTGGAATATGGCCAGGAGCATTTGTTCACTAGCCTGGTATAGCAGGGATGTCAGCAAGTGGAAAAGCTAGGTCCACCATGGTCATTATCCCTCTCCTTAACTGGCCCTAATATCACCTAAATGGGTGTCTCCTAAAGGTAATTTAAGCAGAAAAAGGTGGCCCCAGAGAGTAATTTAGGCCTCATGTATGTACATATTTGCTGGATTTATATGGCAAGCTATGCTTAAATTATTAATGACAGTCTTATTTCAGGATATTATATATTGAAATATTATTCAACAAGAAAGCTATTTTCCAAGTAGGCATGGATGATGATTATTTATTAGTTTAAAATGCATCCCTTCTTCCCATCTCACCAAACACCACTTCCATTTCAAATAAGCTTGAAGCTCTCACACCCTGCAGTTCATGCATAAAGGCTGGCTGCTTAGAAGCACTCATGGCTTGTGATACAAGGGAGTACAATCCTACGTAAAGCTCACAGTGTTTATGATAGATGCTTGTTTACTTCAAAAACAGAGCCAAATTAAAAATCAGAAAGGACAAATTCTAGGGCTACCAGCATGGTTTCTATGTTGTGTGCATGTGTGTCTGTGAGTGTGTGTGTGTGTGTGTGTGTGAGAGAGAGAGAGACTTTTGATTTTCTTCTTTCTATTTTTATTTTATAGCATGATATTTCAAGTTCACTGTTGAGGTTATTTCCAATCAAATTGCATTCAACCCTGGAACAATGTATAGGTTGTCAGCATGGATGCCAGTGGGTTATGGGCCACACATCCTCTAGGTTTAAATGGAGGGTATAAAACTAACTTCTAGAAGGTCTTCATAATTCCTCCTCCCCCAGAGAAAATCTAACAGCAATTTTGAGGATAGAGGTTTGAAAGAAGCAGTCAAGACTATTTGAAATAAAAGCTAAGAGAAGAATTTAGATGTTTGAATAGAGCAAGCAAGGTCAAGGGATCAAGTTTCCATAAGAGACCCTGACCCAGATGACAGGGGCCGCCTGCCACATTCTCCCACCCCCACTGCACTTTCACCCCATCAAGCCCTCAAACTGGATTTCTGATCTTTGTTCAAATAGTAGCTTACATACTGAGACTAAAATGAGTCTGAAGCAGAGGCTAGGCGTTCTGTTTTTTAACATTAAATATGAAGACTTTGAAAGATGTGACCAAAGAAAGCTGTCTTTTCCTGGAGCTTTTGAAAAAAAATTAACAGCAACTGTAACTGCCATACCGAGTGCTTGCCATGTGACACATAGAAGATCACTGGCTATGTAGGAATCAATCAGTTGCACACATATGTGAGTTCCCATGAGACACAACATTTATTATCCAGTTAATCCTTGAAAAAGTGTCTGATCTCACCGTTTCCATTTTTTTCTTCCTGTTCTCACTTCCAAACCAATTAGATTTTCACCCTCATCATTTCCCTGTTACTGCTTTTATCAAGATCACCAGGGGCACCTGTGGTAGTAAATCCAATGGCCATTTCTCAGTATTTATCTTTCTTGACCTATCAGAAGCATTTGATGTACTATTCTTTTCAATGATAATGAAGAATGAATGGAAACCTGATACTATTCTTTTCAATGATAATGAAGAATGAATGGAAACCTGAGAAGTTTCCTGAGAAATTCTAATTAGAATGTTCTTTCTGATGAAAGTTGTAAAGTTATGCTGGCAAAAATAGATAGCAGAATGAGGAGGGAAATAAAGTACATGGCCAGAAATCATGGGCGTGAGATGTGTGGCTGATTAGGGCTGCAGGAAAATCACTGCAAGAGAGCGTTGAGCAATGCTGTTACATTACTTTATCCCATTTGCTTGCAGGAAAATTTCAGACTCTCTGGGACTACAGTTCTCCCTCTAGTGCTAATTAAATTAAAGCCATCTTCATTTTTGAAAAGGGGAGACTTGTAATAGGTATGATTATTAAAGTTTATTATGCGCTAGGTACTGATTTAAGTGACATATATATGTTAACTGATTTATTCCTAGGCAATCAGGATTTGTATCCTAATTTTACAGATGGCAAACTGAGGCACAAGGAGGTCAAAAACCTTACCCAATTTTTACCCAACTAGGAAGTAAATGTGCCAGGATTTGGATACTGGAAGACTAATAACTGTCATTCCCAAGCCCACAGTGTTTGTAAACACCAACATATCTGCTCACTTGAAACTCCTGAGCAATATCCTATAAAGTTAGGACCCACAAAAATGTTAGGAGCACCAACCCTCCCGACACACAGTAAAAAACATCCATGTATAACTGTTCATTGCCCTAAAACTTAACTCCTGATAGCCTACTGTCGACCAGAGGCCTTGCCCATAATATAAATGATTGATTATCACAGATTCTGTATATTCTGTGTATTAGAGACTGTATTCTTTCAATATAGTAAGTTAAAAAATGTTAAGAAAACCATGAGAAAAATGCCTTTACAATATTGGACTATATTTACCTATGCTGTAAGTTTACATTGTCTGTTTATAAGATGAATTATCTGAAATGGTGGGCAACTACAGTTGCAGGCCCCAGTCTATGGCACATATCAAGCAATTCAACTTTTTCTTGTAGTGTTATGATGTTTTTCTGCTTCTTTGGAGCACTTCCAGCATCACCAGTGGCACTCTGTGTGGGTCCCATACTGTTATTAAAGGGTTACAGTATTGCACTAAACAGGACGAAAAATACGTGCAAACCATGAGAGATCACTTTTTACTGAGGTTCACAATTTGCTGGAGAGAGGAGCTGCTCATGGGGAGATGTTAGTGTCACACCATATTTTAAGCAGATATTCCCAACACTTAAGTTCCCCACAATAGGAAGGAGGTAGCTACAAAATTATTACTGCAGTATAGTATGTATAAGAGTTATGATTTAATACTGCATCTTTACATTTGTTTACATTTCTCTTTATTGCAAATGGTGCCATGTATGGTCTCTAAGTGGTTGTGTAAGTTTTTATAAGTTTTAACTTTTTATAATAGATTTGTATATAGTTTATGGTAGTAAGTGATAAAAGAGTTTAGTATCTACATACATTTTATGCACTCATGATGCACAACTTTTTCTTAATTGTTAAAATACTTGTAGGCTCTGCAATTCTTCTGTAAGTTTTTCCAAATTCTTACAAATCTCCAAAAATTTACCAATATATTGAAAAAATATTTGCATATAAGTGGAACAACCTAGTTCAAACTTGTGTTGTTCAAAGGTCACCTGTAGGTGTATTGGGATTCTCTTTTTTGGGGAGGCAGTTTTAAAATTTGAGTCTATTTTTAAAAACTTCAGCCTACTGATCAAATGAAGGCATCAGAAAAGTTTTTCTGTAAATGTTTGCATAGTATATATTGTAGAGTCTGTGGGCCATACAGTCACTAATGCAACTATTCTACTCTGCTATAGTGCTGAGGCAACCATAGACAATATGTAAACAAATGGGCATGGCTGCATTTCAATAAAACTTTATTTACAAAAACTGGGGACAGAACCAATTTGGCTTATGGGATGTAGTTTCCTGACCCTTGAATATTGTAATAGTGTGGATGTTGTGTTAAGTAATATTCTGTTTAATGAGAATAGCCCAAAGCTGTTTCATGACTTTGGCCAACAATTCTACTTTGTTCCAATATACCCATGCTTATTTTCTTTTTTGAAAACAAAACATGTTATTTTTTAGATGGACATATGACTGCTCAGAACAGATGGCCCCTCATCTACAACCCCTTGCAACAAGCTGTTTCCATATGACAAGTTCTGGCCAATGAAAATAAGTAAATGTTACATGCACATCTTCTAGCAGTTATCTATAAAAGAAGATAATCTCCTCCTCCTTGTGGGTTAATATACAGATGGACTGTCTGGAGTTCCAGCGGTTACCTTGGACCATGTCACCTATAGAATAAAACCACATGCAATACAGCAGAGAGATCAAAGAAAACTAAGCTCTTCAACATAGAGCACCAAGACATCCTTGATCTAGACTTCTTTTATATGAAAGAGAAATAAGCCTCTATTTTTATTAGCTTGCTACTATTTGGGTTTTCAATCACACTCAGCCTAATCTAATCTTTCCTGAAGCAATGACCAGGTATCAAGTACATCACTAAGTTGCACTTGTTCCAAAATATAGGGAAATGGCTGGATGGCAAGGGGCTGGGACCTCAGAAAGGGACATGGAACTTGAAATTGTAAAACCTGGATCTACCACTTAATGTGTGATCCTGGATAAGGTGCTTCAACATCATTGCCAGTTTCCTCACTAATAAAAGAGGGTTTTCCTTGCTAATAAAATAGGGTTAGCTTCAGTTAATTTCCAGGTGTGCTTTGAAAGGAAAATGAAATAAAATATGTGAAAGTGACAGACAATTATTTACCCAATATTGGTAGACTATATGTGTATTTAAATATGTATATACATGTGTCTGTAACTACATAATTTTTATGATAATAGATATAAATATATATGTGTATATATACACATATAGAAGGACAGAAACAATACTGCTGTATTAACATTAGTTACCTTGGCAGGGTAAGAGGTAAGATAGTATGAGGGGATATTTTTAATTTGACCTTCATATAGCTATGTATTTATTACAATAAATTTATTTACAAATCAAAATAACAAATGTAAATAAGCAATATATTCTTACATATAATATATAATATATAATGTAAATATACATAAATGTAGCTTAGCATAACACCATACAAATTTGAGGTTCATATTTCTTGAAACTGGATATGAAAAACGATAAGAGCCATCAATTTTGAAGATAATTATTCTTTTGATGATAAGTCGAGGAAAGAATGTAGAAGGAGGAAAATTTTAGAGAATCTGACCAAGGAGTATTCTTACAAATAAGGCTGATCTGAATATATTCCAACCATGCTGTAAGTCTCAACAATTTTCTGAAGGTACAAGATATCTTTTAGCTCTCTGTACATTGACCTATGCTGTTTTGTTTTAACCTGTGCTATTTCTTGCTTTAAAATCTTTGGCTCATCTGTTAACTCAAAATTATTTTGCTTTTCAAAGCCTTTTTCAGTTCTCCCAAACAGAATACATTTCTTCTTGAATATATATTTATATATTCTTAGTGGCTCCATCTTACTGTGGAATAAAGTAGTGTTTATAGTTTAATGGGGATGCTATGGAGGGTCATAAGAAGACAAAGAACAATGAGTCTACTTTAACAGGATCCCACTGACTGCTCTGTGGAGAACAGACATAATGGGGCAAGGTCAAAAGCATAGAATCAGGGGAATTGCAATTTCTCTGGTGAGGGGTGATGGTGACTTGGGTGATGGTGATGGTGATGTGGTCTGATGCTGGATGTATTTTAAAGACAACTGGAAATTAATAAATCTAATTATATGCTATAAATATATAAATATATCCTCCATACATGATAAACATATTTGTTTTACCATCTCATCATTTATTTATATACTTTTATCCCAAAGTAAGATGGGGCCTCTAAGACATTTTCTATTTACCATTCATTCATTCAGAACATTTTTGTGAGTTCCTCCCACACCTCAGGCACTGTTTCACATTCAGGGGTTTCACAGTATACAAATAGACAAACATCGTCTTTTCGTGAAGCTTACATTTCACTAGGGGAGACAAAATACCATAAAAAGTTAAATGTATAAAAAAGGTCACATGGTGATAAGGACCAAAAGAAAGATCATTGTATGGGAAGTGGAAGAGGAGGTGCTTTTTAGATAGAATATTCAGAAAAGGCATCTCTGGTCAGATGTCACTTGCACAGGGAACTCAGTAAACAAAAGGGTGGGCTTTATGAGGGAGAAAAAACCTTGATGCAGGAGCATGTGGTCAGGCTAAAAGAACTGCAAATAAGTCAAAAAGACTACAGTGAATGTGGCGAGAAGTCATTACACACAAATTCAGAGAACGAGAATCGAGATGGTTCAGGAACTGCTACGTCATGGCAAGGATTTCGCCTTATTTTTAGTTTAATGGGAATATTATGACAGGTCATAAGAAGACAAAGAACAACAGTCGACTTTAACAGGATCCCACTGACTGCCCTGTGGAGAATAGGTATAATGCGGCAAGGTCAAAAACATAGAATCAGGGAGATTGCAATTGCTCTGGTGAGGGGTGATGGTGACTTGGGTGATGGTGACGGTGAGACGTGATCTGATGATGGGTATATGTTAAAGGTAACTAGAAATTAATATATCCAATTATAGGAAAATAATATATTATTGTGGGAAGAATGAATTATTTTAATAAATGATTAAAGATTAGAGCCGGAGAGTCTTATCATTTAAGGAACGATTAAAGCATAAATCAGTTCCTAAATGAGGAATCATCAAAGAAGTAAAAAGGATGTTGTGTGTTCCTTGGATTCTTGTTTAAAAGTTACAATTTCTTTTTTTAGAAAACTCTGAAGTTTATGGTGGCAAGAGCAAAGGCTTTAAAAAGTGGGGAGGGGGGAGACTTTATGCTGTATTTCTAAGTTTTAAAACAATAGTGAATTATGATATTGAGAGTATGACTCGGGTGATATATAAGTTAGTAATGATATAAAGAAAGCAAGATTATTTGTACTTAACACAACTGAAAACATAGCTTATATTAACAAGAACAAACTCATCAAAAAATTTACAGAATCTTCATATCTGTGGTGCTAGAGAGAAAAATATTCTGAGTATTTGTATAATCTTTTAGATGACATAATATATCTTTGAATAGCACATGAACATGTTAATACTATGTAAAATGATGTTTTACTGGCTTTCTGGTTAAAAAGGGTAAAGCAGCTAAATTTGATCATGATGGGCTATTTTGCTAGTGGGATTTTTAAGTTTCTGTGAATCATTTTAAGAGATTACATGAAAGAAAAATATGAAAGCTGTACAAATGATCAAAATCTCACATTATTCTTAGAGAAAAGGAGTACTTGTCTAAATAGAAAACTTCCAGAAATATGTTTTCTAAATTACTGCCAAATACTATCCTTTACATGATTTTTAAGTCTGTAATGCACAGGCAGTCAGATTCTGGATCACAATGATTGTTTAGAAACCAGAATTGTTCTGAAAAATCATATTTGAATACTATTTTAGGGAGTGATCCTCTCTCTCCCCACAAAAATCTGCATGATCTTGTTTAAAAGGAATTTCTGCTTCTTTTAGAATAATGTAACAAATAACTTGGAGCCTCCTCTGCGCCTTCACAAGCACTCTTCTCCAAAGGAGGGTAGTAACATGGGATAGTGAGACTGAGAAAAGTGTGATGCACAGAGCCTGGGCTTTCTTTCTGCCCTCTGCACACACTTTTCTCTCTTCATCATAACAAAATTCCTAGGTGATGATATGGGGATATTGATATTGGTCATTAATATGGGGAAGGTTGAGTAGTAAGAAGTCCATTTGATCACGTTTCCAAGCCATGGCCTCTACTCAAACACCACTACTGTTAATCTCCATCTATTTGATACCTGAGACTATCTCTCAATTGGCTCAGATCTCCAGGTGGGTATGAGGGTTAGTTTTATGTGTCAACCGGGCTGGGCCTCAGTGCCCAGATATGTGGTCAAACAATATACTGATGTTTCCATGAGGGTGTTTTTGGATAAGGTTGACATTTAAATCCATGGCTTGAGTAAAGCAGATTATTCTCTATAAAGTGGATGAGCCTCTTGCAATTGGTTGAAGGCCTGAATAGAAAAAAGACTGACCCCCCTGAGGAAGAAGGAATTCTGCAGCAGATGGCCTTCAGATTTAAAAGGAAACAGTGGCTCTTCCCTCTGTCTCTAACTTGCCAGGCCACCCTGCAGATTTTGGACTTGCCAGCCCCCATGATTGATGAGCCAATTTTATGTAACATGTGTGTGTGTGTGTGTGTGTGTGTGTGTGTGTGTGTGTGTGAATACATATGTATGTGTATGTATAGTATGAATGTATATAAATATATATACATATATGAATTCACATACACATATGTGTATGGAGAGAGAGAGAAATTTATTGATTCTGATTCTCCAGAGAACACTAACACAGGATTATTCAGGAATAAAGGGACTAAAATTAATTATCCCTCCGTCAGAGTAGACAATATTTTCAGAGTATCAATAGAAGAATCACTTGCTTGTATTATAAACCTAAGCAACAAAACTAAAGTCTTCTACATGGTACCAACATGTTTGAGATCAAAGATATTCTCATGGGACCACATGCCTTTATTTCAAAAACACATGAAGTAGTCTTTGCTCAAAATCATGTTATTGTGCTAAAGTGTTTCAGCTAGGTCATGAGGCTAAATAATCACCCATTTTGATAAACTTTTCAATTTGTTCAAACTCATCTTCTATTTAAAAATTAATTATATTTAGGGCTGCTTAACTGGTTAATCATTATCAGAAAAGCCTAACTTAATAAAGAAATGTAGTGAGAATCAAGTTGAAGAGATATACATTGTTATTTTAATTCTGAAAATACCACACGTTTTAAAGCAGGTTGTACTTTGGACTCAAGCTGCAGATAAAATTCATTCTTGCAATTTTAAGTAATATTAAAACCTAACAGAAGAAGACATTAATGGATAATGAGTTTTATGAATTCAAATATATTTCATAATGTTTTTAAATGCTCAGGCCATGATCACCCAAGAGCAAGTCATAGTAAGTTGCAAAAACATGAAAAGTGTTAGGTGCTTGAATGTTTATGAAGCTGTATGGCACTCATAAGCCCAGATTTGACATAATATTCAGCCACTGCAGCAAGTAAGGTGGACATCTCAGGTTTCCCCAAATCCTATTTTGATTAACATCTGTCATAAATGTTGTAAGTGACTCAAGAATTACATTTTAGATCAACGTAAAAAGACTTTTGTGGATCTACCAAATGGTGATTAGTGAAAGGAGGACATATGGGAAAAAATCTAAATAATGTGTCTAGTAGGAAAAGGGAATGAAGGAAGCGGAAATAGCCCTGATTCCATTACCCGTTCCTGTTCAAGTAAACACCCCTAAACTTAATGTCTTTAAACAAACAAACAAAAAACTATTTTATTTGCTCACTATTCCCAATTTGGGCTAGGTTCTGCTGGATGGTTCTTCTGCTGGTCTTGCCAGTGGTTACTTGTGTGGCTTTATTCAGCTGATGGGTCACTTAGGGGCTTGAATTTGCTGGGCCACTGAGTTTTTTTGAGCTCATCTCTTTCTATAATATAGTTAGGATCTCTCTCTCTCTCTCTCTCTCTCTCTCTCTCTGTCTCTCTGTCTCTCTCTCTGAGTGTGTGTCCAGTGAGACACAAGGTATCTCTATTAAGGAAATAGAATTTCTCACATGGTGGCTCGGGCTTTCTAGACAGCAAAAGCAGAAGCTACCAGATTTTTTCAAAGCTTAGTCCTGGTATAGGCACAGTGAATTTTCTACTTCCTTCTATTGGTCAGGGAGGCTGCCCATATTCAAGAGAAGAGCACTACACAAGGAAGGGCATGATTACCAGGAGGCATGGTTTACTAGAAGTCACTTACATAACAGACTGCTACAAACCCTAAATCATTTATACCAAAAAACCTTAGTAATTGATTTGGGTGTACATAAGTCTATGCTTTAAGTAGATTTAAATGTTGCTAAATTAAATTTAATATTATAAATGAATAGAGAATTTCCTATGAGACTTGATATTATTTGACACTTTATAAAATTCAGGAATGGTGCAAAGCACTTTATATTATGAATTTTCCTTAGTTCTTTTTATTATTTATTTTTTTGCTTGTTTTTTAGGGACAGGGTCTCACTCTGTCACTCAGGCTAGAGTGCAGTGGCAGGATCTTGGTTCACTGCAGGCTTGACCTCCAGGGCTCAAGCAGTCCTCCCATCTTAGCCTCCCAAGTAGCAGGGACTGTAGCTGCATACCACCACACCCAGCTAATTAAAAAAAAAATTTCCGACAGAGCCTCACTATGTTGCCCAGAATGGTCTCAAACCTCTGGCTTCAAGAAATCTTCCTGCCTTGGCCTTCCAAAGTGCTAGGATTTCAGGAATGAGGCACCACATCCAGCCTCCTATTTTCGTTAGTTCTTATACCACTTATTGATAGGTGTTCAAATATTAGCCCCACTTACAGATGAGGAATTGGTTCAATAATGCTGCAAACTTGTTCAAGGTCACATAACAGAGCCCATATTCAAACCAAACCAGTTTTACTCCAGAGCAAACCTTTTAACTCAGCTCCTCTAACTGCAATAGTCTTAAAAATCTGGTGTCCAAAATTTCAGGGTTCCACTACCATGAAGTCAACTGATTCTCTTTTCTAAGGTTGATTTGAACTCCTTTCCAATGTAGCTTAATACAAGAAAGATGAGGATCCTGAATTAAACTCGGCAGCTGTGTTTACATTTCACAGAAAGTTGTTTCCTAGGTAAAAAGGCATGCATTAGTAAATATCTCACCACATGCTGCAGTGACCTCCCTAAGACTCTAATAAGAAAGAGGCCTGTTTATATTCATCACTTTTAAAAGGAACCTGTTTCTGGACCATTATGTGGAAGTATATTCTGCATGTATTACACTCTTCAAATTCTTCTTGAAGCAAGGGGAATGTATCTCAGCTAACTTAGGGCCTGTTCATAACATGAATCATAGTCAAGTGTAATATTTTATGTATCTCTACCAATGGTGATAAGCTCTGTGGAGTCAGAGAATGTGTTATACTCAGTGGATCCTCCAACTTTGAACACCCTATGAGAACCAAGTAAGAGCTCAATGAACATTTGTTGAATTAATGTTTGATGGTGACAAAAATAGCTACATATTTTTCTGTGTTAGCAAGCAGTGCCACTCAGTATCATTTCCCTCATTCTAAATGATCGATTCTGCCACCCGAGCAGAAACACAATAAGCTGATGCAGATGAATTTAAGAAGCCTTTGAGGACCTCTCTGCCATGGCATGTTGCCTGATAGAATCCAATGCTGCATGCTGTCAGATATGAATTATTCATTGACACTTCACTCCTACATCATTATACCTTTCATTCTGCTGTGTCTGCACAGATAGGATTGATTCACACATCACACCCAGTAACATTTATAATCAGAAAGACTAGAAACATTTTCACAGAGAAGAAAACATGTAAGAATACACTTAGGATAATCACACTAGTAATTGGTTCTCCAGCTTCCACCTAAGCGAGAGATGTGCTGGAAGAAAAAAAATGTGTTGCTTTTTGTCAAAATAGTCATTGTTTAAGCAGTAATTCCTAAATAGAAACACCTACTTTCACACGAGGCCTAGGAAATATGAATCATTTTGTGAAATCTGACACCATATGTTCTAAAGTAGGGTACTTTGCTGGCAATGATTGCAAAGCACTGGCTTGGAAAATCTACACATAGGATCATTCCAACCGTGGAAATGTATGAATCAAGAACACTGTTCTGAATTAATTATCATTGTGTGTATGTTTGTATGTATATGAGAGTGTCTGTGTGTGTGTTTTGTTTGTTGTTTGTATTTTTCATGGGAAATAAACTCATGATTAAGCATTAGATACACACCCACCTGCCTCCCTGCCCCTGCCCCACACACATATTCTTACACAAAACAAAGGAGAAGAAATAAAAGCAGAACCAATCCTGGATTTAAAGAAAATGTGATACACCCATTCCACTTCTTCCTTAATTTCCGTTCTGTTTATTCAAATAGCTGTTTATTGAGGAACTGCTTTGTGCCATACAGATTGTGAGATACTGGAAGTAGAGTGATGAGCAGGATAGTTAGAGTGCTTGCTCCATGAAGCTTAGAGTCTGTATTTAACCTAGTATATCTCCTTAAAGTTTAATTTCGTTGTGTCCTAGGAAGTGTTACAATCTTTCACATAATAAGTGCAAGGTAAACATACATTTAATGAATAAAAGAAAATTCATAAAATTTACTGCTATAGAAATAATTTCAGTTCATAAATTTCAGATATTATAAGTTTGTAAACAATGATCAGAACATGATTATCTATGCTACTGGCCAATGTGTCTGATGAACATAGAAATTGCAATAAAGATGAAAATATAAGAATTCAAGGTGATGAAATAGTGCAACAGTGATAAAAACACATTAATGATATTAATTTGAAGCTAAATCACAAACAAAGGTCATCATAATCATTTAGTTGGAGGGATATTTTAAAACACAAGCAGAAAAGCAATCTTCCACCTTGTCTATATGGACATTTAAAAAATGTTTATGGTGAAAATCTGCTCACTTAAGGTGTGTATTGTAGCATTCTATTACTACTATTTATTACAAAAGATAAAAATATTGGATACTGAAGCAGTTTCAGTAGATTTTACTGAAACACATAGTAGAGCTAGAGACAAATGTTTTGTGCCCAACCTATATACATAAGGAGTGAGAATAGGCAGAAATGTTTGAGCAGCCCACTTCTTGGTACTGTCTGGTTGGGCTCTTCTTTTCTTCTGCAGCTTTGACTCCCACCATTCCCACCCTTCAATCCTATTGGCTTCCTACAGTCCCCCAAATGCTCTCTGCTCCCACCCACTAAAGAACTTTTGCAAATGCTATGCCTTCTGGCAGAAATATTCTATCTACCCTCTGTATTAGTCCATTTTCACATTGCTATAAAGAACTACCTGAGATTGGGTAATTTATAAAGAAAAAAATGTTTAATTGACTCATGGTTCAACAGAGCATGGCTAGGGAAGCCTCAGGAAATGTTCAATCATGGCAGAAGGCAAAGGGGAAGCAAGAATATTTTACATGGCCAGAAGAGAAAGAGGAGAGTGAAAGGGGAGGTGCTACACACTTTTAAACAACCAGATCTCATGAGAACTTACTCTGATAGGAACATCAAGGGTTTGGAAATCAGCCCCCATGATCAAAACACCACCCACCAGACCCCTCCTCCAACACTGGGGATAACAATTCAACTTGAGATTTGGGCAGGGACAAAAAAACATATCATTCTGTCCCCAGCCCCTCCAACATCTCATGTCCTTCTCACACTGCAAAATACAATCATCCCATCCCAAAATTTCCCCAAAGTCTTAACTCATTTCAGCATTACCTCAAAAGTCTACAGTCCAAAATCTCATCTGAGACAAGGTAAGTCCCTTTCACCTATGATCCTGTAAAGTGGAAAGCAAGTTAGTTACTTCCAAGATACAATGGGTGTACAGGCATTGGATGTACACACACATTCAAATGCGAGAAATCATCCAAAACAAAGGAGCTATAGGCCCCATGAAAGTCCAAAACCCAGCAGGGGAGTGGTTAAATCTTAAAGTTCCAAAATAATCTCCTTTGATTCCATGTCTCACAACCAGGCCACACCAATGCACGGGGTGGGCTCTCATGGCCTTGGCCATCTCCATCCCTATGGATCCACAGGGTACAGCCCTCTCAGCTGCTCTCCTGGATGGCATTGAGTCACTGTGGCTTTTCCAGGTGCATAATGCAAGCTGTCAGTGGATCTACCATTATGAGGTCTGGAGGACAGTGGTCCTCTTCTCATAGCTCCATTAGGTAGTGCCCCAGTGGAGACTCTGTATAGGGGCTCAAATCCCACATTTTTTTCCTCTACGTAGTCCTAGTAGAAGTTCTCCATGAGGGGTCCGTTGCTGCAGCAGACTTCTGCCTAGACGTCCAGGCATTTCCATATATCCACTGAAATCTAGGTAGAGACTTTAAACTCTCACCTCTTGCCCTCTGCACACCCACAGGCTTAACATCACATGGAAACTATCAAGTCTTATGGTTTGTACCCTCTGGAGCAGTGACCTGAGATGCATCTGGGGTCCTTTTAGCCATGGCTGGAGCTGGAGCTGCTGGGATGCAGGGAACAGTGTCCTGAGGTTTTAAAAGATAGCAGGGCCCTGGGCCCAGCCTGCTGGGCCTAGTCCTCTGGGCCTCTTCTCTCCTAGTCTTCTGGACCTGTGACAGGAGGAGATGCTTCCTTCAAGGCATTTTTTCCCATTGTCTTGGCCATTAACATTTGACTTCTTTTTACTTGTGCAAATTTCTGCAACTTGCCTGAATTCCTCCCCAGAAAATGGGTTTTTCTATCCTACCACATGGCTGGGCTACAAATTTTCCACTTTTATACTCTGCTTCCCTTTAAAATATAAGTTCCAGTTCCAGATCACTTATTTGCTCATAAAGATAAGCATAGGTTGCTAGAAGCAGCCAGGCCACTTCTTGAACATTTTACTGCTTAGAAATTTCTTCTGCCAGATATCCTAAATCATCACTCTCTGGTTCAAAGTTCCATAGATCTCTAGGGCAGGGGCACAATGCCTCCAACCTCTTTGCTAATGCATAAGAAAAGTGATCTTTGCTTTACTTCCCAATAAGTTCCTCATCTCCATTTAAGACCTTTTCAGCCTAGACTTCATTGATGATATTACTATCAGTATTTTGGTCACAATAATTCAACAAGTCTCTAGGAAGTTCCAAACTTCCCCTCATATTCCTGTTTTCTTTTAAGCCAACCAGAGTTTTCCAACCTCTGCCCATTACCCAGTTCTGAAGTCACCTCCCCATTTTTGGGTATCTTTATAGGAATGCCCCACTCCCAGTACCAATTTTCTTTATTACTCAGATATGTCACTGCTATAAAGAACCACCTGAGACTGGGTGAGTTATAAAGAAAGGAGGTTTAACTGACTCAGTTTTGCATGCTGTAAAGGAAGCATAGCTAGAGAGGCCTCAGGAACCTTACAATTTTGGTAGAAGGTAAAGGGGAAGCAGCTCATGGCTGGACAAGGAGGAAAAGAGATGGAGGGTAGGTGCTACACATTTATAAACAACCAGATCTCATGAGAACTCACTATCATCAGAACAGCAAAGCAGAAGTCTACTTCCATGATCCAATCGCCTCCCACCAGGCCCTTCCTTCAACATGAGATTTGAGCGGGAACACAAATCCAAACGATATCACCCCCAACCCATACACACACCACACACACACTCTTTCAACCAGGTGACTCCCAGGCATCCTTCGGATTTCACGGCACACCCCACTACCCTTCAAAACCATTTCTTAACTGCCATGATTATGGAGAATCTCCATGCTTTCACAGCATCATGAACTTCTCCATGGCATTTATGGCAACCCTGATTTGAAAATATACATAATATATACATAAATACAATTTTACGTATAAAATTAATTTCAAGTAAAGTGCTTTCTATAATTGTATACAAATACATACAAAGGGTTTACTGCAAACCTATCACATAGTAGATTCTTAATGTAGGTTTATTGAAGAAACAAGTGAATGAATAGAAAGGGAGATACATTAGAGAAATCAGATAGTATTATTCCAAATTTTGAGGACCAAGTATTTTTGGAGTTTTAGTATTTTTTAGAACAATGATTTGATCGTTTTTACTACCCTGGGTTGCAAATATATTAATTTCTCACAAAATAGAATTAGGAACTTGGAAGGAAATTTATTTTTTCAAAACTATTAAACAGAAGTGGCAATATTCTTATACATAAAAAAGATATATATTTATGTATTACATATATATCATATATGTAAAATGGTGGTTATCAAGATAATAGAAGAGATTGTTCTTCTGCACTATAACCCATTACCACTACTAACCATCAATGAAAATATATTGGGGAAACTGTGATGGATCTGCTTCCTTCACCCCCACTTTGTTCTTCACTCCTTGGTCATTCTCGTGTTTACTTGCCCTTCACTTCCTACTTGGCTAAGAGTGATAAAGAGCATGAGCCTGGGATTCTGGCAGAGCTGGGTTCAAATCATGGCTCTGTTGTCAGTATACTCTACCCCAGAACTACTTCACCTCTCAGCTTTCTGATATATAACATAGGAATAAAAATTATATATCATAGTTCTTGTGTTTAATGAGTCAACATATGTAAATTGCTTAGGACATTTCTGGCATTAGTATTAATATTAATTATTAATATTCACCCAATATTAATTATTTTATTCACTCAATATTAATATTGAATATTATTTCATTTATTCAATATTAATTAATATTAATTGATAATTAGTACTTGAGGGATTTTTTGGTATCATTATTATTCTCACCCTTGTCTTAATTTCTCTTTCTCTGGTCTTTAGCATAGGTTTGGCTCTTCTGATTTTCACACTCAGTCTTTCTGTGGGCATAGGGTTTCTACTATGCTCTTTCTGATCACCAATGCTCCAGGTAGCAAACCACACATGCTGGGGTCCTCTAGGCTTCTTCTGGATAGCACTTAAGTCAATATTGTTTTTCTTTCTTGATTTGATTCACTTGCTGTGAATCAAACTCACTCTACTGTGTTTGGATTTTGTGTACTTTTGTAAGCCTCCTACAAACCTTTCCGAAATTTTATGGTGGCTTACCCACCTTACTAGCCTGCAGCACCTAGCAGCAACCCCTGGCATTAATCTGCTCACTTAGTCCTCCTGCTGATGGCTGGATCCCCTGCCTGGGGCAGGTGGGAAAAGTGGGAAATCGCAGAAGTTTTTTGAGAAGGGTAGCCCCGGGAGCACTAGCGCCGGGTTAAAGTCATAACATAACAGGTCTTGTTCCCGTGTCTCTGGTCTTTTCTCTTTGTTTCTCACATGCTTTTATATTGCTCTAAGATTGTTCATCAAATCCACTCATCAAAACCTTGTGGAAAACACACTTGTTTCAAGACTTTGCCAGAGCCTCTGAATCCCACAATCCCATAATGCATGTCCCCAAACAACTGATCATTTGTTGAGGACATTTTAGTGTATTAAAACAGTCAGTGCAGGGAGGAATCTTGAGGCTTCAAACCTCTTGGGATCTTTGAGGCCATATTTTATATCCTATGACTCCTTCTGGTCCAGGTCCCTCAACACAGATAATACACTTTTGCCCTGTTGTTTTCTGAGGAAGCCATATTGCAGAATAATTCGATGTACAATAGTGATTATTTCCTCTATTTTTAACTTAACTCATTTTGTCATTGCTTTATAAAAGCTAAGTCCAGAGCTAACAATTGCTTGGTGACTTTGGTCCAGTCTGGTTGGATAATTCTGGCTTAAAGTAACATGTTCCTCAACAACAGGTTTGTTTTCCCCAGCCACTCAAATATTCATTCCTTTCGGACTTGATGGCAATAGACACACTTTGGTGAAAGAAAGCTGTGAGAGAAGCTGTTCCTTGGAAAGCAATAGCAGGCTGCACTCTTCACCGAGGCTGGCAGGCTGCTGTCCACTGTTCTATTACAAGCACATTCATTTCAGTAGGTCAGTGCACTGTCCTGTCCTTTGTAAAGAGTATAATTTCTTAGACATAAAAAGAAAGCAGAAATCAACCAGCAGGAAATTGAACTGAGGCACTGGGAAATTTAAGAGAAAATTGTATTATTTCTTTCTGTTTTAATACAATGGAAAAACCAATCATGAGAAATAACATTCTTTTGGGGCCAAGTGGGGAAAGGATAGCTATGTAAAAGTACTAAGTCAGATGATGAGTCTCTAGAAATGCTTATGACACACAGAGACAGACACACGTCCCCTGGCTTATTTGCAGATGATAATTTTGGTTATTTTTATGCAGTACAGCTCCTTTTATTTCCTAGCCAATTTGCTCAACTCTGGGAAAAGTCCCTATGTACAGTGGAACAATTGTTAGGACAATTATAGTAAAATATATACTAAATAAATTTCCTGCTAGGCAGATTAAAAATAAGATCCACTCTGATTTGCCATTGTTGCATGTGAATTATAAGTTTATAAACATAAAAGTTGGGTATTTTGATAAGTATATATTTAATAGATAAATAGTACATACAAATACATGTGTAATGTTGCATATACATACATATATATATATATATATATTTACACAGACCCTATCATAAGCCCACAAATCTCACATCATGAGAAATCAGACAAATACTATGTTAAACTCTAATGTGACCATACCTTTTATAATGCTAAAAAATGTAATTTTATGGCCAGGCGCGGTGGCTCACGCCTGTAATCTCAGCACTTTGGAAGGCTGAGGTGGGTGGATCATGAGGACAGGAGATCAAGACCATCCTGGCTAACATGGTGAAACTCTGTCTCTACTAAAAATACAAAGAATTAGCAGGGCGTGGTGGCAGGCGCCTGTAGTCCCAGGTACTCAGGAGACTGAGGCAGGAGAATGGCGGGAACCCGGGAGGAGGAGCTTGCAGTGAGTGGAGATGGCGCCACTGCACTCCAGCCTGGGCGACAGAGAGAGACTCAAAAAATAAATAAATAAATAAATAAATGTAATTTTATTTATAGTGTAGAAGTATGAAGCTTAGTTGTCTTCTTTCAAAATTCTCTTTTATTAAAATGGGGGCTGAGAGGAAAGAAGAAGCCACCTACATTTTGTCTCTGGGAGCCAAAGAAATTACCCTTTTGATGTTGCCCATAGTTTTAGAGATAAAGTTCAACTCTCACCTTAGGCATAAAGTCCTTCATGATCTAGCACCTGCTTTTTCTCTAGCTACTTTGGCACATGGGAGCCTCCACCGTAAGTACACCCTGATGCAGTCTTCAAAATCTGAAATGCTATTTCACATCCTTTTCACATGCTTTCCTGCATGGGATGTTCTTTCTCTAGTTTTTTGGATAGCTAAGCTGAAATTGTAATTCAAAATTAATGTCCTCTGATTTTCACATCCCTTATATTTTCTGGTATCTTTCTCTCCTACAAGGAGACTTCTTAGAGTTCAGGAACTTCGTCTGCAAAGATCTTGTGTTTCCTGACACCATTTTGGCACATAGTGAAGGCTCTACAAGTGTTTATTGAGTAAAAGAATAAATGAGTGATTGACAATGAACTTCCTCATTTCTCTTCCGAAAGCCTGTAGCAGCATCTGATGCTTGTTAACATGGATATGTCCAAGGAGGAACAACTTCTGGATATTTATAACTCATTGTGAATACAATAGATATGTGATTATATTGAGTTAGAGTCACAGGAGGCAGGATTATGAGGGCACTGAGAAACTGAAGAATAGGAGGGATAGGCAACCATCAATGGGGGCAAGTGACATCAAGGAGAGGTCTGGGAAACAAAGACAATTTTCCTATAGAAAACTACTTTTTGCTAGAGTCAGCCAAGCTTATGAGCTCATATTTAAATCTAAATATTTTAGAATATATGAAGAATAAATCAGAAGAAAATACATTTGTTTATAAATATATCAAACTTAAAAGCAGACCCACTGTGGTCATAAGATTTAGAATATTAAAAACTTACTGTTTAGTAAACAGGGTTACTGTTCCACATTCGTGGTACTTGGGTAAAAACACACAATAGTCTTATACAGTGTGGCTTCCAAAGCCCCGAGTGTGGACAAGCCCCCAATAGCCTATATTTTGCCCCAAGAAACTTTATATTTCTGGGCAAACTAAAATCCACCTTCCAGTATTCTAAGTAGAAAGGCAAATTTCATAATTTTGGAAAGGGAATAGGTTTGATTATATACAGCGATTCTGGAGAGGAAGATGGTTCAAAAAGTTAAAAGTGAAATTTTATCTATATGTTTCTAAATGACTTCAATAAAGGAGAAAAGAGGAAACTTCTTAAATTAATAAGCAGGTTTGCAAAAGACCCATCCAAAGAATTTCTGCATTAAAAGCTCATTGGGTCCATAATAGGATAAGAGGAACCAGCCCTTGATTCAATAGTGAATATAGTATTACAGAAGCCCATAAGAGGAGTGCTGGAAGTCAAAGTTCTAACCAACTGGGGGCTGCAGAAACTGAATTGGACAACCAAGAGGATAGTTTTGTAATTTAAAGTGTGAAGAGCACCAAAGCTTGCCAAAGAACTTCAATGGAGACAGATAACACAGGAAAAAAAAAAAAAAAAAAAAAAAAAATTCCCTCATCGGCCATTTAGCTTCTATCTTGTTTGTACTGAAAAAAAAAACTCAAAAGGTGAAACAGTTATTAGTAAGTGGAAACTGAAATCCATGATGGATTAAGAAGTTGAAAGTGACTCCCTGCCCCTACTTACTCTTCTGCTGCTAGCTTAACTGCTGCTAGCTGGGAGTTCTGGCTCCTAGCTTAACTGGGTTAAACTCCAAGATATTGCCTGCCTGCAAGACTTCAGAAACAGCAGAAAGTTTAAGAGAAATCACAGCAAATAATAGAAGATTGGTGAAGGGCAGATCGCTATCTATTTTTCAGCAAAATAATGTGGATTTTACAAACCAAAGCTCTGAGTTTGATACTGATAACAGCAGAAACTCTAAAATTATTAAAGAATGTCCTGTAATCTCTTATAATAAAATAACAATTACAAAGATCTAGCATAGTTTGCCTGAAAAAAGCAAACATGAAAATAAGATTCATCACCTTCCTTGTCACAAGTTACTAACCCCACAGATCACAGAAATTTATTTGGTGGTATTTAAATTGTATGAAGGAATCTGACATAGCTTTTCACTATTCTGTGGACAAGATGGAAAAAAAAGGAATTTCGGCAAATTATTAAACAAAGTAAGCTACTATACTTGAAGAGTACAAAATTTCTTTTTTTTTAATTTTTTTGTTTTGTTTTGTTTTGAGACAGAGTCACACTCTGTTGCCCAGGCTGGAGTGCAATGACTCAATCTTGGCTCACCACAGCCTCCGCCTCCCAGGTTCAAGTGATTCTCCTGCCTCAGCCTTCCGAGTAGCTGGGACTACAGGCATGTGCCTGGCTAATTTTTGTATTTTTAGTGGAGACAGCGTTTCACTATGTTGGCCAGGCTGTCTCGAACCCCTGACCTCAAGTGATCCACCCACCTCGGCTTCCCAAAGTGTTGGGATTACAGGCGTGAGACACCAAGCCCTGGCAGGGAATTTCTAGTTGTAGTCTGAGGAAAGGCTTTGTCCATAAAGTTGCTCAAAATATTTGTAAAACTAACAGATAACATGGGATAAAAGAATTAGAATCTAAAACCTTTGGTAGATTATATTGATAGTCTAGAATTTCAACGATAATTGTGAGATTCTATTCTTGAACTAAAAAATATAAGACAGTCACAAAAGGGAAAAAGTGAGACTTGGTAGCATGTGTATGACTTAGAGATTCGAGTTGATAGTAAATTTAGGCAGAATCACTAGTGAGATGTTATGGGGACAAGTGCAAAAATCCTGCTCTAATATGCAGAAAGTGGTGGTCCCACTCAACTTTATTTGTTCAGACCATATCTGGCATAAGCCAATACTTTGTGGGTTTTGCATTTCTAGAAGAATTTAGGGTGAATTTGTGAGAAAGGCAACAAAGACAGAACTCATCCTGATATCGTATGAGGAACAGTGGATGAAGTTGGGAATATTTGATATGAAGAATACTAATCTCTCTGGTGGTGGAGAAGGTTATGGTTGACCTCAGTAGTATGAAAGGTTTGAATGTGGAAGGAAGGTAGACTATTCTACACAGTTTCAAGGGCTTGAATGAAGACAAATTGGTGGAAACTTAAGACAGATTCTGACATTATCAAGAAGTATTTTAATGGTCAGTGATGCTCAAGTATGGACTTGCTTTTCCTTGAAGTTGGGGATGGACTTCCAGATAGTGTGGAGTGGGAATTGAAAAATAGGAATATAATGTTGGACTTCATGAGTCAATGTCCTTTTCAAGCCTTGAAATTAGATGATTCTGTAATTTGGGGAAAATGTTTTCATCCCTATCTTATTTTTTATTTTAACTCACAGTTTTGAAAAATAAGAAAAAAAAAAAGATTGGAATATATGCCTCACCAGCAATACAAACATCATTTTAGGAAAGGGGATCTGAAGTCTCAAAGTGTTCAGGAATATTAAAACTTTTGTCTTGCAGATTCTTCTAAAAATCACCATTTGCCATTTCATATTTCAAGCAATGCATCAGAAGGGACAATTTAAGCTTCATAGTTTATACATAGCATTGTCTTTCATGTATTTTTTTTACACATAATTTTTGAGAATCTTTGAAATCAAGGGGAGGATGAAGCACAACTGTAGCTATTTATCTCACTGGAATCCCTGAAATACCCTTTTTAAGGGGGTGCCCACAGCAGTCTTGAGAAATCAATACCTAACCTATAGAAACAATATTTTCAAAACAGCCTTTCAGAAGGTCGATCAGGTTTGACAAGGACTAAAAGTGGTAAGGCAATGGTTTCCTGCAAAATAAATTCAGGAATTGCTTTGGCTCGTAATATTTTTTTTACACTGTGTCTGAACACTTAATGACATTTTCTAGTAGTCTCTTGCTGAAATATCGACGTAACTCTCAATGCAGAACAAGAAAGCTTAAGGCTGAATCCAAAAATAGTATACTATAGAAAATAGCAACCAAACCCACCTACTTGATAGACACAATTTTACAAGATACACACAACAGCTGGGAAAAAAGAAAAAATATAAACATGGGGCCAAAACATGGAGATTTGGCTTGAGAAATAAATGGAAATTAGACATGGCTTAGCAACTGGATGGTTATAATGGTTGACTGAACTTAAGTTTACACTGGATGGTTTGGCATTGTTTAACCATCTAGAAAAAAACATATATAATATTAAGCTTTTCTTATTTTAAAAATTTACTTATACTAGCAAATAAGAAAGCTATATTAAATGCATTTTAATTTTTATGAAATTGTATAGTGTACACACTACCATAAATTAGACAGTGATATTTAACTTGATGATGATGGCTATAATAACTTTCCCACTGTCAATAGAAAATCAATATGCCTTTATTGAATTCAGCAAAAATAAGCTAAGGTAAGCAACTGAATGCTTCTAAATTTGTAAAGTCTGCATCAAAATTGTCTAAGCTTGTCTATGGCTTCTTTCTGTTTGGCAAACACTGCAAATTTAGATCCCATGGCAGAGATTTTTGAACACTTCATAATTATTTTAATCCCATCTGAAGATGTCATACTACTTGTAATTTGAGAATAATACTTCTGACACATTCTAAGAAGTTAAGTAGTGATTCTTCCAATAGTGCTAATAAGTGTGAGCTTCCCTATTCACTCTTTTGCCCCATTTTCTTTGAAATTAGAATAATGATTCCATCTATAGCCATGAGCTGATCCACATCTAGTGAAGACTCACAAAGGAACATACATCATTGAAAAGTTAAGCCAAAATATGTTATTGAATATATCTGACCTCTGACAAGTCAGGCTTTACTATGTGCCACTCTCTATTGGAGAATCGTGTCATCATTATTGCAAAAGAATGGACAAGGTATATACTGTTTCTTGTTTATAATTTTGACAAATTTCCTATTTCCTTTACAACTGCTTTCTTTCTTTGCCCCTCCCTCTTGGAAGCATTTTCTGGAAACAATGGTTTCTGTTTGCTTGGATCAGTTGCCTCATCCCAAATGCCTACCTTCACGCAGCTACAAAATAAGCAACACTCAAATCTGTATAAATACATTTGACTGTTTCTCAGGTGCAACTCTTCTTTGACTTAATTGTTGACTCTGTCTCATACGATCAAATGTTTATTTTTTTCTGAGTGAATTATTATGGAATATTCTAAATCTCTAGATGATCCCTTTTTTCTATGTGCTTTGCCTTAGCAAACTCACTAGTGTGTTCTGCCAAAAATACGTAATGCATTACAAAGCCAATTACAAATAATCTTGATAAATTCACCTTTTGAATCACTCAGGCTATTGTTTGCTTTTAAAAGTGAATATTTCAAAGATTATGTATGTTTTGGTTTGGGTTGATAGTTAGAAAAGACAACCAGAAATGTAATATAGTTCTTCTCCCCATTTCCGTTTATTTTCATAGTGATTTGCAACTATACTGAGAATAGAAAATAAAACATTTGTTGCAAGAGGATGCTTATGTTCGTTCTTAGGAACATAGAGTGAAATTAGAAATGGAGAAATAAAAGGAAGCGAAGAAAAGATCTCTATACTAGGTGTGGGTCAGCACACTTCAAATTCTGAAAACTTACTAGAAATTTTCAAAAGTTTTTGTCCTCATATTTTGGAGTTAACTTAAGATTGTTGTTAACTTCAGACGAAAAAAAAAAAGCATTCAGTATTTGGCACAGCAATATGTTTTTGGTATTTAGATTTTCAAAAATCTTTTCTCATGTAGGACAGTCAATTCCAATGGTGAAAATTCATTACTTCTTGTCATTTTAATCAACAAAAGAAGGGCAAAAATCAGGCAGTGATATCTCCGAACTATCTGGTAGACAAGTCAACATTAACTTTTTATGTCATTATTTCATCAAAAACTTTAGCTTTACAGATTGCTACTTGGCAGAAATCTTAATATGTTGGCATTCAATACAGCTCCAATGTTGATGGTTTTTTGCACTCTGTGAAGAACATTTCCAATAACACTCACAGTTTAATATCCCTATAGACTTTCTGGGTGACCTTTCCAGAGATCATATGTTGCATTTAATGACTGCAGAATAGTGCAGGATAAGGTATATATAATAAAGGATATTTGAGTATGTTCCCTATTATGTATTTCTGACTCTACAACCCAATTATTTGTTTACCTTCTTGTTTTTCCATCTGTGTTCTCAGTTCTGAGCTCCCTAGCCTCATTAATGGTATATGTTCAGTAGGGCTTAATAAATATCCACACAACATGAGAATGATTCTGTGGGCAGGTCCTTGTCAGTAGGCTCACGTTGTCAAAGTACCATATTTTAAAAACTTGTTGGATTGGTGAATGATGGTTGCTAACGCCCTCTAGAGATCCCAGGTAATGACTGTTGCAGTGCAAGACAGTGACACATACCTAGAATTTGAATCAGGACCCCTGAGTTCAACCAAATTCTGCTCACATTGTAACTTTGCCTTTTGAGGACTTACAATATTTGTTTGCTCTGGTTCATTCATTCTTGTTTTTCGTTTCTAATTTTCTCAAAAAGTAGAGCTAACATCTGATCTACAATGAAGAGCAAATGGACGTTGTGAGATATGAAACATCACAAAAATATGACACTGCTGGTTGATGGATACATAACTCCAACTGTGCCAATATTTTGAAATTTGTTGAAAGTAAGATTTTTTAAAATGTAAAAGGCCTTATGTATTTTTCTTAGGTGAAGGAGATGTGGATCTGATATTCTAAAGCATTTCTTATTTTAGAATTTTGATTCCTGTTGAAAGCTTCACCAGACAGTGGGGAGACAGAAATCTCCATTTCTTTAGAAGAAGAAAATCCCAGGAGAAGATAGATGCCTTTTAACTTCGCAGAAATGGACCTACAAATTAATTCATTTGTCAGGGTTGGGGAAGGGGACTAACTGAGGGAGAAAATTTGTAACCAGCTTTCCTTCCTTCAGTAACCGGGCTCTGCTTTGCTGCTGATTTAAATTTACACACTCACTCCTTCTAGAGCGATGATTCTTCCTCTGCACTGGTTCAGTCCCCACAGACTCCTATTTGTAGGGCAGGAAGTTGGTGCTGTCACATCCAAATTTTCCCTCTGCGATAGTCAGTGCTCTGGGAATAGAACTGACATAGGCAACTGTCATTTTCTGACAGGAGAGTGACAGAGTGAGTTGTACTCACACTGTCATTACGCCATTTGGAAAGGCACAATGTCTCCAGAGTACACACTCAGTGGTTTATTGGTCTTAATTTGATGTTTGCTCTAATAAACATCTTTGTCGTTCCATTTTTTTCCTTTGGCTTAATTTTATTTTAATTCCTAAGAATATGATTTTTTTTTTTTTAATTTATAGGTATAGAGCCCTGATTTGTTTTACCTTTGGATGCAACATATATATTCCTGCAGTTCTTAAACTGTTCGATTAGTGCTACCAAATATCTGACATCAGCTAATACCTAGCAGCACTAACACCTGAGGGTCAAAATTAAACTCTCAGCTGGGGTCTACATATGCCATTAAGAAAGATCTCAAGCCCCAAGTTCTGACTGCTGATTTGTCTTATACTTCTCTTCTTCAATAAAGCTATTACATTTAATTTTAGATGAATTAAGGAAAGAGATGCTGAAGTGAAACTACAGGAATTGGCGAAATGTAAGAAAACGTTTCTTCAAGGCAAGCTAATTAACTACTGCAAATCCCTTTTGATTAAGGAAACTATAACAAAAACATGAATATTAGACACATTGTGGATTTTTACTGCAGATATCCCTTGACTCTTCACTCTGTAAAACCATTCAATACCCTCACACATATTCTCACTTCATTTACTTTGCTACTTTTCTGTTTTGGTGAGTTATAGTACGTCATTATTTTTACATCATTTAAGTTTATAGCATTTATATAAATACTTTTCATAGTTGATTGATCTTGGCTCTATTCTTTATTTTCAAGTATCTTTTTTTTTCCTGGATATTCTTACCATGTAATTCTTCCAGGAAAATTTTGTTTTGTTCCAGAATACTTGTCTGTACCAGAAGAGCAATTCAGGAGAGTATAACATTCTTTTTCTTGCTTTCAAAATTTATAAGACTGTCCACTGTCTTCAGATATGAGATGTGAAGAAAGAGAAATCCAAGGACATTTATATTATTCCTTCCTGCATGCTCATGTGAGATATTTTCTTTATCTTTAAAGTTAAATAACTTCACTAGAACATGTTTATGATGATTGCAATGTTAAAATTTCCCCAGAAACATAGGGTGCCTATCTAGAATGACTATTGGTTTATTTTAGGAAACACTTTTTTTCCTTTATATTCGTGGAATTATTTTTTCTCCTTTATTTGCTGAGTTCTCTTTTTCAGGAATACTCATTAAGAAAAAAGATGACAAACATCTTTTACCGTATTTATTTCTTTTACCACATTTATGGTAAAATACATTATTGCCATTTTACCAATGCTATTACCATATTTATGGTCATTCAAAAATCCTTATTATTTTCTACTTTGTTTTGTGAGATATTTCAAGCCTGTCCGTCATGTTTCTGTGGTTTTTATTTCTGTTAATTCTGCATTGGTTACTCAAATGTGACTTTTTTCCCTCTCAAATGTTTGTTACTCTCATTTGTTTGTTAATTATATGAACTCCCTTCCTTGTTTTTTTCTTATTTCTCATTTGTATGCCTTTATCATTTACATCATCCCTGCTTCTTCCTTCAGGAGACCATCTTGTCTACAATTTATTTGAGAAAATAAAGTTATCTGTCTAATATATTTTTTGGTTTCCTCTTGGAGTACTTGTTCTCATTTGCTTTTTGCTTATTGTTCTTTTTCCCTTTAAATTTCTTGGCACTATCTACACCCATGTTCCATATGGGATCCTTTGAGACTATTTTTCATTTTTCTATGGAATTAGTAGTGTTGAATAATTGGATGTGGAGGGGAAACAAAGTAGGAAGTGAGTGGCAAGAGACTGCAGCCTTGATTCAGCATGTGGCCTGAAAACCCTCTCACTCACCCTGTTACATGCTTTCTCTCAGGGAACATCATGTTTTGCCTTCCAAAAGGTAGCGCTCAGAAGTCTTTGGATTCACGGGCCCTTTGGTTGTATGTTGTATGGTCACTACTTCCTGTTTTCTTCCTCAGCCTCCTTTGCCCCTGGATCCTCCTCCCCGCTGGCCAAATAGAAAATGGAAGACACAGAATAGAAATGCTTCTTGGCTGGGCACGGTGGCTCATGGCTGTAATCCCAGCACTTTGGGAGGTCGAAGAGGGGCAGATCACCTGAGGTTGGGAGTTCAAGACCAGCCTGACTAAAATGGAGAAACCCCATCTCTACTAAAAATACAAAATTAGCTGGGTGTGGTGGTGCATGCCTGTAATCCCAGCTACTCAGGAGGCTGAGGCAGGAGAATCGCTTGAAGCCAGGAGGTGGAGGTTGCAGAGAACCGAGATCGTGCCATTGCACTCCAGGCTGGGCAACAAGAGCGAAACTCAGAAGGAAGGAAGGAAGGAAGGAAGGAAGGAAGGGAGGAAGGGAGGAAGGGAGGAAGGGAGGAAGGGAGGAAGGGAGGAAGGGAAGAAGGGAGAAAGGGAGGAAGGGAGGAAGGGAGGAAGGGAGGAAGGGAGGAAGGGAGGAAGGGAGGAAGGGAGGAAGGGAGGAAGGGAGGAAGGGAGGAAGGAAGGAAGGGAGGAAGGGAGGAAGGGAGGAAGGGAGGAAGGGAGGAAGGGAGGAAGGGAGGAAGGGAGGAAGGGAGGAAGGGAGGAAGGGAGGAGGGAAGGAGGGAAGGAGGGAAGGAAAGGGGAGGAGAGAAAGGGAAAGGGAAGGAAGGAAAGAAAGCAAAGAAATGCTCCTTCTTCACACGTTTGTCCTGTCATTTCGCGGAGCTGTTCTGCAATGCACTGGGACATCCATATTGTTTTTCTGTGATTTATCTTATATATTCCTCCTTTACTCAAAACATCACAGCAGGACTTTGAAGTATTATGACACATTGTGTAGAAGAAAATCTGCACTCTGCTTAAAGAATGAGAAGATATGCCTTTTCTTTTTGTTATCCTGTTTGATTTTGTTCAGATTTGACAGTAGTTGGCAAATATTCTTTATAGCTTTTGGTTTCGAGTTATAATCATTTTCTTGTGTTTGTTTGTTTCCTTCATTATAAAATCTTTTCTCTATCCAGTTTTCATATGTATAGGTATGTATGTCTGTATATGTGTATACATGTGTATTATATATCCCATCCTTATTCAAATACATATGTCAAGATTTCCCATATATTTGAGTAAGGGTATGGCATAAAATTGTGACCCTGACCTTGTTTAACTGAAGTGCTACTCTCTTCTCAGCACTTCTTTTTCTTTCACTGGCTCTTCTTCGTTCTGCCTGTTTGACACTTTATCTTCTCCATTTCTCTGTCCTTTAATGAACCATTTTCATCTTCTTTATAATGTTAGGGATTGCTAGAGGTATAATTCTTAGCTCTCTGCTCTTCTCTTCACTCTCATTGTCCTTTTCCTTCTTCTTCCCATCATTTTTTCTATTTTGCCTTCCTGCGTCTCTCCTGTCATCTTCTATTTCTTTTATAAGTTACTTCTTAGCAGTTTCATTGTTTCTATACTTTAACTATTGTGGCTGGGAGCCGTGGCTCATGCCTGTAATCCCAGCACTTTCGGAGGCCGAGGCAGGAAGATCACTAAGTCAGGAGTTCGAGACCATCCTGGCCAACATGGCGAAACTTCCATCTCTACTAAAAACACAAAAATTAGCTGGGCATGATAGTGCAAGCCTATAATCCAAGCTACTTAAGAGGCTGAGGCAGGAGAATCCCTTGAACCTGGGAGGCGGAAGTTGCAGTGAGCCAAGATCGGGCCATTGCACTCCAGTGACAGAGTGAGACTCCATCTCAAAAAACAAACAAACAAACAAAACCACAAAACTATTGTTTCTCTGCATAATCTTCTCATATTTCTATTTCTGGGCTTGATCCCTCTGAAGTTCTGCATCTTCATTGCAATGGCTGGTTGTCTCTTTACTACATCAAGTCAAATATCTTTGAAACAACTATCACTGCATTCTCTGTATCCTTAGCTGGACTTCCATTTTTCCATTGGTTGCATTGGGATGCTGGATCATGCTTTCAAGAACACACCTAATCATTCTCAACAGTATTGCTGTGATACTGCCTAATTACTCTGTTTTGTTTATTCAGATTGCAGCACTATTGTTTCCCTCTCTCTCTCACACACACACGCACATGTGTATGTGTATACACATAGAATTCACATTTGCTTTACTTAGCCATAATTAACTAGTAGTAGCATTAATACTTTCTCAGTTACTCAGGGTTAAATGTAAGTTATTATTATTAATTTTAAAAGTTTTCCTCTGACTTGATCCTCTCAGTCAATTCACATCCAATAATCAGACTTTGCCTTGGCAATGACTTTCTTATCTGTACGCTGCTTCTCGTTGCACTTTTACCACCCTAAGAGCTTAATACCATCAATGTAGATATCTAGAGATGCTAAATTCTCTTTCTGCCCCCGCCAATGTACAATGCATGCTTCTGCCAAATTAGACTATCTGAGCTGGAATGCCAACGGTATCACTGTTCGGCAGTAATAATGTCTGTGACTTCCCTTCATGCCCCTGATGAACCAGTAATTTATCCACGTTCTCCATTATGTTTTCCAACCTGTGCTTCCAGCCTTATGGCGAGCGATTCAATTGCCTAGTGCAATTGAATCCTCCACTCACACCTTGATGCCTGTTAAGGTCTAAATCATACACAAACTATCACTTTTGTGTCTAAGCTCGTAACATTGCTTTTATCCAGAAATCCTGCTTTCTACTATCATGCTTGTCAAAATCTTATTCATCCTTCTCAAATGGAAACCTTCTTTGTAAAGATTTGTGGATCCCTGTGGCTAGATGTATTCTATCTTTCTTCAGTTAATATCATCTACAAGGCTCTATATAGACTGTCATTTGCATACTGTTTATTACATATACTACAGCTTGCCTTCTGTGGGTTCCTTAATTAGGCCAAGCTGTATATATATCTGTATACACACACACATATATATACACAAATATTTTTCACTATCTTCACCTTAGCTGTTTGGCATATGTAAAATGTATTTTTCCTAATCCTTAGGATGCATTGATTCTTCTCAAATGTCATCTCTTATGGAAGTTCATTCATTCCACCCTATTCAAGTAGATTTTCGGAACTTTCTCCCATGCCAAATGTTTCTTTATCATAACACTCCATCATTTCCCAAACTGTTTCTGTGAAGGCAGAACAGAACCCAAATCTGCTTTGTTAACCAATGTCTACAAACACACATAGTATAGTTCCTGGCATATAATAGTTGCCAAAGTATTTATTAAGTGAATAAATGAATGATTAAGCATATTGTTTATACTTTTTCATGTCCCAGCCTGTATTGTACTTTCTAATATTTTTTCTTATGTTTTATTAGGTTTTAAGACCTTTGACGTAAAAATAAAACATTTTGCATTGTTCATCTTGGTATCCCTTAGCTTCTAGCATGGTGCCAAACATTCATGAGATTAATAAATGTTTGCTGAATTAAATCGATTTGAATTAAACCTTCAGAACAATATTAAGTTATTGCCAGGACATCACAGATGGTAAGTGCAATTTCCTTTGCTAATAGCTTCCAAGGTTGATGATGAGATAAAATCAGTCGAGCATCCATCAATAGGGGAAAAGCTCTTAAAAACTAAATCCTCTAAGTCATTGTAGTGTTGCCTCCTTTGTTATACTTTGTTTCCTGTGCCCATCCTTCCTTAGAGGGTCAGACACAGTTCTTATGTACTACTTCAGTAAGCATAAGTATAGAGTGATGTCAGGGAGGAGGAAAGGCCAGTAAGAGATAGGCCGTTTGCTTTAGCAATGTTCCTCTTCACCACCAAAGACAATGTGTCCATGTGCTTATCCCCTTCTCTCTGCTTGACTCCTTGACTCCAATTTCTCAGCTTACCTCTAATGAGTGTGCCTTAAATTCGAGATGAGTGCCGATAAGGGTTCTTAAAAGCTGGCACATTTCAAGTGCATGGTGAGAGAACTAACCCAGGATTCCGCAGGTGTTAATTATGGTGGAAGCTAGCATAAAGATGCAGCGTGTAGAGGGGCTTGCTGCTCTGATCTTCACGCCCTCTGGTGCCCTCTGGTGCCTCTAAGAGAGAATGGCTGAACCCAACAGCGGATGGTCCCTGTTACTGGAGATGTTCTCTCTCACCCTCTCATATGTGTGGAGTGATAGAACGGCCCCCTTTTTAGTGTGCAGAAATCTGTGCAAATCTTAAAATAGCATATGCCCGTGAAGTTTATGTCATCCCTTTTTGGTTCTCTTTCGCTGACTTTCAGAAGGATCACGATCTCTTCCTTACTGCATTAACATTTGCTAACAGAAGATCCTTAAAAACTATCTCAAATATTTAAGTTATCTCTTTTCCATAATCACAATCATCTTCTCTTTGTCATAAGTGGAATATTTATGTAGATCCTGGATAACATTTCTTAAATCTCACAGATATGAACATAATTCAGCAGATGTAATTTTTTTGTTGCTGTTAAGGTTACAAATTAAGCAGTTTTTAGGGTATTTAAAAAATCTCTATCTTTTAGATGTGTGGCTATGGGTGTTATCCATTTCTAAGGTGTTCAAGTTTAAAGATAATACTGCTATAGCCCTAATGTTCTAACTGCATACACACCCTGTACCCAATCTCAGATATCCTCTCCCTTGGCCACTCCTATTCAAAGCAACAAGGAAAACCACCACAGCAACAAACAAAAAACGAATCCCAGGAATGGATAAGGTGGTCACAGATGCCAGAGGTTATTGATGAAAGTAATTTCGGAGTCCCTGTTTAGTGCTCATAGCATCTTGTATTCTTGGCTTCCATCTGGACTCTGCCAGTTCATTGGTCTTAGCAATGTACCAGGCACATAAATTCTCTTTATTAAGAACAAAACCACATTTTCATTTTGTGTAAACTCATGAGTCACATCTTCAGCTCATTTTGAAGTGAGAATCTTCAGTATCACAGGGGAAATAGTATAACAATTACAAGGTAACTAACAAGTAACAATGTTTGTATAAAAGTCAGATAGTATCTCAGCATGAAATTTAATATTTTAGTAGAGCAGACTTTTAGAGCAAACTTTTACTTCTGATATTAACGCAAATGAATTCAAGATGCCAATAATATTATTCTTACCTTTTATTAATGTCAGTTCGTACAAACTCTTAGCTTATTTGCTTTACAGATCAGTCTGTAAAAATGAATCAACTGGAAATGGTTTCTTTTTTTTTTTTTCTTGAGATGGAGTCTCTCTCTCTTGCCCAGGCTGGAGTGCAGTGGTAAGATCTGGGCTCACTGCAACCTCTGCCTCCCACGTCCAAGCAATTCTCCTGCCTCAGCCTCCCAAGTAGCTGGGACTACAGGCGTGAGCCATCACACCTGGCCAACTTTTGTATTTTTGGTAGAGACAGGCTCACCACGTTGGCCAGGCTGGTTTTGAACTCCTGACCTCAAGTGATCCACCTGCCTTGGCCTCCCGAAGTGCTGGGATTACAGGCATAAGCCACCTTCCCCAGCCTAGAAATGACTTTTTGAGACAAGAGAGTAGCAATCTTTGAGCAACACAGATTGGTTACAAAGGCAATAAGAGACAAAAGGGAGAGAAATCAATAAGTGTGAACAGCATCCTCTTCCCATAAGGTGGCATCTTCTAGGATCTCACTTTCAGTCTGTTCTTTACCTTTGCTGTCTTTTCTAGTCTTATAATGCAGTGCAAATGCCAGAGTCTGAATGACTTTAGCTTGAGTCCTGGTTCTGCCTTCTACCAGCTGTGTGATCACGCCCATCAATCAATGGCACTAGCACAGTTCCTCTTCTGCAGAACAGAATCTAATAACTAACTTCATGAGCTATGAGGAGACTCATGGACAGCACCTATTCCAGAGTCAGGGCTACTAGTCTACCCCATGGCCTCAACTCTCTTAGCTCCTTGAACATTTATAACAAGAGCATCTTTAGCACTGACTTCTCTTCTGAACTGGTGATCTCTAATTGCAACATGAATCTTGATATCACCCCTTGGATGAAATGTCCTGTCTTCAATACACATTGTTTAGAATCAAATATATTATGTTTCCCCAAATCTGCACTGATTCCTCGTATACTGGTTTCTCTTAAAGACACTACCATTCCGTTCACTTACTTAGATGTGACCTATCAGTGCCATCTTTGATCCTTCTCCCTGATTTCTTACCTCTAGGGAAGAATTTTCAAGTCTGACTATTTCTCCTTCCACAGTTTCTCACATTTCTTCCCACTCCTCCATTCCCACTGTCAGCACTATATTCACAGCTGTCTCTGACGTCAGTCTTAGCTCACATCTCACTTGTTCTTGAAGGATTTTCCTTAATGCTGCTTTGTTGCTTCTTTTCTTCCTTCTACCTTGATGCCAACAGCTTGACATTCAAATTCTTTAGGAATCTTACCCACTTAAATAGTTAATTCTCTCCCACAGACACTTTTTCACTTTCATTGCACTTAAATGCAAATAGTAACTGTTACTGTTTGCATGTGAGTGAAAATAGTCAGTAACTTGGGCACTTCTATCCACTGTTCCTCCTACCAGGAAGGCTCCCTACCTGTGGAAATTCTATACATTTCCCAAAACTCAGATTAAAATCTATGTACCCTTCAGACTTCCTTCATTCTGCAACCTCCAGCTAAACTTCATTGGCCCCTTATCAGTTCCACTTCCTACCTCCGTTCTCCGTACATCTTGTCTCTCTTACTAGATTGGAAGATATTCAAGAGAACTTCTGATATTTTCTTCATAGTGGTCACATCGTAGGCAGTAAATAAATGTGGCCTGAAAGCTGAAGCAAATGAAGGTACAGCCACATAAATATGCAAGTCACTTAGGAAACTTTACATTTATCAAAATGTTTTTCAACTAATGAATGCTTTACACAACATAAAGTGTTACGTTATTTCATTATGATATAGGAGAATATTTTCTTATGTCAGTTTGAGGAATTTTTTTTTCCATCTTGGCACTTGTGTCAAATTACTATATTTCAAAGTTACATTTGAAATTGCAATAGGGATATATTTTTATTTTAGTGCTTCTTTAAGTTATAAAGCTTCTCTGATAAATATACCAAATTTATCAATAAACTATGTAGAGTGTCTAGATAAAAGCCTTTTGGTAATGTAATTCATTCTGATCATATATCCCAAAGCTTCATGATTTGCATAAAATCAACATATCTTCTCACTCTTCAAGTACTATTTTGTGTCATTCCAAAAGTAGTGAAAATATTCTTTTAATATAAAAGGAATTGTAGCCTCATGGAACAGTTTAAATAAACCACTTTTCTTCATTCTCTACTGGCTAAATATTTTACATTATCTTTAACACCCTCACAATTAGAAGGAAATAACTATGACATTTGTACCATAATGAATCTTCTTCTCAAGTAAGTAAAGGTTCAGACTTTACTTATGTTAAGTAAGTAAAGTCTTACTTATGATCTTCGTGTGTGCCTCCATTCTCTGGGAATTTTTTCTACCACATTCCCCCACCCAAGTCCATTCCGGGCATAGTTAATTTCTTGGTTTTTTTTTCTTATTATTTTTGGCAGGCTATTTCTTCAAGGCCTCTTGAAAGAAAGACTTGAAAGAAAAGTCTTAACATTTACATAGTGGTACAGGGGTTCTCAACCTCAGCACTATTGACATTTTGGTTTTGATGACTTTTTGTTGTTGGGGACTGTTCTGTGCATTGTAGGATATTTGGCAGCACCCTAGGCCAAGAAGGACTTCTGATATGGCTAATAACTGAGTGACAGTCCTCCAGCTACCTTTTGAATTTAAAAGCCAATTCTAAAAGTCTGTTTATTAGGAAGCCAAGTATCTCTTAGTACTCAGATATCTCTTGAGGGCAAAATTGCCTCCAGTTGAGACCTGTTTCAGTAGTAGAAGTATTTACTAATTCTACTTACTGTGTTTTATAAATTAATCTCCCCAATCCAGCTTTTGGAGAAAATAGATAGGCAAAGTATGCTTTTCCTCCAGTCAACTGCATATGACTCATGGGAATGTCTGATTTCCTCCATCTATTAGCATGTTGATAGCAAACTCTTCAGTGAGCATTCACCGAATCAACATGTATTAAATATCCACTCTGCACTGGGAAAATAGATGAAAGAAAACCAGACTAAAATCCCTGCTTTCCTGAAGCTTACATACTAGTGGAAGAAGCAAGACAATAAACAAACATATACATGAAACATTTAGCATGTCAGAGGGAGATACTATTAAGGCAAAAATTAAAAGAACAGTAAAAAGAATAGGTGATGCTGTGGAAGCAGTGTGGCTGGGTTGTAATTTTAAATAGGATGGCCAGGGTTTTCCTCACTGTGAAATGACATCTGAGCAAAGGCCTGAAGGAAATCAGTTCTGAGTGGCCTAGTCCATCTGTGTTGCTATGCAGGAATACCTAATGCTGAGTAATTTATAAACTAAAGAAGTTTATTTAGCTCATGGTTCTGCAGTCTGTACAAGAAGCATGATGCCTTCTGGTGAGGGTCTCAGGGAGCTTCCACTTGTGGTAGAAGTGGAAGGGGAGCTGCATCACATGGCAAGAGAGGAGGAAAGAGAGAGAGAAGTAATTGGGTCTGCCTTGTTTTAAATAACCAGCTTTCTCATAAACTAATAGAGCAAGAATGTACTCTTTGCTTTGGTGATAACACCAAGCTATTCATGAGAGATGAATAGCTCATGGGGAGCACCCATGACCCAAAACACCTCCCACCAAGCCCCACCTTCAACATTGGGGATCAAATTTCAACGTGAGATTTGGAAGGGACAAATATCCAAATGATATCAGGGAGTGAGCTTTCAAACACTTGGCAGATAAGCTTTCCAGGTAGAGGGAAGACAGGCCTTGAAGAAATACCCTGCCAAAATAATGAGAAAAAAAAAAAAAACAAGAAATTAACTATGCCTGGAATGGACTTGGGTGGGGAATGTGGTAGAAAAGATTCCCAGAGAATGGAGGCACACACGAAGATCATATAGAGCCTTTTAGCCATTACAAACAGTGAAGAAGTGACAGTCAGGAAATATCATATGTAAAATAGTGGAAATGATGTTTTCTCATCTCTTTGCTTTAGTTGCACTCAGGAACCTAACCATGATGGTTCAAGGACCCCAGGAATGATGTCACTCTAGTTTGTCTTCCCCAGCAAGGCCCGCGCTTCTGATCATTCCTTTCACTCTTCTTTGATCAAAGTTACTGAGTCAAGGGGTCACTCATTTGAGATTTTTCTAAGAAACTAGCTAGCTGAACTGATGTAATGCATATGAAGATGCAAATGGTTTAGTAATGCTTCATCCAGGGATATTTGCATCATAGAAAAGGCCTCTTAAAATGGACTTTTAGAACTGACTTTTGAATTAAAAAAGTAAATCATTAGCTGGAGAACTAAGTCACTTTTGCAAACCAGGGCTTGAGCTACTGAGGGCGCTTTGGGTCTTTTCAGGACCTGAACTTGGGCACTAGATCTGATGTCAGAGACTGTCATCTTGTAGTCTCAAACTATCAAACTAGTATGTATTGGAACCCTGTGATATACCACTCATTGTCCTTAGGGCTAGGGAAGCGTGGTGAAAAAGCTAATTCCCAGCCCATTGAGATATTTTATTATGGAGTGAAAGAGACACAAATTAAAGTAGTAAAATAAAAAAAAATTGGTTACCTGTAAAGACTATAAAGACAATTAAAATGCAGGACCTACTACACAGTCTGTCTGCAGCTTCAGATGGCCAGCCAAAAAATCCATCTTTAAAGAGTGATATTTAAGCTGAGATCTGAATGTCAAGAAGGAGCATGAGGAAGAGATTTCCAGCAGAGGAAATAACTAGACCAAAGGCAGCATATGACTTGACATATAAATGACATATAAACGAGCCCAGCATCTTAGACCAAGTAGAGTATATTGCCAGTGAAGTAGGCAGAAGCCAGGGGGGCCTTGTAGCTCATGATAAGGTATTTGAGTTTTATTTGTCTGTAATGAGCAGCCAAAGGAGGGTTTTAAGCAGATAAATGGGATGTTCTAGTTCATGTTCTTAGAAGATTAGGGATAGGGGTTGAGAATAGATCAGCTGGGGAAAGAGGCATAGGAAAAACTTGAAACCCAAGACAAGTAAGAAGGTTATGAAACCAAATAAATAACCCAGATGAGAGCTGACGGTGATGGTGAAGGTGAAAAAATGAACTGATTGGGGATATTTTTGGAGACACGATCAGTAGCATTTTCTGACAGATGAAATGGGAGAGTTTTTTCTCTAGAAGAATCAAAAGCAGCTCCTGAAGTTTTGGCTTGAGCAACTGGGTGGTTTGAGGAACGTTCAGTAAAGGATGGAAGACTGGAATTGGGGGGAAACACATTTGGAGAGAAAAGCAAGAGCTTAATCTTGGAAATATTGTTTCAGATTCATATGTAAACATTAGTGTAGAGATTCCAAGTTGGCCCTTGAATATATGTCTAGATTTCTGGGGGACAAGTACTGTTGGAGCTAGTTGTGGATTGAAAGTCAGCCCAGTGGTGGGTGTTTAATATCATGGGGCTGGGAGAGTCACTCAGAGAGACTATATAGCGGGAGATAAGTAGAGGACCCCAGACCCCTATAGATAGTGTGGAGGAAGATGAAGCAGCGAAGGAGTCTGAGAAGTGCAGGTAGTGATTTAGGTGGAAAATTATTAGCGTACAGCATCAGAGAAGCCAAAAGAATGGAGTAGCCAATTATTTTGAAAATTTTGAGGAGTCAAGAGAAATACAGAGAAATGGTGTGTGACATGATCACGTGAGAGTTACACAGTCTCTCAAATGTCTGGAATGCCCCTTCTGTGTTGTGAACACACAATGAATAACTGTGAAATAAAAAGCGACACACAAAATCAGGCTGATCCCAGTGCTGCATTTTTGCTGAACTGAAAATCATTCACACATCTATTCTGAAATATTTGCTCAGCCCCACCTAAGCACCAAACACTGTCTAAGCACCAATGATATAGAAGGAGAAAATACAGACACAATTCTTGCTCTTCTGGGGCTTACATTGCAGTGAATAAAGTTAGACAATGATCAAATGGCTTATCAATAATTTATTTTCAGATGATGATAAATGCTGTGATGAAAGTGATGTAGAGTGATAGGATGCAGAGTGCCTGAGAGAGGCAGGTAGCTTACAGAAGTCTCAGCACAAAGAGCAGGAGGATGGAGACGTGGCAGACATAAACACTGAGAGCACAGTATTTTAGGCAGCACAAAGTCAACGTCTAAAGACTCTGAGGTTGGAATAAATTTGTTGTATTTGAGAAACTGTCAGGAGCTCCGCGTTGATGGGATGAGAACTAAGAGGGAGATTATTATAAGAGGAGGTAAGAGAGCTAAGGCGGGGGACAGATGATGCAAATCCGTGGGAAGGATTTTAGATTTCATCATTCAAAGTAAAATTGAAAGTCATTGGAGGGGTTTAAGCCGGGGAGTTATATGGATGTAACTTTGTTTCAGTTTCAAATATAAAACACTAGTGCAGGTGTAGATAACGAGTGAGCATCAAAGTAACGTGGAAGCAGAGAGGTCAATGCAAATGCTACTATGGTAGCCCAGGCAAGAAAAAAATAGTGGCATGAAATAGTGCAATAGAAATGAGCAAAGTGGTAAGTGGCAGAGCTGGGCTGCCCACATTGGACCTGTCTGACTTCAAATTTGTGTTCTTTCCCATGATTTCACACTTCCAGGCCCGGCAATCCATCACAGTTCGGCGATAATTCAGGAGTCAGTTTCATAGCTACATGCCAAGTAACTAAGAAATGTTTCTTACGACAATGCATAAGTGTGACAAACTTGGCATTTGTATAAGGAGTTTACATTAGATCTGTCTGGGAAATAACAATGAAAACGGTGAGTTAAAACACAATAGAAACAACTTAAAGCCTTTGGCAGGCATTTTTGAGAACTTTTGTTAGACATTGGCTATTTCTAGAAGACTTCTACCCAACAATAAAGTATTTTCATTGTTATGAAAAGGGTACACTTTACATCGAAAATTTAACAAACACCTAATGTTAATATTAAGAGGATAACAAGCTGCTTCATTTCTAAATTAACAACTAAATAATAATCCTCTGATTATATATTTACATTGTTTTCCTTTGGATCTAACTTGGCCATTACTAGATTTAAGATTTCAGTTATCATGTCAAGACTTTAACCACATTCAGCTCAAACATCACACCGCTAAAGTTCATCACCCCCTAGTTTCCTCTGAAGGTAATAACTTTTCAATTTTTACTTATTTATTTAAGACAGAATCTTGCTCTGTTGCCCAGTCTGGAGTGCAGTGGCGCGATCTTGGCTCACTGCAACCTCCGCGTCCCAGGCTCAAGCAATTCTTTTGCCTCAGCCCCACCTAGTAGCTGGGATTACAGGCAAGTGCTATCATGCCTGGCTAAAACTTGTGTTTTCAGTAGAGAAGGGTTTCACTATGTTGGCCAGCTGGTCTCAAACTCCTGGCCCCAAGTGATCTGCCCACCTTGGTCTCCCAGAGTGCTGGGATTACAGGCATGAGCCACCATGCCTGGCCTAGTTTTCAATTTTTAGAGAAAATAAAGGTAATAGAATAACAGTTCCTCTGCTCTCTCTGAGAAGGTGACAATGAAGACTGACCCTCTCCCCACCCAGAGAAGGCTGGATTCTTCAATAGCGATGTTTGCCCATGAAATGCGGTGCACGTTCTCCTTCTGCCTCATCTTTTCTGCAGTACCAGGTCCTATGTCAGGGGCTTCCAGTGTCTCCCTGGAACCTCTTAATGACAGCAATTAGCAGTCATCTCTGTCAGCTCTCCTTCCTTTAGGAAGTGACTCCCCATCGGCTGTTCGTATGGGGACCCAGGTATTTCTTAATTTCTTCTCAGTGCTAGAAAAATAGCCAGGTCTCCCAGTTGCAGCTGGACTACTCTTTGTGAAATATCAGGGCAGTTCACAGCCTCTCACAACAATTGCATGAAAGTCTTCAGAGGAGTTTGTTTCAGGAGATAAGGGGCACATAAGAGAAGCAGCTAGTTTCATGATACCACTCCTGCCAAGCCATGCCTGCAGCTCTGCTCAGCGGCAGAGTCTGGCCTTTCATTGGTGCAAAATCTCATTCTCCTTGAAGAAGATTTACTTCGTAGAAAAGCCCTTCACTCCACCCTGGCAGTCTCAGAATTCATATACTCAAGGGGTCAAACCCGCAACTTCTTTGCACACCTCCCCACAGGATCGAAGGATCCTAGCCACAGCTTTGGTAGTTCTGAAGTTTCTCAAGAAGGTGATACCAAATAAATTCTAAAAAGGCTCAAGAATCATTATGGATAGGAATAATGTATTTTAAGTTACTGACAGTTCCACTGCCCTCTCTTCTAGCCTCACAGAATAATAGTCAACAGCTAAGAAACTTCCAAGAAGAACTTGAATGTAGGGGGCACTCATGTGTCCTCACACTGGGAAGGTAAGACTGGAAGGCTTCTTTCAGGTCCAGCAGTGATGCACTTGGTCAGTTGACATCAAAGGTGGGGCCTGAGGCTGAAAAGGACGATTTTGGTTTGTCAGCACTGGGTGCGCATTGGGGGAGCTAACCAGGGTTCCCAATTCTTCTCCAATAAGCACCACATTATTATCTTGCTAGACCTGAGAATGCTCTTTCATGTTTTGGAATTTGTAGTCAGATAAATGGAGTCTGAAGTCTGCCTCTACTCTTTTCTATCTGGGAGAGTCCAGGCAGGTATTGTAACTTTTGAGTAGCTTTGTCCTGTCTTATGTAATGTGGAAATAATGATACGTAACTCATGGTTTATAGGCAGAAGCAAATGAGAAACCAACTATAAAGTACTCAAGACTCATCTTGGCACACTGTGTTTATTCAGTAAATAGCAGTGATTATTGTATATGGCTCTTCACTTACAAAGGATGAGAGTGCAGGGCATAAAGGGGCCTCACTTGATGTTTCATAAAGACATGTTGTGGATGAAAGAATAAGAATCAAGGACTTTTAAATTTCACTCTGGGCCAGGGTTTGCTAAGAGACCAATAGCATACGAGTAAGATGCCTGGTGTCTAAATGATCCTCTTGGGGACTCCAGAGAAAATAAGAGGCTATCTACTCTAAGCCTTTTGACTGCTAGAAACCTCCTAGCTACAGCTTGAGAGCCCTGGGCAGAGTTACAGCCTGCTGCTGTTACTGCCAACCGGGGGGAGTGACAGCATAATTGGATGCCTCTCTGTCTTTTGGCTCAAGACAAGGACAAGGGTCAATGCTCACCTGCAGGGAGGAAGTAGAGTCCAGAAGACAGAAATTTTGACAAATAGGGAACTCATCTGCCTCTCTGACCAGCTCTGTCCTCATTTTAGATCTGCAAGCCCCCACCTGAGCTCCCCTCCTGAATGACTAAAACCACAGGGACAAATTATGTCCACAAATGGGTCAAAGATAACTATGTGCCACACCAGGAGGGTATGTAGGATTAGTGACCTTTGGATTGCAATTATTTCTTGACAACACCTTTGGCAATGTGATTGCTTTAAATGCAAAGCATGTAGCTGAGACACGAGTGTAATTTAGAGGAGAGTTAGGTAATTATTACATCATTTAAATATTTATATATTTAAAAAAATTTAAATTGTAGAGTGAAAAAAGCAGTGCAAGAGAACATCTAGATCCATAGTTTTCGACATAGTAGCCACTAGCCTCATGTGGCTTTTGAACATTTGAAAGAGCCAGTGGCTGATCCAGATTGAGTATGATATAAATGAAAGATATGATAATTGAAGACAGTAAAACATAGAAAATATTAATTTTAACTATCACATATTGGAAATGATCATATTTTGGATATATGGAATTAATAGAATATATTATAAAATTCATTTCATCTGGGTTTTTTTACTTCTTTTAAGGTGGCTACTAGAAAATTTAAAATTACGTATGTGACTCACTTTTGTGGTAGAGTCCTTGAAATTTTCTGCAAAGACAATCATGTCATCCAGAAATAGAGATAGTTTTATGTCTTCTTTTCCAATATCCACGTTGTCTATTTCTTTTATTTGCCTATTGCTGTGGCAAGAACTTTCAGCCTCATGTTGAATGATAGTGATGAGAAACAACGTCTTTCTTTGTTCCCAATCTTAGGGGGCAATCACTCAGCCTTTCATCAAGATGACAACTGTACCTTTTTGTGCTTACTCTTTTTTTTTTTTTCTTTTGGAGACAGGTTCTCACTCTGTCACCCAGGTTGGAGTGCAGCAGTGCGATCTCAGCTCACTGCAACTTCTGCTTCCTGGGCTCAAGTGATTCTCCTACCTCAGCCTCCCGAGTACTTGGGACCACAGGTACGTACCACTATGCCTTGCTGATTTTTGTAGAGATGGGGTTTCGCCATATTGCCTAGACTGGTCTCAAACTGCTGGACTTGAGCAATCTGCCCTCTTCGGCCTCCCAAAGTGTGGGATTACAGGTGTGAGCCAACACGCCCGGCAACATTTACTTTTAATCAAACTTATTTCCTTCTTTTCCTAACTTTTTGAGAACTTTTCTAATTAATGAATGTTGAGTTTTGCCAAATGTATTTTCTGCATAAATTTATTTGATTATGTGCATTTTTCTTGTTTTGTCTGCTGATACGGTGGATTGCATTAATTTCTTCGTGAATCTTGAACCAGCCTTAAATACCTAGAATAAGTCCATTTAATTATGTTGTATAATTCTTTTTAATATGTTGTTGGATTCAGCTTGCTAATATTTTGTTGAGGATCTTGCATCAAAATCTCTGAGAGATAATGTTTTGCAGTCCTCATTATGTTTTCAATTTTTAATTTTATCTTTGTCTGGTTTTGCTGTCTGGGTAATATTGCCCTTATAATTATTACTTATATTTAATGTATGTTTTTTAGAGGTGGGGTCTTGTCCAAGCTGGGGTGCAATGGCATGATCATGGCTCACTGAAACCTTGATCTCCTGGACTCAAGTGATTCTCCCACCTCAGCCTTCCCAGTAGCTGGGACTACAGTTGTGCACCACCAGGCGTGGCTAATCGTTTTTATTTTTTTGTGGCATTTGCCCACTCCTCGTGTACTTGCAGAGTTCTGTCGTCTAAGTTATACTTTTTATGCTCTGTTCTAATGTGGCTATTGATAGGTGTAAACATTGTTTTTGCCAATGTGAAAATAGAAAACATGTTTTACAATGCTCCATTGTATATCCTTTTATATACAAAGTGATTTCTAGAACTAAAGCTTTCTACATTAATAAGAGTTGATTGTGCTGTGTTTAATTAAGGCAAGACATTAAGCGGTATGTTTAAAAGTCTCCCTACGTTGCCTAGGCTAGTCTCAAACTCGTGGCCTCAAGCAATCCTCTTGCCTTGACCTTTCAAAGTACTGGTATTACAGGCATGCATCATCACACCTGGCCACTTATTTTTATATGAAAATATTTTCTTCATCTTTTTTCCTCCACCAAATTCTTGTTGTAGGCTATTTTATACCTCACATTTTATAATCAAATATTTTATTTTTAATTGTGAACTTTTAAAAGAAATTAAATTTAAAAACATTCTAGCAGTGTTTATTGTCTAATTTATTGTTTGCCATTCAATAGTGAAATAGGATTTACGAGCTCTCCATGACCCAGCCTAGTTTGAAGATCAAAATCCAGGGTATCTAGAGATCCGCCCCAGCTCCCCAAAGTCATCAGTCATGAGGTGTGGATGCAATGGCTCCTATAACCTTCCTCATTTATCATGACATCTTGGACTCCAAATCTTCCCTTTGTGCAGGTGTTAACTTATGTTCTTTTGTTTACTGTAGGAAACAAACAAACAAAAAACACTACAGGAGAGGAAGCAATAGCAAATATTCGGTAAAAATAAGTCATATGCTTTTAATGAATCCCTTGTTTGTAAAGACAGATCAGTCAAATGCCCCCAAGGCTGACTATTTATATTTATGTTACAACTATCCAGGGTCTGGAATTGAAGATTTATGTGCTATACTAAACACGGAGCAAAACTAATTACCCAGCAGGTGAAATTTTTATGACAACATAGACCTCAATATTTGGTCTGCTGGCAGTATTCCAATACTGATGGACAACTGTATAAAGATTTACAAAGATTCTGATTTCCCTGAGCTTAATGGATTCACTCTTGACAAGACCTGTGTATTTATGTCTGTGTATTTGTGTGTGTATAGGTGACTGTGAATCCATGTACTCAAATATTCCACAAATATTGGACCATAAAATTATTTTGATGTTGTTTGTGTAAATCATATTCTGGGACTTCAATAACTGAACATTATATGTGTGATTTCCACACATAAATTTGATAAGCTTCAATTGGGGAGGTTTTATAAAAATACAGATTCTTGAGATCTGTTGCTAGAAATTCTGATTCAGTAAGTCTGGGGTAGAGGTCCAAAAACCATATATCATGTGTATCAATAGCACCCCAACATTTTTATATGTGGTTGCCCAGAATTGCTTTGATTTTTAAATCAGTTTGTACTCTATAGAGTTAATGAACAAAACTATAATCTCACTGTACCAAAAAAAAAAGAGGTTTTCTATTTTACCTTTCAGATTACTAGATCCCAAACCCCAGCTCATCTGCTTTTAACTCTTTCAGCTATGAATATTTCATTTGGCATTGAGACATTTCTAAAAATTATGATCACACTAGTTGTCTTGGTTTTCTTCTTCTTTTGACATTGTCTATTATGCAAAAGGAGAATTTAGCTCACTTAGAAACCATGGACCTGCTTTTTCTTGTACTCCTGTCATTCTTCCAATGTCGTTTTATCACAATTTGTAAAAGATCAACCATCAGCATTTTCATGATTACAACTTTTAAAATATGGTTCACGGTCAAGGCATGTAATAAACTGTTTTATGTTTTTGTGCAGCCCTGTGTTTTTTAAGACAGGTAATACTTTTACTCATTTGTTTAGTTGAGTACAGATAGCTGTCATGCATTCTTCCCCTTCAGTCACCTACAGAATTGCACACTTCTTCTCACTAAGGTCAAGCACATGCAATAATTTAGTAGTTCTTTTCTTTCCCCCCTTGGGGTCATTATGTTTACATCCCTTCATCCTCCTGTTCCAATAGGAATCAGTTGTTGTCTAGGTCCCTTTAATCATTATTTGGAGATCTTCTGGCCACTCTCTGTCATTTGGATCCTCCCTCGTTCCAGTGAAGTATGTTTAACAGAATTTTTTTTCCAAGACAGGATGCATTGGAGGTACATTGTGAAGACTGTATTTGTGATCATGTCTTAATTTTGCCTTCATGCTTGATTGATAACCAGGCTTATTAGAAATGTTTAGTTAAATATCATTTTCTGCCAAAATTTCAAAGACATAATTTCATTATTTTTTACTTTTCTTGGCCACAAAATGTCTGATGTTATTCTGCTTTTCAAGCATTACATGCAGGGAATTCCTCTCTCTCTCTCTCTCTCTCTCTCTAGTTCTCTTAAATAATTTCCTCTGTCAAAATTTCAAAGACATAATTTCATTATTTTTTGCTTTTCTTGGCCACAAAACGTCTGATGTTATTCTGATTTTCAAGCATTACATGCAGGGAATTCCTCTCTCTCTCTCTCTTTCTCTCTCTAGTTCTCTTAAATAATTTCCTCCACCCTAGTTTCTCTGAATTTTGACCTCTTAAATCAATACCCAAATTTACTTTTAAAGTTCCATTTTCTATTTATTTTCCCTTTGATTTGAAATTGTGAGGGAATTCTCAACTTTGCCTTTTAACCCTTCTATTAAGTTTTATTCAAACATCATAATTTAATAATGAACAGGTCTTTCTTATTCCCTTTTTTAAATAAGAATGTGTTATTATTTCATGGATGTTCTGTCTAATCTCATCTCCCTGAAGATGTTATAATAGTGTAGTTTGAACTTTTCTTCTGCTTCTTATATCGCTTTAATTTGCTCTATTTTTTTCCTTCTCTTTGTTCATTATGTTCTTTGTCTTCAGTGTGAAATTTCTGTAAGTGCCTGTTGATCTTTTGTTGTCCATTAATTCTTAAATCAGAGCTGAAGCTCTGTCAGCCTGGGTGGGACTTGGTGGACTTTGCTGTACAGTGAAGCTCTACTCAACCCAAGGAGATTGTGCCCACAGGGGAAATCTGGTAGTGTCTAAAGCCGTTATTGATGGTCACGATTGGGCTGCGGTTGCTACTGGTATCTAAGGGACAGAGACCAAGGAATGCTGCTAAGCAATCCTACAACATTCAGGACAGCCCTACAATGAAACATTACTCAGTTCTGAATATCACTGATGCCACTCTTGATAAGCCCTAAGGTAGAGTGATCAGGAAGCAAGTTCAGTGTTGCATTCTCCCCCAGGTTAGCGTATACAGGACTTTTTCCCCCCATGTGTCCATTTTTACAAAGAAGAATTTTCCAAACTCCTGCCTACCGTAGGTGAGTCAAATAATATTTTAGACATAATGATATAGTAGTACCATGATTCACAAAGCATGTTTATATCAATTCAAAATTTTATGTACTATAATTTATTTCAGACATAACTGTGATAATTTACTGTAGATTTCTCACATCCCCACTCCAAATAAAAACAACTTTTCTGGGCTTCTATTCATTTAGCATTCCATATTTCCTAAAAATATTCATAAATACACTAAATACGACCTTTTAAAACTGAAAACACTTTTATGCCATTTTCTAGAATAAATATGTAAAATTCTGGGCTTCAACTTGAGAAGTAATAATCAGCCTTGCTAGCTCTATCACAGTAAACACAATGAAATGAGTAAACACAATGAAGAGAAGCCGACTTCAGCAAGGACACTAATTTTGCAAACACTGGGCCCTCAAAAATCACTTAAAGGAGGATGTGCCTGCATAAATTAAGGGACGTATGTGTGAGAAAATGCCATTCATTCATTAACAATGGAAAGTTTTGAATTAATGACATAAGAAAGGTGTGTCCCAATATTAAGTGAAAGATGCATAGTAACTTTGAAACAAATCTTGGAAACATTTTTCAAAATAAAATATGCATATATTCTTTGATTAAGTCATTCCAGTTTTCACAAATCTATAGTGTGGCATGACCCCCAAATATGCAAAACTATTTGCACAAAGATCTTCACCATTGTTGGTGATGATGGCAAAAGCCACAGCCCCAATGTGTCTTGGTAGGCTGGTTAGATAAAGCACACAAGCCAGGGTACTTGCATGCAGTGCCCTGCACTGTGGTCATTTAGAAGAACAAGGAAGACTGATGTCTGCTAAGAAGGGAGCATATTCCATGTTTATCATCAGTGCCAGAAGAGGTTTTTACTTTTTTTTTCTTTTAAGACAGGGTCTCCTTCTGTTGCCCAAGCTGAAGTTCAGTGGCACAATCACTTTTCACTACAACCTCAACCTCCCAGGTTCAATCAGTCCTCCCATCTCAGCCTCTGGAGTGGCTGGGACTAGGTAAACACAGTAGGTAGTATAGGCACACACCACCAAACCCAGCTAACTTTTGTATTTTTTTTTTTGTAGAGACAGGGTCTCGAACTCCTAAGCTAAAGTGATCTGCACCTGCCTCAGCCTCCCAAAGTGCTGGGATTACAGGTATGAGCCCCCATGTCTGAATTTGTACATGTGTAATTGTTTTTAATTGCCTTCAATTTTTTTAAAGGAAGCACATGAGACTGCACCTGCTATTACCTCTGGGATGTGGGATGGAAGTTAGAAACAAAATTTCTACTTTTCAGTTTACCCCGTTGGTTATTGTTTGACATTTTCACAATGAACATTATTTTTATTATTAACACTAAATCACAGTCTGGAAACTTGGTCATGATAGTGGTGGGTAAAGATGGGAGATTTCTGGATCTAAAATTAGGAAGTGAAAACAAAAGAAGTAAGGACGACACTTCTGATGAACAGAACGCGTACAAAAGAATGAAGACTTCACAGATTATGGCATGTCATTAAGAAGCATGCTGAAATAGTATAGCACACAAAATTCAAATGATGTTTGGAAGTGTTATTCTTGCAAAAGAAAACTAATTTTGAGCTTCGTATTCAAAATCGGTTCTGGCATTTCTTGTCACAAAAAGTCTAGGTATATATAGAGTAGAGAAAAACTAATTTCATCAAACAAAGTGCACTTGAATATCTACGTGGCCTTTTGAGTCCTGCACTCAGTGTGACTCTTTCGAATGTCTAATTCATTCAATATATGAGCCTCACATATTGTTTGAACCCAGTGGATGGCCAATAGATTTGTATTTTGTCCTTTATGCCATTATTAATAAATTACAAACAAAACATTTGAGAACAAAAAGTCTAATGACATTTTTAATATATGCTCAATAACCTTTTGGAAAATACTCCTTGTCTCTTGTTTCTGGGTGCAAGAAATGACTTTTAAATCTGTTAGAATTGAGAAGCATTGAGGACCACTTGGCTTTTTTGCCTCTTAGTGTGGAGCTGCCTTAGTAAATTAGAATAAAAGATCCTTAGAGACAAAAGCTATAAAGCTGTTTCCTCACAATGAAAGCAAAAGAAGCAATACATTACAGATGAATAGAGGAAACAGAAACTAAGTTTAAAAAATAGAACAAAGTGAAGAAAAATAAAGAAAGGAGAAGATGAAGAGGACCAGGCAGGAAAGGGGTAGGAGGGCTGAAGAGAGGAGGAAGGGACAGAAACTGCTAGTGTGTACCCAAGTTACCCCTAGAAAAGTGAACCTTAGCTTCATCATTCCATCATCAGGACTTCAGAAAAAGCTACAAAGGGTCAGGCACGGTGGCTCACGCCTGTAATCCCAGCACTTTGGGAGGCCGAGGCAAGTGGATCACCTGAGGCTGGGAGTTCAAGACCAGCCTGACCAACATGGAGAAACTCCGTCTCTACTAAAAATACAAAATTAGCCGGGTGTGGTGGCGCATGCCTATAATCCCAGGTACTCGGGAGGCTGAGGCAAGAGAATCACTTGAACCCGAGAAGCAGAGTTTGCAGTGAGCCTAGATCACACCCCTGCACTCCAGCCTGGGCAACAAGAGCAAAAGTCCATCTCAATAGAAAGCATGAGGAAAGAGAAAGAAAGAAAGAAAGAAAGAAAGAAAGAAAGAAAGAAAGAAAGAAAAAGAGAGAGAGAGAGAGAGAGAGAGAGAGAGAGAGAGAGAGAGAGAGAGAGAAAGAGAGAGAGAGAAAAAAAGAGAAAGAAAGAAAGAAAGAGAGAAAGAAAGAAAGAAAGAGAGAGAGAGAGAGAGAGAGAGAGAGAGAGAGAGAGAGAGAGAAAGAAAGAAAGAAAGAAAGAAAGAAAGAAAGAAAGAAAGAAAGAAAGAAAGAAAGAAAGAAAGAAAGAGAAAGAAAGGAAGGAAGGAAGGAAGGAAGGAAGGAAGGAAGGAAAGAAAAGAAAGAGCTAGGAAGGAGGTGATGAAGGGAGGGAAAGAAAGTTTCAAAAAAGAACGTGTGGGAAAAGGTGTCTGAAAAGATCTGTGAAAACAACAAAACTGGAAGAAAAGACACCAAAGCATCTTATAGCTTCCAGAATTTTCTCCCAGTGAATGTCAATGTTTTCCCTTGAAAGGTGATTTCTGGGAAATGTTGCTGACCACAGATGATAACAACTGTATACCAGGCTCTCTTGTCTAAGACATATTTACTTTTCATTTTGCTGTATTTTAAATTAGTTTTCATGCACTTATCACAAAAACTGTCATTTAAAAACAAACAAACCTCTCTCTTTTCAGGCCCCATTTTGAGTAGAATCCTGTTAGAAGCCTGTTACAAAGCAGGTATAATGTGGATGGATCTGTGATGCATTCTTTTCCCCATACCCTCCTTCTTGAAACCTTCTTTTCTCTCCCTTCACCACCTACTTCCTGCCTTTTTCTTTGAAATCCTGATGACACAATAAAGAAGCTATAGGATCACTTTTCTAGGGGTAACTTGGGTACACACTAGCAGTTTCTGTCCCTTCCTCCTCTCTTCAGACCTCCTATCCCTTCCCTGCCTGGTCCTCCTCATCTTCTCCTTTCTTTATTTTTCTTCACTTTGTTCTATATTTTAAGCTCAGTTTCTGTTTCCTTTATTCATCTGTAATGCATTGCTTCTTTTGCTATCATTGTCAGGAAACAGCTTTGAAAATGTTTCAAGAAGGAAGATACGGGAAAAGGAATGCACCACAGATCCCCCCACATTACACCTGCTTTCTAATAGGCTTCTAACAGAATTCCACTCAAAATGAGGCCTGAAAAGACACAGGTTTGTTTGTTTTTAAATGATGGTTTCCATGGTAAGTCCATAAAATCAAATTTAAAATACAGTGAAATGAAAAGTAAATATGTCTTAAACAAGACAGCCCGGCATACAGTTTTCATCAGCTGTGTGGGCAGCAAGATCCTCCAGAAATCACCTTTCAAGGGAAAACATTGACGTTCACTGGGAGAAAATTCTGGAATCTATAAGATGCTTTGGTGTCTTTTCTTCCAGTTTTGTTGTTTTCACAGAACTTTTCCGACTCCTGAGTCCACTAAAGTTTCTCTACAAATATATATTTTTACTGGTCTTTATTTTTCTTTATATCCATTTTTATGGAACATATATTTCTACCCTGGTACTTGCCAAGACAGTCCTGGAGGGCCATTAAGCTATGCAACCAGGATCTAAATACATATCAGGTTAAGCCTAGTGAGAAATGCCATCTAATATTTCTGATCTCATCTCTCTCTCTTATTCATTTACTCTTTCTTTCAACAAAACTAAAGCTCTGCTAAGTAGTATGGAAGAAAAGAGTTTGCTCTGGAATAATGAAACGGGAAAGCATGGATACTGATTGTGGTGGTGGGAAGAATTGAGATACAGTGTGTGGATAAGTTTTTACTACTGGCATGATATTTAAGATGAAAATTGAAACAGAATCTTTTATCCCATAGGAGTTAGGAGTTACTTGAGAAAATTGTGAGTCCAATAGTAAATTGGGAAGCAATGTGTATCCTAGGGTATAGCACTGTTAAGTGTGAACCCCTGCCAATGTTAAAAGCAGAATAGAGTTCTATATGGATGTATAAAATACATGTATGTATTTTTCTGCTAATAAAAATAACTCATATTCACTGTAGGAAAACATAAAGAAAATATACATTAAAAAGTCTATATTCAAACCCTCCACAGCTAGTAATCACTAACTTAATTACACTGTTTTCTCTCACAATCTATTTTCAAGGCATACTTCCCCCCATAACTGAGCATAATTTATATATTTTTATGTAATATAGTGTAAACTGCACTTTTGCAGATCCTTTAAAACTAGAACTACCCAGTTGAGCAAATACATGTACAGAACACCGAGATCCATTTCAATTTCAGATAAATAATGAATAATTGTTTAGTTTACGTATGTTCCATATAATACTTGGGACACGCTTATACTAAAAAGTTACTCATTGTTTATCTGAAATTCAAAAGCAATTGAGCATTCTGTGTTTTACCTGGCAACCCTGTTTTAAACACATAGTAGTGTATTAAATTTCTTCATTATATTATAATACATTGGTAGATCAGGTGCGTGTACATATCCATTCCTTCTCTATTGGAAATACACATTTCTATTTCTTTAATTGTGATAAGTATTGCTATATTTTATATGATTTTCCCAAGAGAAATGACTAACAATGAAATGATTAGGCCCAAAAGCAAGAACAAGTTTTCAATTTACGGTATCAATTGCCAGTTTATATTGCCTTTATTTTTCCTGTGTTAATGTTATAATTACTTTGTACAATCCTAGCCAGTTTGGAAGGTGAACAATAGAACGCTTATTTTACACTAAATAAAACATCTTATATTTTAATAATTTTATTAAATTATTACAAATAATAAATATAACATATTTTATTAAATACATTTAATAACTTTATGTTAAGATACACCATTTCATTATATACATTTTAAAGCAATCAGCAAATTTCTGCTTCGCAACTCAGACCTATTGCATCTTCTCTGATCTGTAAGTTTCCATTTGATAGACCATCGTTTGCCTATTCAGAGCCTCTTCATATTTCACTTAGCTTTTTCCTAAATCCAGTCTAGTTTTCTGTCAGCCTCCACAGTAGAACCAGAATTGTGTTTATAACATAAATCTGATCATATTCATCTGTTCTTTAAATGCTTCGTTGACCTGCCTCCTTCCACCCCACTAACAATGGGCTCACGGTTAAACGCCTTAGAGACTTTTGGGTACCTGGCTGATCTAGTTTACCGGCTTACCTCCTGTGCTTCACCTATCAGATTTCAGTCACATGAACTGACTTTCAGCTCTCAAGTTCTCTTGGCCATGTCACAGATCCAGGTGTCTTGCAAATGCTTCTGACTCTCCCCAAAAACTCTTCTACCTCTGGTCCGTCCTTCAGGGCTTGGCAGGATTGCTGCTTTGCTGCAATCCCTCTTCTGCTCTCCCTGAATAAGGCTGGCCCCACGTGTCCACCTGAATTGCATTCTTTTTTTTTTTTTTTTTTTTTTTGAGGCGGAGTCTCGCTCTGTCGCCCAGGCTGGAGTGCAGTGGCCTGATCTCGGCTCACTGCAAGCTCCGCCTCCCGGGTTCACGCCATTCTCCTGCCTCAGCCTCCCGAGTAGCTGGGACTACAGGCGCCCGCCACCTCGCCCGGCTAGTTTTTTGTATTTTAGTAGAGACGGGGTTTCACCATGTTAGCCAGGATGGTCTCGATCTCCTGACCTTGTGATCCGCCCGTCTCGGCCTCCCAAAGTGCTGGGATTACAGGCTTGAGCCACCGTGCCCGGCCTGAATTGCATTCTTTCTCTTCTGTAACTAGACACAAGCTTCCAGAGGGCAGGGATTGCAGGTGACCAATTTACAAAAACAACAATAATAAAACCAACATTTATAGAACACAAAATTGTGAAGCATTCTGCAAAGACCCCTTTATCTGTATCAATTCACTTCATTCTTACACAAACCCAATGAATTAGACTTCATATTTTCCACTTACTTTATATGTGATGAAACTGAGTCTAAGAGAGGTTAAACAACCTGTTTAAGTAGCTATTTATGTACAGTTTATAAATGGAAAAGTCAGAATCTGACTGAGTTTTGACCTAAAATTTTCACTATGTAAGTGGACCAGGAACAGAAAGATCTGGTCTCTATCACGAAGGAGCTTTCAGTAAAAAATCAGGAAGAGACATAAATATGGAGATGCATCTGGTGATTTAAGGCAATGTATGCTGTTGTAAAGGAGAAAAAAAAGAAAGGATTCTGTATTCAAAATTTTCAATTATAGGTCCCTGTGTTTTCTCAAGACCTGCACACAGGAAGAAATAAGGAAAAATGAGTACTACCAAAAGCCAACCTTTTTATTTTTATTTATTTATTTATTTTTTGAGACAGGGTCTTGCTCTGTCACTCAGGCTGGAGTGCAGTGGCATGATCTCAGCTCACTGCAGCCTCAACCTCCCGGGCTCAAGCTATCCTCCCACTTCAGCCTCCCAAGTAGCTGGGACAACAGGCATTCTCCAGCATGCCTGGCTAATTTTTGTATGTTTTGTAGAGACTGGGTTTCACCTTGTTGCCCAGGCTGCTCTCAAACTCCTGAGCTCAAGCAATCCATCCACCCCAGCCTCCCAAAGTGCTGGGGTTACAGCATGAGCCACCATGCCAACATAGGGCCAATATGTTTAAATTGACAAATAAAAACTGTAAATATTAATGGTGTATGACATGATGTTTTGCTATATGTATACATTGTGGATTGTCTAAAGCAAGCTAATGAAAATATGCATGCTCCCACTTCTTAACATGCAAATTATACAGCATCTCTTTTGTATGTGGATATAACTCAAAGTCCCCTCTGCCCAGTGCCACAGAAACACTGAGGAGGAATAAACACTGTATTAGTCTGTTCTCACACTGCTGATAAAGATATACCTAAAACTGAGTAATTTCTAAGAAAAAGAGGTTTGATGGACTCACAGTTCCACGTGGCTGGGGAGGCCTCACAATCATGATGAAAGGTGAAAGCCATGGTCTTACATGGTGGCAGGCGAAAGAGAAGCTTGTGCAGGGAAACTCCCCTTTATAAAACCATCAGATCTCGTGAGACTTATTCACTGTCATGAGAACAGCATGGGAGGATCCGCCCCCGTGATTCAATTACCTCCCACTGGGTCCTTCCCATGACACATGGTGATTACGGGAGCTACAATTTGAGATATGGGTGGGGATGCAGCCAAACCATATCAAACCCAATGTATTTATGGCCAGTTAGGAAAGGCTTCAGAGGGGAGATGGGGTTGAGAGTACGGAAGGTACCAATAAGATTGAGATGAAAGTGGACGGCTTCTGAGGATGAGAAATGAGGGTAGAGCTAAAGTATGTTTAGGGACTTGTAACTGAACTATTTACATACATTGAAAGTCATTGAGGGGAGAATTGGGAAGTACAGAAGAAAAGGAATTAAAGAATGTTTGAGGTAAAAAGAGCCTTCGAAATCTCGTAGTTTGTTTCCTGAAGTGGACTATTTGGAAACCCAGGTTTGTGGAGATGTTAAAAGGCATCTCTTGATGTTCATTTCCTATAGTGAAGTCGTTTAATTAGTTTAAACAACACTTCAAAAGATTTTGCACATCAGAACTTCTCGGGGATTTTAATATATTAAAATCTGCTGGGACCCCACATGAAAGTAATTGGGCATTTCTGTGTTTAAGAGTTCAGAGTCCTCGGTCTGGCATACCAGGGCTCAGATCTCTGCTCTGACACTTAACAGGGGTGTAAACTTGGATGTATTTCTTACCTTTCCGAAGTCTTGGTTGGTTTTCTTATCTATAAATCAACCACACAGAGCTGTGAGGTTTCAATATTATAATGTGTGTAGTGCTCTTGGTTTCTGGCACAAAGAAAATTCCTAACAAATGTTAGCTATTTTATGATTATATTATTCTTCATTTCTAATACGATTGGTCACAAGGACGTTTTTTGTTTTGAAGCATCTAGCAGGACAATGTTTCTCAGGATATACATTGGAAAATATTGATCTAGTTTATTGCCTCTGAGAAATGTTGAGTCCTGTTTTGAAGGGCCTAAATTGGAAAGTTTCCAACTGACCATATTAAAATCTGCGTTTTAGGACAGTAATCTCCCACCTTTTTGGCATCAAGGACCAGTTTCATGGAAGACAATTTTTCTACGGATGGGAGGGGCTGGTTTCGGGATGAAGCTGTTCCACCTCAGACCATCAGGCATCATTTGGATTCTCATAACGAGCGCACAGCCCAGATCCCTCACATGCCCAGTTCATAATAGGGTTCGCTCTCCTATGAGAATCTAATGCCGCAGCTGATCTGACAGGAGGTGGAGCTCAGGCGATAATGCGAGTAATGGGGAGTGACTGTAAGTACAGATGAAGCTTTGCTCACTCGCCCGCCACTCACTGAGGCCCACTTCCTAACAGGCCACACGGCCCGTTGTTTGGGGACCCCTGTTATAGACCATTGAATAACAATGGGTTTACTCCGAATAAACTAGAAAGCCATTGGAAGTGGCCATGTTAAATGTTGCCCGAGCCTTGTGCTCCTGGACATCAGCGACATCAACAATGATGAAATAAATCTCTCCATTGTTTGTGTTATTAGAAATGGCTTACTGCATGAACCACCCTTCCCCATATGACTTAGATAAGGCTCGGGTGTGACCTCCTTGTTTACCTAGGGCAAGGCCAGGTGCAGACCTTCCAAATTCCCATTCTTTGTCTCATACGTGATTAGCTGAACTGTTGGTCCCTGTGACCAATCAGAACAAAATGCAAACGATGGAGAGAGGCTATAAATACAGATGAAACTTCACTTGTTTGCCTGCCGCTCACCTCCTGCTGTGCTTCCCAGTTCCTAACAGGCCAAGGACCTGTACTTGGTTATGACCCAGGGGCTGGGGCCCCCGTTTTAGGAGCGTGTATTAACATAACATGATTTGGGTGGGAGAGAATAGAGTATGGACAACCAGTTGGAAGATAAATGCAGTAATTCTGTATGTGGAGAGAAGACCCAGAACTGAGATGGTAGAAAGGAGTGGGAGGTTGAATGTGAGAGACAGAATAAAGCTCCAAATGGAGAGAACTTAGTGACTGATGATCTGTAGGTCATCTGGGTTCCACACTTTCTGAACCATATCAGCCATGTTGATTCATGATTACATTTTAAAAGCCTATTTCAAAGTTTCAGATAAGATTTCCAAAATGACTATTTATTAAGAATGCTTATGGTGTTGATTTTGTTATTTTTTCATCAGAGATCATGTATAATAGTTTCAGGGTATTTTTTTTTAATGTGTGTGTGTATGTGTGTGTGTGCAAACATTATTTATTTTGTTAATTTATTTTTCTCATTTTCTCCAAAATAATTAGACTTGCAAAGACTAGATTTATTTTTACCTCAGCACCACTTTATCAATACTCCTTTCTAATCATAGCCTGTCTTCCTTAGACATCTGAGGACAGGATTACTGTTTAGTGTCTCTGTAATTGGCCCAAGAAAACACTCCGAGTCCCTGGGGCATCATTTCTACCAGGTTTCCTGGTAGAAATGATGACTCTCTTTCTTCATTCAGTGATGCATTGAAATCAATAATCACTACACATTTCCTAAATGTCAAGAGTCTCATCCTAGGATATAAGGGAGAACTGGATTTTGCTCCAAAGTGGTCTTGTTTTCAATTTCTTTCCACTGCTTGCAATGGTCCATTTTTTACTAATTGTCACCCCTGTTGGTAAAGCCCAAATACTTTTGCACTCAGCTGCAACAGCATTTCCTACGGACTTCAGCAACCACAATGATTTACGCCTGGTCTCCTTAGGGGCTTCCACTGAGGGAAGCACCTGGAAACAATGCCTCTCAGCAGTTCCTCTTCTCCTCTTTTTTTTTCTCCCCATCTCTTCTTTTAAAGAAATTTATGCAGAGCCCACCATGACCCAAATACCATACTGAGCCCTTCATATGTTTCTTTTAGTTTAATCTGCTTACAACCTTTCATGGTAGCAATTATGATGTACTCTTTGCAGACAAGAAAACTGAATCTCAGAAATATCCACTGGGATTTTGGAGTCTGGCTGACTCAAAACTCATGCTTTAACTCCTAAAAACCACCTCATGTTGGAGTTTCTTTGTTTTAGCTCATAACTGTCTTCTTTATGAAAAATTTTGATAGTCCCTGCTGGAAAAGCTGGAATGTCTGATCTCTCCGCCCTCTAGAGGGTCCAGGTTGTCCTGAACAGCCTACTCAATGCAAGCACATGAGCTCCCACTGTTCCATGAAACGGTGATATAATTCTTAAAGGGCACCTTTGTCAACTAGGCACAGAGTCACACCTAAGGGTTGTTTGTTTGTTCTTATTATACAATCCCAAAGGGAGGAGATATAGATATATATATATGTGTGTGTGTGTGTATGTACGTATATGTATATATATGTATATGTGTTTGTATGTATGTATATGTATATATACACACACACATACATGTGTGTGTCTTTCCTGGCTGTTGTTAACTACTAGGCACTTGGGTTTTGGGTAGACATCTGGATCTAATTTTTTTTAGTTTAAAAATATTGTTAATATTACTTACCTCATAGGATCATTTGGTCATTTCATAACAGCTTATTGAAAGTGCTTGGTGTGATATCTGGCATGCACTGAGTAATCAGTCGCAGCTAATAAACTCTCTTTCCCTTCTCTTTTTCTTTACATCAAATCCATTATTTCTTAGGAAATTATAGGAATATATTTGTGTCTCATTGTCCCAAATTCTGAATGCTGTAATTATCTTGATTCCACAGATGCTTTGACGATATCAGAATCTACCCCCTACTGGTGTACATTTTTCATCACTTTATTCGTTTTTTACAAATTATATTCAGCATGCATGATTTTTATGCTGCTTTTTCTATACATGTTGCTGCTATTCACATTGCATTGCCCAGGGAAATGTAATCTGTTGGGATTACACCCACATTTTCCTAGTGCTATTAAATCATGTATTTATGCTTTTCTGCAGTTTCATCTAATACGTTCTTTGGAGTTCATTTTGGACTCAGATTTGGAAAGTCTTGTAAGCATGCTTTATTTTTTACAGAATCTAGAACGTTTTGGAAAACTCTTAACTTTTACCACATACATGAACTGAATAACTAAAGTTAGGCATTTCCTTTGCTTTGGGGAAATAATTAGGGTTCATCAGCTATGCTTCCTGGAAGAATCACTGAACCAAAAATATACTCTACCTGATAAATTACAATCTATTTAATAACCTGCAAATTAGCAAACATTAGCTCAAAAGAATGTAAATAAAATGAGTTCCAAAAATAAGGCTTCAACACAAAATGAGATCTCAAAAGATGTATAGTGAAAAGTTTACTTTCAACTATATTTAGAATAAAAGTTTGCTAAAGTATTTCTCAGGCTGATCTTTTAGAAATCCATATCTCCATATGCCATGACAAAGATCAGTATTTATTTATGCTTTTACAATAAAAAGCAGTGTTGTCTTTTTCCCCTAGAGCCTGCAGTAATAAAATATTTTACAGCTCCTTTATATTTTATAACTTTAAATTTTCATTGATGCTAGGCAAGGAATAGTGCAGAGCTGTAGTCTTCTTTGTGAAGGACTTTTAATCCTTAATTAATCATTTATATAAATCTATTGCAGAGTGGTCTTTGGAGGATTAATGAGGAAATGTTTCAAAGTATTTTCTCATTAATTTTCAAAATCTTGGATAACAGGCTTTAGATAAAATAAGAACGATTATATTACTATTGTTCACAAAAAGAAAGCTAGAGTATCAAGTAATTCCTTAACTAAATTTTATAGAATGAAATCTATAAATCACTAAGAATTTAATTATTAAGACTAAATTTAATTATTAAGACTAAATGCTACCCAGATCACAAAGTATCTCATGCTGTATTATAGACCATGAATTAGATTTTTTTCACAACTTCACAATGAATCATACTGGAAACACTTGGTAGCAGATATAACCCGTATTATTATTTTATGTCATCAGTATTGTTTAAAATGTCAAGAGTTTATTCTTAATGATTATTGGAGTAAATAGGATTCAATCCAACTTAAAGCTTTTTATTTTGTGGCGGTGTCTCAGTTAGTTGAGAATCATTAAATCAAGTGTAAAAGTAGTGTAACTGAACACATAGCACTTTGCACCTTTTGTGTATGTGGGAGACAGAGAGATGAGAAAGTCACTTTCTCCACGCTACCTGATCAAGTAAGAAAATCAATCCTGGCAAAATAACTTGAATATAAGACCAGTGAAAAATACTATGAAAGAAGTAGGAAAGAACGCTTTTGAATATAGGTGGAATGTAAGGAGGTTATTTATGCCTAGGACGCACCCTGGGAAGAGTTTTTGGAGAAACTATTTGAAAAAGCTCCTTAACAATAGATAGCAGTTCTGTAGAGACAGGCTGAAGTAAGGACATTTCTCCTTGAAATGAATGAGAGCAGAGAGATTAGAAAGTACAATTTAGAGAATGGAATTGGTAGGAAATGAGGAAAGTGGTCTGACTAGTGATTAAATGACTGCATTTGCTTGGTTTGTGGATAAAAGACAGCAGGCACAAGAGGTCACCTATAGCCTCAGCAAGAGTTAATAAGGAAGTGAGGTTGAGAGGTGACTGAGAAGGTCAATGCAAAAAGCATTTATTGAGCACCTCTTGTATGTTCTGGCTAGGAGATGGAGACAGGAATGTAAAGGAGGTTAGAGTGCAGTGTGAATGTTACTAGGATGGAAATAAGCCTGAGGTACCAGAGAAACCTTCAGGCAGAACACCTCACCTGGAATGGGGATAAAAGGATCAGTCAAAGTAAAATGGAAGATATCAAAGAAGAAGATGGAATGAAGACTTCAAAGGGGAAGCAACAGGATTTAGCCACTGATATAGACTGAATGGTTGTGTTTCACATGTTGAAATCTTAATCACTAATGTGATATTATTAGGAGGTGGGGTCTCTGGGAAGTAATGAGGTCATGAAGGTGAGGGCCTTATGAATAAGATTAGTGTCCTTGTAAAAGAGACCCTAGAGAGCTCCCTCAGTCCTTCCATCATGTGAAGACATATCAAGACGAAGAAAGCCATCTACAAAGCATGAAGTGGGCCCTCACCAGTCACCAAATATGCCAGCACCTTGATCTTGGACTTCCCAGCCTCAGAATCTATGAGAAATACATTTCTGTTGATTATAAGTCACTGATTTTTATGTCTTTTTCATGGGCCCTCACCAGTCACCAAATTTGCCCAGCCCATTGGATCTTGGGACTTCCAGCCTGAATTATGTATGAGAAATACATTTCTATTGTTTGTAAGTCATTATTTTATGGTCCTTTGTCATAGCAGCTCGAGTTAACGCTCGATTAACTAAGACAGCCACTAAATGGTTGAAAGAGGAGCAGGACAGACAGGAGTTAAAGACGAGTCTAAACATCCTGGTCTGAGCAGGAGGGTCTAAGCTTGTCAATCCCATTAATGGAATTAGGCAGCATAGAAGAAGGAACAACTTTCAGTAGAAGACAGAGGGCTCAGCTCTGCACATGGATTTGAAACAATAGCAGGGAAGCTATTAGAAATTTCTAAAAATGCAGTTGGAATTGGTGGTCTGGAGTTCTTAGGGAAGTCAGGTACAGAGGTATCTATGTTAGAGTGATCAAGAGGGAGAAAGAGCTGCCAGCTGTGGTACCCAGGAGAAGCATAAGAGTAAAGAGGGAGCTGTCAAAGGGGAAGAGTTAGTGAAAGGCATCCAGAAGGGACTTGCATTACACTGGCTACCAAATTGTTCAGATTCACAAGATACATGGAAGAAACTACCAGATAGCGAGGTATGCATTTAGATGTACATAAGTATATCTGACAACTTTAAGAGAATGTATTTTCTTTCCCATTTTTGTTTTAATTAGTTGTATTTAGAGTTGGCTCCAGAGTTTTACTTATCCTCTTAAAAACTGGTAGTTGTAATGTTTATTCATGATTTCTCTGCTATTGCTTTTTTTTTTTTTCCTTATAGTTAAAACTAGTAGAACAATTAGCAGTCCCAATCTTCCATCTAAAGACATTTTAGGAAAAACAGTAGCTCATTAAGGAGCTAGTTTATTAAAAAGAAACACGATAACAAGGCCAAGCAATTTTGCAACTGTCTTCTGCTTATTTCCCTGAGATGAAAGATAATAACAACCTCTTCACACCGCCCCAGTTCTTTGATTTTTTTTTAAACAAATGCTTAACATCAAACAGGAGATGAAGAAAACCTCAAGCCAACCATCTTAAAGGCCTATTAGCATTTAACCTGTTAATATTTTGTGGTGAAAAGAGTTTACATATGCAATTGTTACAGTAATAATTCCCTGAAGCCCCTGGGGGCCTTCATATTACAGTGGGACTACAGAGTTTCAGAATACAATTTGTATAATAACCCTAATCAGAAAAATAAATTACTCATGCTTCACTGTATTTCAAACATAGCACGAACTCACCTCTGATGTAATCAAATATTGAGGTGTTAAACACACAAAAAAACTCAGGTCTATATTATTCAGCGTACCATTTATATCCATTAAGAATTGACAAGAAAGGTATATTTACCTTTTATTTGTCAGCATAAAACCTCCTACACCGTCATTAGAAAAATCTTTACCAAGTCATTTCATGTTTCTTTGAATCAGAATGATTTCATTTTTCTGCCAAGCAAATGTTGCCAACTTCAGATGTGCATTAAGAAAAATGGTCTAGCAAGATAGCAAATTCCAATTTCCTACGATCAGAGAATCTTATTACGTTCATCCTCTCCCTTCCTTCCTGTTCACGTAGGAAGTTAAAAGATGTTTTTCGGTTTAATTTGCTTAGCTCTACATTCTCCTAAGTGGAAGGTAATGTTCTGGGAACTGGCCAAACACTAACTACATCTAAGAAATGAAATTCTAAAGCCCAAGTTTATTTCTGGTTGCTATTGAACTTTCCCATTTTTTGTTCAATGTGCAGATTGCCAAGTAGCATATTGTCCGTGACAACTTTACACAATGCTGGAGATCTGCAGATGGCCTGTCTTTTCACATATGATAAATGCCTAATTTAATGCTGATTTGTAGCAATCAGGACAATGCTGCAGGCTCTTTCAGCTCAGGAATGTCTTGATAGTAGACCCAGAAGCAGGGCATGAGCTCAGGCCCAACCATGGGTTTATGACTACAGCAGTGTTGTCCACTGTCTCTCTTAAAGCACTTAAGCTGGAAGGGACCATCATCTGATAAATGAACAGGTGGAAGTCCAGGAAGGCTAGGTGATAAGGTCAAGATCTTTGGGGTTAGTAGTGCCCCAGGTTGGGTGCCACTCAACAACACCAATGTAATTTGTTTTGAGAAGCACCCAGGAGCACAACGATCTCAAAACTAAATTTCTGTGGAAAAGCCTAATCCTGATTTGTTCTTACAACCCAGAATAGATCCTGGCACACTGTAAATAATCAGTACATGTTTGTAGAATGAAAATGAATTAAAATGATTTAAAGGACTCTGAAACACTTGTAAGTTTTGCTAGCATTTTCCCTCTTAATACAGCTTTGCCTTACTCCTCCTGTAATTTATATCCAATTTATTTGCCTCATCTGAGTGCTAGATAGCTTCCTATTGGTTCTAAAATGCAGTTGGGTGTATATGTAATCATGCTTGTTGAAGGTTAACTTAACTGGATTAAAAAATGGTATTTTATTTTCATAAAATTTCAATAAAATGGGCTCCAGAGCTTGGAGATACTGTTTTTAAAGAATTAAGAATCAGAGAGGCTGAGTCGCTTGCTCCAGACCACACAGCAGATAAGTGTCTTATTCCATGCAAGGGTCAGATTCATCTAACACATGTATCTGGAATTCTATTTGAAATGTTTACATATAAAAATATGGCTTATCCCTTACTGGGTACCTCATTTTGTAGATTAGGAAATCAATGTCTAAAATGGTTAAGGCATGAGTAGAAGGTTGACTGGTTAATAGGAGGTGAAATTGGCATATGAAGAGAAGATTCTCCAATTCCCTGTCCCTTTCTTCTTCTACTGCACCATGACTCCTTTGGCTAGAGTGGGAACTCAGTACTCTTACATGTGTTGGAATCATCCCTTGATATAAAAGACTTCTTATATTTACTATCTTTGGCAGCAAAATGTGCTCCACAATGGTATTCAAAATACTATGTAATATTTAATTTGTAAAAAATAAAGGACTATCTTTTACAAGTGGCACATTTCCATTTTCTCCTAACAACCATCCATTTGTTTGCTTTTTCTATTCACTATGCTCAGAGGCAGAAATTCAAAAATTAATAAAACATAGCCCTTGGCATCATGGGATTCATAGAACAGAAAGGAGAACAGATGGTTGGGGTAAAGGTATGTAAGGAAAAGCCTTTACAGATAAGAACAGAGACAAATTAAACAAACAAACAACAGTAACAATAAATAATGACATAAGAAAAGGCTACAACAGGCATTTGTTGTCCATTTAGGAAGTGATGGGACATTTGGGTGGTTTTACTGTTTGGAAAATGAGTTTTGTGGCTTCATTTCTATTCTCCACATTCCATTCATTCCATGGTTCCCCGATGACTACCATATTATTCCTAGGTATCCTTTTTTGGCATTTAAAAGAATTTGACCCATACTTAATGTAGTTTTAAACTTTTTAACATTTACTAATATAGAATCTTTTATTGCCTATTTCCTTCTGGTTTATTCCCTTTCCTTCTGTCATTGAAGAAATGGTTCTGGTGATAGAAATATTCCATGATTGAGAAGAATGTGGGAAGAAAGGAGGGCTGGTGGGTAAGAATTGCTCATGATGTCTCCTTCGAATTCTGTGCTCTCACAATGACACTACAATGTGTGGTTTGACGCCTGGAAGAAGCAGCTCATGATGAGCACACCTCGAAGCAGTATTTAACATACTTGGAAGGTAATTTGACCCATTTAGTGGTTTTCAGGTATCGGGAAGTAGGAAAATGTATTTGTATATTCTACAAAATATTCCTAGTTTTCTAACTTTCAGCAACCATTTAAATTTGCTTTACAAACTCTTGTGGTTCCACGAAACAGTATGAGAACTGTTAATAAGTGCAATAGAGGCTGGTGAGTCAAATACAAATAATAGCTTCACATTTGACCTTTAGCAAGCAAAGAATTCTCAAGTATATAAATTTGCAATGGTTTTACTTCATTAAGTCACTCAGCAAGACTTTGACTAATGGTTGTTTCAGGAAAGAAAGTCACAACTAACGAGCAGAGAGTTCTTAATATCAGCCTCCGAGGTCCTCGATTTGCCACAAAGCAAGCAGTGCACATTTTCCTTCCAAACAGAAAAAATAAAAATGAAATATAAAAGCTCATTAGACCTTCCAAATCAGGATCTTCTTTAGACACATTCAAGACACCCAGGAAGGCATCAGTGTTATCAGGTATCAGGTTATAAAGAAATCAGAGTATAATCCTGTGACATTCTGAATGGGACTAGAAAGGCTGGTTTACAATGGTATTTTAAAATTTGAAACTATTTGTGTGTTTTTTCTCAAAGTCCACTTTTTTTTTCTAATTGCAAGAAAATTAGAACAGACACATTTCAAAAGTTCCCAACACAGAATAGCTGTATTCTGCAGTGAATACCAGCAAAACCACATAATAATTGGAAAGAAAACACCTAAGCAAAAGCCAATCAAAGAAGCCCCTACAGGCTTCAACAGGTTTCCTTCAGGCCTGAAATACTGACGTCCTTTTCCGCTCTGACTCTTCCTAAAAACAAGGGGGGATGCTTTATGTAATCTATTGATAAGAAAGGAGGTAGACAAAAATCTTGACTCCCACGTGCTGCTCCGTTTTAGACAGGGAAACACAGTGTTTACTATAAATAATTTTTCTTTGTAGTATGGTTCTGTTACCTGTCCATATCACTGTTCTATGAACAAACACATTATATTTAATGGAAGTTGAAGGCAGAGGGTTGAGTTTTCTAACATGTATGGTTCACAAAGCCAGATTCCCAGATATGGTCTAATCTTCTAAACATACACATTTGTCCATTATAAATCCTTTTTTTCCAGGGTAAGTTTTGAAACAAATCTCATTTTGCTATCCTATCATAAAATGTTTTTGAATTAACCAGAGTCAACTTATCATTTCTCTAAGTGTGGTCAAGAGGACGAATATCTTGGTTGTATTTTTTTCCATGTGAGGACTTTTGTGCACCCCTCCTCCAGCCCCCGACTCTTTGTATTATGGACAGGGAAACAGAAAGGAAATTACTAAGTCAGGGAGAGAATTACTTGATGGCCATGTTCTCTCTCAGTTTGCCATTTGATGACATAATACGTATGAAAACCTGAAAGTGAGGGCCAATTTTTCTAACCTAATAGATAAAGTTTTGGGACTTCTGAGCTACATTGCATTACTAGTAATAACTGAAAATGCAGATTATCAGCTATTGTGCTACATATTTTCCTTAAAATGGTTATTATCTCCACCTTCAAGATGAGACAACTGAGATTTAGAAATTAAGTAACTTGACTAGTTAAAACTGACACTAAACCTCTTAATTTTAATCGCTCTCTATAGCTACATGCATAAAGTTATGATTACTTATTGCTGGAAGGGAATCTTCAACAGACATCCAGGCTTCATCCACAGAGCTATCCAGAAAAAGCTCCCAAATCACACAGATACTGGTTCATTCGGTGACAATGTTGCTTGAAACTGTTCCATAAAAGATTCTAATCCCAAATGAAACATTTCAATATTATTTTCATTATTAGAAAATGTCCATATTTTAGATCACCTTGAGTAAATAAGAATGAGCCGCATTTTAAAACTACTTTTAATGGACACATTGTAATTATACATATTTATTGGGCAAAAATGTGACAATGTGATGTTTCAATACATACATATGTTGTATGATGATCAAATCAAGGTATTTATTGTGTAGACCATGGATTTGCTTTCATGAATGTTCATATGTATGCCAGAGTTTCATGCCAGGGCAATGGACATTGTATGGTTAAATCGTCTTCAACTTCTTCTTCTAAGCCTTTGCTAGATGGTTTTTAACTAAATATAGGCATATTAAAAGTTCTCTTCTCAAACCACAACCCTGACCTAGCTGTAGTTGGTTTAGAGTGGGACTCAGATGGATGGGATTATTTTTTCTTACGTAAGAAAAGTAAATTCCATCTTAGAGATCTGTAAAAAATCTCTGTGATTTAGAATACAGAATGGGTGGGAGTGAAGGAATATAATTTAGCCCTTGATTAAATACAGCACCTATTTGCCATTCAGAATCTTGGTGAAAGATACTGTCTTAGGGAACTTGCTTCAAAGGAACTATTGATGAAAAGGTAGAACGAGTGACAAATGCTGCCAAAATTTCTATTATGGCATCAGTGAATACATGAGCTAATGCACTGATGGTGGTCTGCTGTAAATGCCCGTCACTGTCAGCAACCTTTTTCTGACAAGGAGGACTGCTGTGCTATCTCATGTTAAGCAATAAAACCTAGGAGGTGAATGACCTGCCATAATCCATCAAAAGCACTCAGAGCTGTTCTCCTTTGAATACCTCCAATTATCTAAATTTATAACTGATATAAACAGGAAAATCAGAATTAAACCCTTAAATTGCTGCTTCTCCACCACTTGGTCTTCTTTATCTTTCCCATTAGAATCATTGTTAGTCTAGCTGTCTTAACTAATTCAGACGAAACGTCAGGGGAAGATCAATGTATGAATCCCTCATGGCCTATTTGATGTCAATCTGTTCCTTTTATGAAACACCCTTCCTATAGGTTTAGAATGTGTTATTGCCAATGTTTCAGGCTGACCAGCAAAATGCTCAATAAACAATGCACTTTCCTCTCAAATGACACAAGAGTCAAATGGATGCTGGATACTTAAAAGAAAAAAATCTTGACTTATAACATGAGATTAGCTGAACAGAACTTGAGTTGAAACAGAAAATGCCTGTGAGTTCCAAGGGGTCATAACAAATATTAATGCATTTTGCTTTCATCCAGAGAAAAAAATATAAAGTCTATGCTCTGTTTTGCCTCACTCCTTTGACCTCTTTCTCAGGCTGACTTTGTTCTGTTCTTTGCACATATTTTCCAAGAATACCAATATTGGAACAGTTTTGAAGTTATAGAACTGGGCTGATACTGCAGCGTGTTCATTGTGTTGGCTACTACCGGAAGACCCACTGGCACACTTCCGTCAGGAAGAAAAGCATTCCAACACACTTATTGTAAAGATGGAGGAGGAGGGCATTCAGTCGTTTTCTATTGAATGACTTCTATTGCATGTACAAGACATTGTAGGGAATTTGTACTAATTAGTATAAATTAGTACTTGGTACTAAAAAATGTATCTTTTTGTGTGTACAACAACTTTAAGGGTTAAGTTCAAAAGACCCCAAACACTTGCTTTTTTGGCTTTTCTTTTCCTACTTATAGTGGATCCTTTCAACTCTGTTGCCTGGCTTATCATATCATTTCTTATCACTGGGTTAACGGAACTCTAGGCAAAGTTGACAGCCAAATACCGGAGTGCATCCATAAACATAAATCCTGGTATCTGCTCATAGACTTAGAAACAAAGGAGAAGAACTGTGAATTATGAGAGAAATGGTAACTAAGCCTTTTTCAAAGACAAATGTATGTATCCACCACACGTAGGTAGCTGAAACAGTTAGTTAGGGGAAGAAAAAACATCAAATGAAAGTTAAAGAGAGACACTTTATTAGATTTATTTGGGGGGATGATTAAGGCATAGCTCATTAAAATTCCTTTAGTCTTTCTTCTCATTTACTTTATTCACCATAGGCATGTGAACTTATGTTAACTGTACAGTCGTTTTATAAGTATCGAGGAAGATTTTCTGACTAGCTGAAACTACTTTCATTCTAAATCAGACAACTTTGAAGGTTACATTAACTCTTTCATGACACTGAGTGTGCCAGAGTGTTATGAGTTTTCAGACTACAAAGTCATTGCCTACACTGCACATTTTTGTTGCATTCCCCAAATTTTAGGCTTTTTAAAATTTTACTTCCCATGAAATAAATTTCACTTTACTTCTTTGGAAGAGTGTGGATATATAGAAGATCTAATCTAACAATCCAGGTCAAATCAATAAATCTGACTCCCATATTCCACTTCAATCTGAGTTATCTAGAGGAAGCATTGAGCTCTTCTGAGGAACTCATCATAGCCTTTGCTTCCATTGAGTAGTCACCCGGGGATGTCAGACATGGGTAGATCAGGATATTGAGCAATCATGTTAGCACACCTGTATCTACCATTGCAAGGGTATCAGAACTGTGCTAGACTACTGATAACAACATACAGAACCACCAGGTGTCTTGTACACATTTGAGGCAATTTTTTCCTCCTATAATAAGGAAGTCAGAGGTAAGCAGTTGCTTGCCTGGTTCCAGCTGTTCAGTAATGTCAGCCTGGACCTAAGTTACTATCATCTTTTCCCTCTTCCTTCCTCAGTGTGTTGACTTTTTTTTCCTTAGGCTTGTTATCTCATGTAGCTGGTCCAGAAATTGTATCTATGTTCGCAGCAGGAGAAGGGGAATGTGGAAGAAATTTCCAGTATGCTTATATCTCATTGCCCAGAGCTGTACACTATGGCCAGTCCAAGGGAGACTGGGAAAATGAGTATCCTCCAGAGCTAGGGATAATGCTTTCCCAAACAAAATCAGGGTTCTGTCTTTCTGTCTGCAGGAAAAGGGGTAGAATAAATACTAGATTGGCAACTAGAAGTATCAGGTGAACTATGGTAAAAACCAACTCCCCAAAGGCTGGAAGTGAGGGACCTCCTTCCCCCAACAGCCTCAAAGGACTAGGAAGAACATCAATGAGGAAGAAGCCTGCCCTCCTTGCCTCCTTGTCTCCATTTTACAGCCCCTCCTTTCCTTCCTTCCTTCCTTCCTTCCTTCCTTCCTTCCTTCCTTCCTTCCTTCCTTCTTTCCTTCCTTCCTTTCTTTCTTTCTTCTTTCTTTCTTTCTTTCTTTCTTTCTTTCTTTCTTTCTTTCTTTCTTTCTTTCTTTCTTTCT
>NW_016803880.1:544074-557149 GCF_001698545.2 Rhinopithecus bieti | reverse complement strand
TTCCTTCTTTCATTCTTTCTTTCTTTCTTTCTTTCTTTCTTTCTCTCTCTCTCTCTTTATTTCTTTCTTTTCTTCCCTTCCTTCCTTCCTTCCTTCCTTCCTTCCTTCCTTCCTTCCTTCCTTGTTTTTGAGACAGAATTTCTCTTTTGTCACTAAGCCTGGAGTGCAGTGGCACAATCACAGTTCATTGCAGCCTTGACCTCCTGGGTTCAAGAGATCCTCACCCCTCGGCCAGCTCAATAGCTGGGACTACAGATGCATGCCACCATGCCCAGCTAATTTTTGTTCTTTTTTTGTACAGATGGTGTTTTGCCACATTGGCCAGGCTGTTCTCAAACTCCTAGGTTCGAGCAATCCACTCCTCTCAGCCTCCCAAACTGTTGGGAACCACTTACAGGTGTGAGCCATGCACCTGGCCTAGCCCCTTCCTAATTAAGGTTTTGTAACAGACTAGTCTATTTCTGAAAGCTGTGACTCAATAACTAACAAATGCCACAAATATTTCTAAATCCAGTAACAGTCAACTGTGCAATAATTGACAACTGATATGCAGCATTGCAACAACCTGAAGGCTTTTTATACACACTTGCAACAACAATGAAGCAGGTTTTAAAGGCCAGACATCTGTACTCACCAAAGAAATCCACCATCTGGTCCCCACTATGATGGCGTTTTAGATTAGAGGAGTTTTTTTTCCCCTCCCCACTATCCTTTGAAGAACAGGTGCTTGTGCTGGCCTTCCATCATAGAAAGGTTTCCCTTTTTATAAATGGCAACACAAAATATTCCATCCTGTTTTTTTGTAACTTTCTCCTGAAATCTTCTGCACCAAATCTGTTAAAGTTTCTTCTTCTCAAAATAGCTATGAGGAAGTTGACTTCTCAAGGGCAAAAATCTTTGCAAGGACCTCTTAGAATATGGAAATTGGACTTCTAAAATCTTTTTACTTGAAACAAAAGTAGATCAACTCTTAAAAGTATACTAGACATTTTTGACAACAGAATACCGAATAAATTTTAGATAATGACTGAACTGAATGAAACGCATGGACAAGCTAATAAAAATGGGAAAGTTAGAATACAATGAGAGTGACATATTTTAAGTATTTTTTCTTAAAGGATATATTTATACCCATTTTAACATAAAACGTGGAGAATATATTTGCCCCTTTTCCATTCTTCAAGTTCTTTTAAAAGATGTGGGAAACCTTTAATTCTAAGTCAAGAGTAAATACTCCTACTCTGGTTCACTCTATCCAGGATAAATCCAGAATCACAAGGAAAATCTATAATTTTACTGATTCCTGAACAGTTTGCTTTTCAATCTTTTCCTTCTCCTTTTTTTTTTTCCTCCTCCACCTCTTGTTCTTCTATTCCAGTAAATATCCTGCTACACAATAGGTATTTCACAGTAGGATATCAAATGGCATTGCACTCTATCAATCTTTTATTCATCCTACAAAGATTTTGTAATGTACAGTACAGGATCGAAATTACTGCCCAGTAAGGAAAATCATCCCATATTTTAGAAACCGTCTCTAATTTTCTGTGGCTTGTGCTATCTCCTCTTCTTCAGTTTAAAATATTTTGTTTCAGTAAACAGCAAATAAGTGAGTTAAAGACTAATTTACTTTATATTTTGGTGTCCTGTATTTAAAGTAATTTTTAAATGTATTAAATAGAATTATCCCTAAAGAAGGAAGATAAAGCTATGTATACGTTTCTTATACATGTAAGTTTTAATTGTAAAAATTAATAATATTTATTTTGAATAACTGTGTCCTTTGTAGAGTTGTTTTAAAACACCGATGCAACCCTTATCTGTGAAAATGTGTAGACCTCCTGAGACAAAGTAATTGTATCTACCCTAAATTCAGTATTTATGTCATTTGACAATAAGTCATGTGATACTATTTGTCTGGATTATACTTTAATTTCTAGTCATAAATATTTTTATTCTTTCTTTACCTCCCCAATTAGACTTCAAAATTCACAAAATATTCTGATTTTTTCCAGTGTCCTACACACAGTAGGCCCTAGATTAACTACAAACTATGTTTCTCAAGCTTAACTGATAGACTTCTTTTTACAAATCACAATCCTGTTTATTAGGTAGCATATAGAAGCTACCTAATACAGAAAATCAATATGTAAAATAAATCAATTTTTGACTCACTTTGAATTTTCTTAAATGATTTTTGCTATAAACCTCTTTTCAAGTGCTTTAGTTTTGCTTTCTGCTGGGACTTTAAGTTTTTGAATTTTCTGCCTAGAGCTCATTATGCAGTCTCTTCATCAATACTCAAGGAATCAAGAAGTCATCCAATAATTACTCCCTCAACCAGCAGAATTCAGGCCCACATTTTTGATGTCTGTGTAATTGTAAGGACAGCTGTAGATCCGTCTTCCATCCTGAACATATAATAACATATATTGTATAACACCAGTATAATTAAAGTACACAATGAAATGTTTCTGAAATGCTTCAGAATTAAGACTTCAGTATTTTAACAGGAAGCGCCAATCTGGTCAAAATCATCAGGTTCTCCAGAAATTTATAGTAAAGACTGTAATTGGCAGGAACACAATGTAAGTGACACATACAGAGACACACACATACATAGACACACACACTCATAAACACCTGAAACTGTAGAAAGATGCCCTTATTACCCAAAGTGTCATGGAAAAGTTGGAGATAAACAGAGCCCATTTATACAATCAAGTGCCAGGAAAAGAAAATAAAAGAAACCAGTTGATCTGTTTTTTGTATGTGTCATAGATCACCATTATCTATAAAGTACCTATCTGTATCAAGAAGTTATTAGCTAATACTGAGGAGACTAGAATACCTTAAACTGATTCACACAAAACCTCTGATAACATCCTTTATGATATTTACTTCAAAACTGAACTGAATGTTCATGCCTCAGTGGACTGTGTGGTACATTAAGATACAAGTTCCATCAGAATGAAACCAGTCATTTCTAGATCATTTGATATTGATAAGAATCATCCTTCTTTCATTCTCTTTGATCATCCCTTGTGTGGAAAAGCCAAAGAAAATGCCAAGAACTTATCTGTCATAAAAAGTGAAATATCCCTAGCAGGAATCAGATTGGTCGGTATCATCAAGAATCTCACACAAATATCATACATAAAATATTTTTATGTTATAAGTCAAACGTGGAGAAGGGAATGAGTCTATACCCTGCATAGGAAGGCAGCCAAGAGCTTTCTCAACACCCTTTTACATTTGGATTTCATTCCATTATAATCACAATGATAGCCTGTGTGGTGTGCATAATGCATTCTACATCTAAAAAATGGTTGTGTCTAAAAATTCCATCCCTCCCCTTTCTGTGATAAAGATTTGTCTTCAGCATCATCAATAGCTGAAGCAATGCTCATCTGTGACCATCTGTTCTTATTATAAAACAGTAGATTTTGGCAGAATTTGCAAGCATTGAGCTTGTCAAAATGTTAGAACACCTGTTTGATCTTTACCATATCATAACCTTCAGATGGTTGAGTGTGAATGGGAGGTTGGGCATAGGGAAAAAAGGGTTTTATTATTTCTTTTGAAATGGAAAATATAAAATTTTTTCATTTGATGATTATTCTCTACCGTTAGAAAATTAATATACTAAGTATGAAATACTATGATTAATATTGAAACATCTAAAGTTAAATGAGGAAAATGTACAAATACAGTTTGATTGTCCAAATCCAAAGAGACTGTTATTTTCATCTACTGAATACATACCTTATTATGCAGCAGTGTCTCCACATAACAGGTACTCAATCTGTGCATTAATTAATAAATGAATGAAAGTGTATTTGATTCTCATAATGAATGGACTTCGCATTAATATTTCCGTCTTTATATGTGAATAAAAGTGATGCTAAAATAATTTGCAGAGCTACAACTCAGAGTGATTCCTTCTACCTCTTAGTCACAGCCTTTGCATTAGGCAACATAGTAACTTGGTGTAAGCTGTGTGTCCTATGTTAGTAACCTCTTAGTAGATACTAAAGAGACCAGAAATACCAAAGTCTGGGGTTGTTGGTTTGGAAAAGCTAGCCAGAGGAAGTGACTATGAGTAGTTTCGAAAGCAGAAAGCAACACCTTTGAGAAGCTAGGGGGTAAAGGAAGGAGGTGGCATGTTAATCCTTGAAACAAGCATGTTCACTAGAGCAGTGTCAAAAGCAGGCATTGAGAAGAGATGTTTCTATTTATGCGGAGTGAGGAATAATTGGGAGAGGAATTTGAAACCTATAATTGGGAGCTTGGATTTGATACAAAGCTGAATTGGGAAAGTGATTGATGTGACTGAAACAACAGCAGTGATGCGTGCTGCCGCTGGGTGAAGAATGGATTGGCAGGCCCAGGGCAGCTGGCTGCCTGGAAGGCTGGCACAGTGGTACCCACCCCATACCAGTTACTAATGTCAGTGCACCTGCCCAAGATGAAGAAATGCTACTGGGACAGGATCCACAAGCTGGAGCAGTGGTCTCCAGGCGCTCCTGTACCGTTAGGTCTCTATGCCCTTAGAGAATCATGATGAGTTATGTGGTGACAGAAACTCTTCCTTTTTCTTTTTTGTTGAAATGTAATTTTTTTGGTGCTATTTAGTATATCATACTTGTATGTGAACTCAAGCAAAGTTTTTTTTTTTTTTTTTTTTTTTTTTTTTTAAACCCCCCCCAAAAATTTTAAAATTTTGGGGAATTTAAAAGTGATAAATTTGGCCAGGCACAGTGGCTCATGCCTGTAATCCCAGCACTTTGGGAGGCTTAGGCGGGTGGATCACCTGAGGTCAGGAATTCAAGACCAGCACGGGCCAACATGGAGAACCCCCATCTCTACTGAAGATACAAAAATTAGCCAGGCATGGTGACACACACCTATAGTTCCTACTTCATAATATAAAATAATATAGTTGTTGAAACTGGATGCAAATTTAAAGATTAATGATATCTGTCTAACAGTTTTATTTTTCAAACAAGGAAATTGAGACTTTAAGAGATGAAGTGAGTTCAATCATACATTCATTCATTCTTTTAGCACAAGCGCTGGAGTCAGATTCATCTTAAGTTTGAATCCTGTTTTTTTATTTATTATCTGGGTAACTTTAGAAAAGACATTTGATTTTCTCAGTTTCTTCATCTACAAAAGAGAGATAAGTATGGTGCAATAGTTATTTTACTATGAATAAAAGATTCCTTTTCAAGTCACTATAGTGTGATAGTTAATCTTCTACAATCTGAAGCCAGACCACTTGGGTTTAATTCCCAACTCTACTACACACAAGCAACGAAAACTTGCACAAGATGCCTAATCTCTCTGTACCTCAGTTCCTTCTTTTGCAATGTGGGGTATGTATAATCTGTATTTATATAGCATTAAATGAGAAAATATATTTGTATGTATTACCAGACTCAACCTCAAGCAAATAGCACTGGATAAATGCTCACTATAGCTGGGGTTGTTTTTGTGATCACTCTCATCGCTTTTGGTTAGTACTGCTTGTGTGTTGGGCACTGAATTACATGTGGAATATACAGACAGGAAAGACACAACTCCTTCTCTCAAAAGCTCAGAGTCTAGGTAGACGATGTAAGGAAAGTAACAACTGCAATTCAGTGTGATCAGTACTACTATGGAGGTCGCCCCCGTCTCTCCTAGAGCTCAAAGAGGCCTGAGTGAATCAGGATCCAGTAGTTGCAGGAGAGTCATTGGAGAGTCACTTGAGAGGTGGGAGGAATGGTCAGCAAACCCTTCAGTGAGGTGAAGCATTAGTGCATGTGTGTTGGGAGCCTGCAGAACAGAGAATAAATGAACAAAACAGAGGGCACGTGCTTAAGGTTAGGGAAGATCCAACAATGGGTAGTGGTTTTGTACTGCTGGTTGTAGGCTGCACATGAGGAATAGTGAGAGATAGGGCTGGGTAGTTACAAAGCGGATTGATGAAGAAGGGCATTGTATTAGTCAGGGTTCTCTATAGGATATATATATATATATATGAAATGGAGTTTATTAAGGAGTATTGACTCTCATGATCATAAGGTGAAGTCCCACGACAGGCCATCTGCAAGTTGAGGAATGAGGAAGCCAGTGGTGGATCAGCCCGAGTCCCAAAACCTCAAAAGTAGGGAAGCCAACAGTGCAGCCTTCAATCTGTAGCCAAAGGCCCAAGAGCCCCTGGCAAACCACTGGTATCAATCCACGACTCTAGAAGCTGAAGAGCTTGGAGTCTGATGTTCAAGGGCAGGAAGCATCCAGCATGGGAGAAGGACGAAGGCCAGAAGACTCAGCAAGTCTGTTCTTCTATCTTCTCCTGCCTGTTTTATTCTAGCTGCACTGGCAGCTGATTAGTCAGTGCCCACCCAGACTGAGGGTACGTCTGCATTTCCTAGTTCACTGACTCAAATGTTAATCTCCTTTGGCAATACCTGCACAGACATGCCTAGAAACAATACTTTGCATCCTTCAATCCAATCAAGTCAACATTCAATATTGAGTATCACAGGCCTTATTAAACACACTGCTAAGCTATGTGCAGTTTAGCCTGAAAGCAATGAGATGCCATTAGAAGATTTTAATCGGCAGGATGGCTTGATTAGCTTCTCCTTGCCAAAAATTAATGAATGCCCCCTGGGTCCACTTCTGTCTGAGTATATGGATACTGCGACACATTCACCTGTTTGACTTGGCTATCTCCCCTTCTCCTGACAGATGGTAAATTCCTTGAAGGCAGTCATCTGGCTTTCTATTCCCAACATCTGTCATGATATCTAGAAGTAACCATTTAATATATTTAGAATGAGCAAATGAATGGAAAAGACTGAAAGAAAATGTTCCACTAAGATGCTTTTTCCTTCATAATCCATGAGAATTGATAAGGATCTAATAGTGGTGGTGGCAAGGGGCACAGAAAAGGGACGGGTTCAACAGATATTTAAGTAAGAATTTGATAAGCCTTGGCGTTAGAGGCTGACTTGGAGGCCAAAAGGAGAACTAATCTAGAATGACCTTGAGATTTCAAGTGTGGTCAACTCAACGGATGATGGTAACATTCACTGGGAGTGAAAACCCAGGGGTAGGTTCACAGATGAAGAGAATGAGTTTACTTCTGGGCATGTCTATTTCCAGGAACCTGCGGATCACATGAAGAGATATCTAGGAGGCATGTGGATAGGGAGATCTCGTCAAAATCCTTGAGCATCACATGTTTTAACTCACAGTCCATTTACTTTTCCTCGTTGTAATGCTCTTTTTGAAAGAAAAAGCCAGGTAAACAATAACTATAAGAATGTTAAAGCAATTTGTACATAAAGATATTTTAATGGTTACACAATCAAAAGGGATATTTTTCTTGACCGTGTGTCTGGAATGCCCTTAGCCCATCCATGTCTCTGGAAAAGATCCAAGTTGAACAGTAACTCCTCCAAGAAATCTTGCCACACCCTTCCAGATGTAATGAACATTCACACAACGGTGGATTTTACTTTGTCTATAGCATTTGTTGCGGTGTATTCAGGTATTCATATTGGTCTTCCTTTAATACATACAGGACAGTATCATCATTAGTATGGATTTTGAATCAGACATATAAGGTTTTGAAATTTCAGCTTTGCCACTTAGCTGAATGATCTGGGGAAAGCAGTTTACCTTCTCTTAGCCTCAGGTTTTCACATACGTGAAATTCAGAGGGCAGTAGATAATGTGAAGGTTTGAAGGCTTCCACTGACTTCTCGTCATACTCAGTGTAGCACTTTCATCTCTTCTTGTTTCCTTTGCTCCAGCCACACTGACCTCTGTGTTGTCCCTGAAATACCCAAGACATGTACTTTCTACCCCGAGTGCCCTTCCCCCAGCTATCTGCATGGCTAGCTCCCTCCTTTTTTCCAAATATTTTCACAAAAGTGATATTCTATCCTATAGCTGCAATAGAGAAGAAAACGCTGCTGAGTCTAATATGGAACACCTGCATGCGTATTGACAAAGGCTGGAAGGAAATACACTCCAAAGGGAAGTTATATCAGTGAGGGGAATTATGTGCAAACTGTTCTCCTGATACATTATTGCTTTTGATGTAGTTTTGACATTTGAAATGCAATTAAAAACTCAATTTCTCGTGAGATTTTTCCTGGGTACCCTAGGTAAAATTTCAGTATCACACTGCAATATTTTCCTTCTCTGCTTCATTCTTTCCCCTTAGCATTTATTGCAACTTAATATGCTATATATTTTACTCATTTTGTTTGTGTACCAAAAAGGAAAATAAGCTTTTTGAAGATGGGGAATTTTGTCTGTCTTGTTCCTTGCCATATCCCCAGTATCTAGAACAATGCCTAGAATATGTAGGCATTGAAAATGTATTTTGAAAGAATGAGTTTTATACATACATTGCTTATCACAGTATCTGACATATATCACATATCTGTCACGTAGTAGCTGTTAATGTGAATTTCACTAATACTTTGCAGGATCTTTAGAAGTCAGGAAATACACTGTATTCATTATCTTATGACTTCTACTACAGAGGATGCCTAAGAGATAAAAGAATGAATGAGCTGACCAATTCTATGTAAAGATTAGCTACTTGGGTCACTATTGGTGATGTGGTTGCTGCCCCAGAATCAACACTACAGAGCTGGAGAGAGGCTGGAAGCAGAGTGGGCCCAGCATGGTGGCTACGTAAACTTGAGCAACCCCACCTCACCCCATCCAAACTCCCCTCAGTTTTAGAAAGGAGCTTATCATCAAGGGCGCTTTGTGGCTCTTGCAGCCTCTGAGTCTGTGTGTTCCAAAAGGAGAGGCAAAAGGCAAAATCTTTTACCTCCTTAACTTAAAACTCAAATTTCCTTATGATGAATGAGAAGTGGATTTAAAACAATCGGATTATACAATACTTCATATAGACCTATGGGCATGTGGGTGTGCACATACACACAGTCTCGACCTGATAATTTTTCATGCCTTTGTCTGAGTGATTTGTAGCAAGTATGAAGGTATTTCCAAAGTGTTATTAATGCCTTAGAAAGTGGGATGTGTCAAAACCAAGCTTAGCTAGTTTGGTGGCAGGTGGTACCAAGAGGCAGAGTGAACTTCGGGTTGAAATTACAAAGAACCATTGATCCTGACAGTAAAGCATGCCCGCAAATGAAATTGACATGGAATGAACCTGACTTTGAAGTATTATCTTAAAATCTTGAAAAGCATGACAGAGAATTCAATTATATAACTAAGGGGAATTGGAGAAAATGAAGAAATTGGTAGCGATCTTTCCTTCAAACATGTATTTTCCTCTACAGGTCAGGCTCACTTTGCACATAATTAGTTACCCTGGTTTCTCACTTCATTGCTTAATCAATTTCAATAATGATTTAGCTTTATTATTAGAAAATTTTACATTCATGTTAAACCCAAAACAAATTTGAAAAGCTGCAGAAGTAATTTGAGTCCAGGTTATAAAAAATAACGTTAGTCCAGGACTGGGAGTGAATTAATGTGACATCTTAAAAGCTTTGGGTTGTAATCTGGGTTCTGCCACAGGCAGCCATAAACCATGGGCAAGCTATTTAATCTCTGATTTTTAGAATTTTTAGCTGTAAAGCACAAGCACAATAATTCCCACTTCGTTGTAGCTGTTCTGAAGCACAAATGATATATGTGATTGGGCCAAGTATATAAAACAAGATTGACAAAGTCATTTTGACATATATTTGAATAAAACTGTCATATCTTATCTTATAGAATTGAACAATTGTGTAAAGCCAGGAGGAGGAGAAATATTTGCAGTTATATTTTAGAGATGAGGAAACATGATCAGAAGGATAAAAGTAACTTGCCCTAGTCACCAGGCCGAGTTAAATTGCACATCTTCAGCTTCTTGGCCTACTGAGTAGGCCAAGAAATTGATTAAGCAATTCTACCACTCATACATGTTCTAATAATCTGTTCTTGGGTGAATATCATAAGAATCCTGGTATGAATAGAATTTTTCCCCTTTTCTTTCCCAAAGACCTAACTATACTTTAAATTACTTATTTCTGCAGCAGATACCTTTATTCTACCATCAGCAAACAGTAGAACAAAAGTCCCTGCCCCGTGAAGCTGATACTGTGGTGCAAATCACTCGGCCATCATTCCTAAGTGCTACGATGCCCTCAACACCGTCTAGGAACAAGTCCTCTCCTAACATCGTGGGTGAGGAAATACACCAGGAAAGGCTGATGGAAGGGAAGACAGGGCAAAAAGTTCTATGGGCACAGGTCAGGTAAGGGGGTTAGTTCAGCCCTAATGTGTCCAGTAAGTCATCCCAGAGACGCTGACTAATAAGCTTTGTCTTGGACTATGAGAGGAAAATCTAGTTACCTGAAACCAAAGTAGAAGATTCCATCTGGAAAAAGACCTCCTCGTTCCTTTAAAAATTAATTAGTATGTTTGGTTTAGTACCTAAAACATAGCATACCCGCTGGGTTATTAGACCATATGCAATAATTAGGCTTCTTAACAAAAAGACAATTAATTGTACTTTAATATAGTGTGCTTTTTAGTGGATTCAGAAATCATGCTAATAGCATACTTTTCTTACAGAATTTTATGAGAAAAAAATGCATATGAAATTGCACATTAGCGGGCAAAGGTATTTTGAGTACACAAATAAGTATGCAAAGTAGATTTTATATATTTCAATTAACATAATAGTTGGTAATGAGACTCGGGAGGTTGAGGCAAGAGAATCGCTTCAACCTGGGAGGCAGAGGTTGCAGTGAGCCAAGATCATGTCATTGCACTCCAGCCTGGGCAACAAGAGCAAAACTTTGTCTCAAAACAAACAAACAAACAAAAAAATAGTGAAAACATCTACTCATATAATCTAATGGTTTTTTCGAATTCTTATTGTGATATAACAAATCTCAGCTTTCTCTAAAAGTCAGTTTTAACTGGTCTTCTTTTAAAGTGATTTACCAAATGGAAATGAGAATTAAATTTTGAAATCAGCTAAATATATACAATATTGCTCAAAGTGTCCTGAAATTACTGTGAAGGAGTAGCATTAGCAATACCTAAATTTGTGATTACGTCTGAGGTCAATCAGGGCTTTGTGTTACTTTTGATTGTTTTTTAAGACCTACTACAGTTTAGCTTTGATTAAGTATGTAGTTCTGGAGCACCTAGGATTTCCTGATACACTTTTGTACAATAATCCTTTCTAAGCCTGGCTATTACGGCTGCCTTCTATGCTTATGCAGGTTTGTCTGACTGGCCTAATGGATGTTGTAAATCCAGTCCTTCCCAGTTTTTCATGCATCTCTTCATTCTTGCCTTGCTGTCTTGATCAGTCCCTTGTCATAGTCATGTAAGAAAGTATAGTATCTATAGAATGATGAGGCATGCTGCTTTACCTTTTTCTCTTTTTTTTTTTTTTGGTATGTTTTGCTATTACTTAATAAACATATTTATAAACCATTCCCAGAGCTGATAACCCAGTTCTGTTTTTAATCTCTTAGGACAAAATTTAGAGAACAACCTCAAGGGGACTGATTATAGAGATGTCATATTCAGGCAACCAGAGGGAGGATTTGGGGACACTTTGGTGACATATATTCTATGCTCCTTGTGTCAGGGCTGCCCCAGACTGAAGTAGAAGAAAATGATGCAGACAGACTTACTCATTTCGATTGAGATGGACTGAGATGGGACAGAAATTGTCAGGGCATGCTGAGGAAGCATTACCTTCCCACATGTCTCAGACACATGCCCAGCTAAACGCTTATCACGTATTCAGTACAAAAATACACTGATTCATTTACTTAGCAAAGATTCCTTAACTACCTGTTATGTATTAGGCACTCTGCTGGGTACAGAAAACACATGATAAATACATTTTCTATGTAAGAAATCTCAAAGTAGCAAATGCTGAGAGAATTTGTCACCACCCGGCCTGACTTACAAGAGCTCCTGAAGGAAGCACTAAACATGGAAAGGAACAAGCGGTACCAGCCACTGCAGAAACATGCCAAATTGTAAAGATCATCGATACTATGAAGAAACTGCATCAATTAATGGGCGAAATAACCAGCTAGCATCATAATGACAGCATCAAATTCACACATAACAATACTAACCTTAAATGTAAATGGGCTAAATGCCCCAGTTAAAAGACGCAGAGTGACAAATTGGATAAAGAGTCAAGACCCATCAGTGTGCTGCATCCAGGAGACCCATCTCACGTGCAAAGACACACATAGGCTCAAAATAAAGGGATGGAGGAAGATCTAACAAATGGAAAGCAAAAAAAAACAAAAAAAAAAAACAAACAAGGATTTCAATCCTGATCTCTGATTAAACAGACTCTAAGCCAATAAAGATCAAAAGAGACAAAGAAGACCATTACACAATGGTAAAGGGATCAATTCAACAAGAAGAGCTAACTATCCTAACTATATATGCACCCAATACAGGAGCACCCAGATTCATAAGGCAAGTTCTTAGAGACCTACAAAGAGACTTAGATTCCCACACAATAATAATGGGACACTTTAACACCCCACTGTCACTATTAGACAGATCAATGAGACAGAAGATTAAAAAGGATATCCAGGACTTGAACTCAGCTCTGGACCAAGCAGACCTAAGAGACATCTACAGAACCCTCCAACCCAAATCAAGAGAATATACATTCTTCTCAGCACCACATCGCACTTATTCTAAAATTGACCATGTAATTGGAAGTAAAACATTCTTCAGCAAATGTAAAAGAACAGAAATCACAACAAACTCTCTCTCAGACAACAGTGCAATTGCACTAGAACTCAGGATTAAGAAACTCACTCAAAACCGCACAACTACATGGAAACTGAACAACCTGCTCCTGAATGACTACCGGGTACATAATGAAATGAAGGCAGAAATAAAGATATTCTTTGAAACCAATGAGAACAAAGATACAACATACCAGAATCTCTGGGACACATTTAAAGCAGTGTATAGAGGGAAATTTATAGCACTAAATCCCCACAAGAGAAAGCAGGAGAAAGTAGGAGAGATCTAAAATTGACAC
>NW_016803880.1:541500-543788 GCF_001698545.2 Rhinopithecus bieti | reverse complement strand
CTACCAAATAAACTAGAAAATCTAGAAGAAATGGATAAACTCCTGGACACATACACCGTCCCAAGACTAAACCAGGAAGAAGTTGAATCCCTGAATAGACCAATAGTAGGCTCTGAAATTGAGGCAATAATTGATAGCCTACCAACCAAAAAAAGTCCAGGACCAGACGGATTCACAGTCGAATTCTACCAGAAGTACAAAGACGAGCTGGTACCATTCCTTCTAAAACGATTGCAATCAACAGAAAAAGAAGGAATCCTCCCAAACTCATTTTATGAGGCTAGCATCATTCTGATACCAGAGCCTGGCAGAGACACAACAAAAAAAGAGAATTTTAGGCCAATAACATTGATGATCATCGATGCAAAAATCCTCAGTAAAATACTGGCAACCCAAATCCAGCAGCACATCAAAAAGCTTATCCACCACGATAAGTCGGCTTCATCCCTAGGATGCAAGGCTGGTTTAACATACACCAGTTAATTAATAATAATTAACATATATTATTATTAATTATGTAACCCATCACATAAACAGATCCAACAACAAAAACCACATGATTATCTCAATAGATGCAGAAAAGGCCTTCAACAAAATTCAAGAACCTTTCATGCTAAAAAAACTCAATAAACTGGGTATTGGTGGAACGTATCTCAAAATGCTAAGAGTGATTTATGACAAACTCACAGCCAATATTACACTGAATGGGAAAAAACTGGAACCATTTCCTTTGAAAACCGGCATAATACAAGAATGCCCTCTCTTACCACTCCTATTCAACACAGTATTGGAATTTCTGGCCAGAGCAATTAGGCAAGAGAAAGCAATAAAGCATATTCAAACAGGAAGAGAGAAAGTGAAATTGTCTCTGTTTGCAGATGACGTGATTGTATATTTAGAAAACCCCATGGTCTCAGCCCAAAATCCCCTTAAGCTGATAAGCAACTTCAGCAAAGTCTCAGGACGCAAAATCAATGTGCAAAATTCACAAGCATTCTTGTACACCAATAACAGACAGAGAGCCAAATCATGAGTGAACGCTCATTCACAATTGCTACTAAAAGAATCAAATACCTAGGAATACAACTTACAAGGGATGTGAAGGACCTCTTCAAGGACAACTAAAAACCACTACTCAAGTAAATAAGAGAGGACACAAGCAAATGGAAAAACATTCCATGCTCATGGATAGGAAGAATCAATATCATGAAAATGGCCTCACTGCCCAAAGTAATTTACAGACTCAATGCTATCCCTATCAAGCTACCACTGACTTTCTTCACAGAAATGGAAAAAACTACTTTAAACTTCATATGGAACTAAAAAAGGGCCTGCATAGCCAAGAAAATCCTGGGCAAGAAGAACAAAGCTGGAGGCATCATGCTACCTGACTTCAAACTATACTACAAGGCTACAGTAACCAAAACAGCATGGTGCTGGTACCAACACAGATATATAGACCAGAGCGGAGGCCTCAGAAATAACACCACACATCTACCGCCATCTGATCTTTGACAAATCTGACACATACAAGCAATGGGGAAAAGATTCCCTATTTAATAAATGGTATTGGGAAAACTGGCTAGCCATATGCAGAAAACTGCAACTGGACCCCTTCTTTACATCTTATACAAAAATCAACTCTAGATGGATCAAAGACTTAAATATAAGACCTAGGACCATAAAAATCCTAGAAGAAAACCTGGGCAGTACCATTCAGGATATAAGTATGGGCAAAGACTTCATGTCTAAAACACCAAAAGCAATGGCAACAAAAGCCAACATTGATAAATGGGATCTAATTAAACTAAAGAGCTTCTGCACAGCAAAAGAAACTATCATCAGAGTGAACAGGCAACCTACAGAATGGGAGAAAATGTTTGCAATCTATCCATCTGACAAAGGGCTAATATCCATAATCTACAAAGAACTTAAACAAATTTACAAGGAAAAAAGCAAACAACCCCATCAAAAAAATGGGCAAAGGTTATGAACAGACACTTCTCAAAAGAAGACATTTATGCAGCCAACAGACATATGAAAAAATGCTCATCATCACTTGTCATTAGAGAAATGCAAATCAAAACCACAATGAGATACCATCTCACATCAGTTAGAATGGTAATCAATAAAAGTCAGGAAACGACAGATGCTGGAGAGGTTGTGGAAAAATAGAAATGCTTTTACACTGTTAGTGGAAGTGTAAATTAGTTCAACCATTGTGGAAGACAGTGTAGCAATTCCTCCAGGATCTAGAACTAGAAATACCATTTGACCCAGCAATCCCA
>NW_016803880.1:441917-538091 GCF_001698545.2 Rhinopithecus bieti | reverse complement strand
AGAAAAAAAAAAAGGATTCAATACAATTTCCCTCAATGGAAGAATAAATATCAAAAATGAAATTCAGAGTCCCTAAAAATGGCAATGCTTTTTATCTGTTATTTTTTATGTTCTTTGGTTAATATTGCAAATTTTGAAAACAAAAGTGTGTGCCACACTGAGAAAAAAACAAGAAAATTTCTAGATTTTTGTAAAATAACCAATGTTCTAGATCATACAAAAGTATTTGATTCATTACATAATAAATAGATGCTTAATATATTCAAAGAGGTGGCAGACGTGTCCCCCAAATCATATCTGACAGACTCTTTCAATGTATTTTGTAATAATTATTTTTACTAGCTGTGAAAATAAACAAGTTATATTGCAAAGAGAAATGATTGAGAAGAATTTAAGTTCAGCTAATGCATTTTAATCAATTAAGCAGTTATCACGAATTTCTAATTTTTAAGAATTTATTAGTATAAAAAGAAATAATCAAAATACATTCTATATGAATGAAAATAAGAGCTAAACCTGACAAAAACAGAAAGCTGACGGATAAGATTCATTTTTATGGGCATTACTGCATACTGGAGTCTCATTCTGTCCCTAATATGCTAGTGAATTAAGAAACATAGGTGCAAAAAAGAGCAATTTAGTGTATAATTGTGCTAACTTTTAAATTCTTACTTTATCATTAGAAACTGTGCCAGTCCATTCTGTGTTAAAAACCAACAAAATGCAGTTAAAATTAATATGGATCTACATTTATATTTAAGTTTTATTATTGTTTTGGTGAAAACTGACTTCTATTCATTTTTAAAAATATTTCTCAGGGATGTAGAATCTTCGTCTATAAATTAAACAAGTTCAAGCCAATGGTCCCATTGGCCTTGTTAAATATAATAATAATTAACATTTATTGGGCACTTATTATACATCAGACATTGTTCTAAGGGTTTTAAAATATATTATAAAACTTTAACATTTGTTATCCGAGTTTACATAGCCAGAAAAAAAAGAGGAAAACACAGCTTTTCTGTTGAGTTATGAAAATCTTACTCTTATAATTTTATTTAAATCGAAATGTATATGAAAATAATCACTTTTATAATTTCCCTAATTCTCTAACAACTCAATTTCCTAGAAATCAACCACCTTTTCACCATCTTCCATCTTCTACCGTGACCTTTTTCTTCTCGTTCCTCCTTGTCAATCCCCATTTTCTATCTCATCCTGTGTCATATTGGCTGAATCTACCTTGGTCCAATTTCCTGATGGTGCTCTTCTCAGGGCTGGTCAAATGTACAGCACGGTGGAAAGGAAGCTGAACAGCAGAGGGTACCTTCGGGAGTTTTCTACTCGCTCCTTCCACAGAAGCAAACAAAAAAATTAACCAGGTATATTCTTCAAAATAGGCCTCCAACATACATTTTCAAAATCATGCTACCTCACTAGTCGAGACAAGTTGCATCTTAGGCGTTTGTATTTCATGATGTCTGGTCAATGTGATTCATTGTAACATAAAATAAAGTATATTTTTCTAGTGTGTTACAAGTAAATAAGTAATTAGTATTATTCACCCATTTATTTAATAGGGACAAACAATTACAATTTGATTTTTCCATTACTCAGATGAATATAGAAACTGCAACAATGAACAAGATTTCTCTTTTAAGAGCGATACTTTATTTTATTTGACTAATATAATGTTGGTCTGTTCATAAATTATTCAATGAAGTGCTAAAAACTTCCTTCCTCTCAAGTATTTCCTCTGCAAAATGGCTTTGGTAGATGAACTATTTTCCATATGAACAAACTAAGTAAACTTTCAATTTTGAGTACTGAAAATCTTTGTGAGAATATTTTAAAACACATCACCTTTTAAAATAAATTTGTTTTATTTTTAAAACCTTCCCATGTTTGTTACACATTGTATGCCCATTTTCAAAGAAATTTTCTTTAACAAACAATACAACTTTAGAAAAAAAATTTGTACTCTAATAAATCAAGCCACCAAATTTTAAATCTAACAATCAGAAAATGTGCAAATATAAATATTTCGGAGTGATCTTAAGGGTTCTAAAGATAAATGTTTAAAAGACTTAAAAAAATCATTTTATTGGTTGCTTCATCTCATTTTTCTTTGTGACTCTATAAAATATTTAATCAAATTATTGGCTCCTTTGTGAGGTTTCATAGTAGTTAATGCAAGGGAAACGTAAGTAGAATTTCTGAGAGATCTCTGTTGTCATTAATATGTAATTATGTTACTAAAATATGGCTTCAAATAAGGCAACACTATACTCATGAGGTTGATATTTTTCTATGTGTTACTTAAAGTCAGCACATTTTAACACATTCAAACTACAATAGCTTTCATTTACTTTGTTGAAACCTAAGCTAAGCAGTAATAATTAGAAAAAAAAATAAATGACAGATTACTTTGAAATCAGATGTGGTTTAATTCTTTAATCCTGAAAATCCTGAGCAGTTGGCAAGATGCTCAAGAAATCACTTTCTGAAAAATCACATGGGCATTTACCAAGGAATCCATAGAGAAGCAGAGAGAGCCCAGGCGCTGGGAATCAGCAATATGGAGCTATCATTTAAAAATCTTTATTGAAATAATTACATGACGAGTATAACTTCTATCCCTCAGAAGACTCAGGGATGAATAATTTTAAAAGACATTGAATTACAGGCACATGGAAGATATAATATTGTAAAATAGCAAGCTAGACTACTATTTATTTGTAAATATAGGGTCTTTTGGAGGTAATATGGTTTAGGTGAGGCCATTAGGGTGGCAGCGTCATAATGAGTGAGATCAGTGCCTTCATAAAAGGTGCCCCAGAGAACTCCCTCCCTCCTCCATCATAGGAAGATGCAATGAAAAGATGACTATCTATGAACCAGAAAGTGGACTCTTGCCAGATACCAATTTCTGCCTGAGCCTTGATCTTGGACTTTCCAGCCTCTAGAACAGAGAAAAATACATTTCTGTTGTTTATCAGCTACCCAGTCTATGGTTATTCGTTTTGGCAGCCCTAATAGAATATGCTCTAAAGAAGCATGATGACCTTTAATAGACCTTTTCCATTAAAGGTGACATTCAGTAATTGCATTGTTTGTAACTCAAAGGATAAATGCTTGAGGGAATTGAAACCCCATTCTCTGTGATATCTTTATTTCACATTGCCTGTATCAAAACATCCCATATATCCCATGAATATATACATTTACTATGTACCCCCAAAATTTTTAAAAACAATTTAAAAGTTTTTTAAAATGTTGACATTCAAACTCACTGCTTAAAAAGACTTACAAATAAATTCTTCAGAATTAAACTTCTATGATACGTAATAAACTTGTTTTCTGCCCTTAGTTTTGTCTAAACATGTGGGGATTCTTCCTATCTAGCCTTGTTTACACTTACATCTGAGGAAGTCAATCTCCATAAGGCAAAAACAATATTTAATTGACCTCTGTCATTTGAGAGGTCTGAGAAGGGCAGAAATTAGCAACGTACAAGTGTTTCCCTAACCTGAGAGAAAATAATGACTGCTATTCTCCTCTCGTCAAACAAAGTCATGGTAGATTTTTCTTTGACCTTGTGATACTGTGTAATGCAGCAAATTGAATTGGGATTATAGGAAATTGATGTCTAAATAGCTAGAGGAGCCACAGGTTTCATACTGGGAAATATTCAATTCAATAAAAATTAGCCTTTCTTGTGGCTCTGATGTGTGAATGTCTGGCTTACAGTAGGCCCTTTCTAACTAATTATAGCACATGTTGTACTGTATCCTATACTGATTTTCACATGAAGTTTTTCATATGCTTGTAGTAATTTCACACAGATCTATTCATCCTGAGGGGTCATGGCTACAGTGTAATATACAATGCTGTTTTTCTCTTGCCTATGAGAAAGTATGATTAAAGAAGCCAATTGATTTTTTTTTACAAGACTGACTTCATTGATTTGAAACCATTTATCATAAGTCTACACTGGCAGAATATTAACATCCTATATGGCTTTTACATTATTTTGATTATTATTTTAAAACTATATTAAGTGCACTAGTCAGCAATAATAGCAATAACAATAGCAGTAATAAATACACATAAGCCTTTCTGTGTGTTAAGTGTTGTGCTTGACATGTACTAACTCAGTGAATCCTTCTAATACTCTTACATGAGAGTTACTTTTATTATTACTGCTATCTTATATATGAGAAAAACCCTAAATATAGAGAGACTGAGTAACTTGCCCAAATTCAAAAAGAGAGAAAGTGGCAAAACTGGGCAACAGGACTTCAGAATCTGTGTCATCAACTACTATTTATTTGTGAATATAGGGTCAAAATGTTTATTATGTCTACATAGAATATTCTACAAAACAGCTGATTTTACACTTCAAAATGGTACTGTGATGAATGATGAAGGCCTAGGAACTGTTTCAGATTGAGGAAGACTCAGAGGTATGGTGACACTATGCAGCCAGGGAGCCTGGACTGGGAGAAAATTGCTATAAACTATGTTATTGAGATAACTGAGGAAATTTGAGCAAAGCCTATAAAGTTGATGTCATTATATTAATATTACATACTTTGGCTGCTATAGACTGAATGTGATCCCTCAAAATTCATATGTTGAAACCCTAACCTACAATGGGACAGTACTGGGAGGTGGGGCCTTTTGGAGGTAATAGGGTTTAGGTGAGGCCATTAGGGTGGCAGTGCCATAATGAGTGAGATTAGTGCCTTCATAAAAGGTGCCCTAGAGAACTCCCTCCCTCCTCCATCATAGGAAGATGCAATGAAAAGATAACTATCTATGAACCAGAAAGTGGGCTCTTGCCAGACACCAATTTCTGCCTGAGCCTTGATCTTGGACTTCCCAGCCTCTAGAACAGAGAGAAATAATTTCTGTTGCTTATGAGCTACCCGGTCTATGGTCATTTGTTATGGCAGCCCTAATAGATTAACACACTGATTTTATATCATTATATTCTGATAACTAAATGAATGTTCTTGATCTTTGATAACACTAAAGTATTTAGAATTAAAGGGGCGTGATGTCCCCAGCTAAGAAATACACATACACGCAAACACACATACACACAGAGAGAAAGAGAGAGAGAAAATGATAAAGTGGATATGGTAAAATGTTAACAATTGGTGAATCTAAGGTAAAGGTGACAAAGCAGGAGCATCGCCATCTTGGACAAGCACTGCCATTATAAATTCCCCTTGATCAAAAACTGCCTAAATCCAAAGCGCATCAGCCTAATGGCTAAGGTCAGCATGACCATAAACTACAAATAACATCTCCAACCAGAAATATTCCAAACCCCTCCCCAGCCAGCCACTAGCTAACCTCTCCTCTAGCCAGACAGGTGTCAGCCCCAAGATAACCTCCTCTCCAACCAGGGACATTCCAACCCCACCATAAGCTTCTCCCCCACACAGAAACATTCCAAGCTCCCTCATCAATAAATACTCTTAGTCTGGAAGAGAGAGCACTCCTAACCAAAATTGGCCAGAAGCCCCTCTCAGGTTTATTCTCTAAAATAAAAGTGTCTTTGACTGTTGAGCCACTTTTTGGGTTTCTTTCTTCTTTCTTTAACTCTTATAAAAGGTATATAGAAATTAATAGCGCTATTTTTGTAAATTAAATTATATTTATTCTAAAGCCCTGGATATAGAGAGTGTGATAAAAAATATTTATCCAGAATTTTAATACATCTCAATATGATTTTTCATTGTAGACTCACAGGGTACATTTTTTCCAGGGGTTGAGACCTGGTTGAAAACCACTAGCAAAAGGAAAGATGATAATGATACATTTTCTTAGAGAGGATATGTGAAGAGTTCATTCCCGAATGTTTTATTTTAGGCAATATCAAGTGTTAGCTACTCAGCTATACATTTACATTTAAAATATACTTGCTTGTTCAAAATAATTAATATCAAGTTCACTTAGCCAATGGCATAAGAATCCAGAAATAACCTTCTTCATTACAAGACATACTTAATAATAACATATTCATTACATGACATACTTAATACGTGCCACAGGCATTTAATAAGATATGTTTATGCCAGAAAGATACCATATATGGAGGTTACTTTATGAAAGCAATTTTTCCTGTCCTTTCAACACTGAATTCCAGTCCAAAGCACCTGTGTTACCATGGCAGTTTGGCAAGAACATGTACTTGAGAGAAAGATGGGTTCAAGCCCCAGCTCTGCCACTAACTAGCTGTGTGACTGTGGAAGGTGACTTCACCATTCAAGTTTTCATCACCTCATCTATGAATTAAAGTAATGAAAACCTGTCTTGATATACTACTATGAAAATTAAAATGGATAACTCTGTAAAGCACTTGGCACATGTTAAAGCACAATGTATTTCTGTTTTTAAAATTTTACTTACATATACTTATGTAATTTTATGTAAGTTGGAAGAAAGAGCATTTTAATAGAGTATATGGTAGAAAAGTATCCATGACTTTATGCTTTTTCCAGATCTAGCCCCTGGATCTAATAACCATTTATAATATTTAAATTAACATTTCTTATGCTTAAGCATTATATAAGACTAATTGTAAAGACCTGGAATAGGATATAAGTGTCCTTACAACAATGTAGAAAAGGTGAGATATGTAGAATACACAACGTCATAAGAAAACAGTAGATTTAAGTTAAAGAAACACTAGTACATATATATATTTGTAGAACTGCCCTGACTTTCAACTAAAGCATCATCAAAAGTGATTAAATCTTATGGCAGTCTGAATATCAATTGGTTTTTCTTGGGTTTCATATCATTTTATTCTTTATTTCTCTATTTTCTTTTTCAAGTCACACATATACATAAAACTTATGGGTGATAGCTGTCATTCAAATGAAAATACATATCCAGTACTTAGGATATACACTACTGATTATACTCCTAACAACCTTTCCATATTTTGCTTTTGCTAAAAGTATTCAAATTTTGTTCTGGCACAGTGTGTCTGGGCTCAAGGGCTGAATATTGCTTAGTTGAAGGCACATTTTCTCAATTTTGGTTATTGATAGCTTAGGTAAGATAATTCTTTATTGTGGGGAGTTTTCCTGTGTTCTATAGGACATTTAACAGCATACCTGGCCTCTTGTTTCTAGATGCCAATAGCTCCTGTCCTCAAGTTGTGATAATCAAAAATGCCACCACACCTTGTTGAATGTCCTCTGGGAAGTCATTGGGAGTACAAAATCAATGCCAGTAGAGAACCACTATTTAAGCCAAGCCTAGCAGCTTCATTCCTGCATGAGAGGAATTATTCTAGCGGACACTATGTGACGAGTGCTAGCTGACAAGGTGCAAGGAAAGATCTGCTGGGACTTCCGAGAAAGCTCCCGAAGTAAGGCACATGAAGAGAAATTATTTCTTCCTCCTCCATTTCCTTCCTGCATGGGGCAGTCATGTGAGAACTGAAGACGTGGGGCAATGGCAGTCATAATGAAGATGTCAGCAATGCCAACTTCAAGCCCTGACTTGACTGAGCTGCTATGCCAATCCTGACCTACTAACCATGGTATTCATTGACTTGTTTCACAAACAGGTCATGTTCTTGCCTTTTGGGAACAAGATAGCATTGCATTTTTCTGCCCCATCTCCCCAGAAGTCAGGTATGCTCATACTACTTGTTTTGTCCAACACAATGTGTGTCACTTTGGGGTAGAAGCTTTTGAGATCCTTTCCCTGCCATGTTGAGATAGATTCTACATCTGCTTGGATCCTTAAGTCCCCATTGTAGGAAACCATGTCAATTTGTATTGAGTGTTTTGTGTGTGCAAAAAAAAAAAAAAGCCTTTGTGTCTGTAAGCCATTGAGATCCAAGTGTTCTTTGTTACAGCAGCATTATTAAACCAAACTGATACATCTACCTTTAAATTACTTGCCAAATAAATAAAATCCCGATTTTAAGCCACCTTCATTTGAATCATTCATTTTTTTATTGTAAGGGAACGCAAAAGGATGAAATATGGTTTTTACTTAATTTCTAAAGAAATATAGGTGATGCACCCAAAAGTATCATCAAAAGATGACTGTCAATTAATTCATGAAGACTTTAGTGATAGAAAATTCTTCATGTATATGTACTCATTTTCAACCCATCTATTCTGTAAATTCTTTCCCATGCTATATACATGAATTCAGAAACACACACACACACACACACACACACACACACACACATTCCTTCCTTATGTGCAACCATAGAGGATCAGCCTACCTGCGTCCAGTACACAGAGTTGACTGAATACACTAGGACTTGATTTGGCATATTCAACCAGACCGTAAGCAAATAAGATTCACAGTTACTGTAAATGTACACAAACCAGCTAGTGGTTAAATTTAAATTTGATATAACTAAATCATGAATTCATTCATCCAATCGTTCACCAATTATTTAATGAGTGTGTATGATGTAATAGGAACAACGCTTTAGTATATTTTCGTATATACTGCCCTGGTAGTCTAGTTTCAAACACTAACTCTGAAGTGAACAATTTCTCTGGATTTCAGAATGGCTGGTGTGTGAGTACTGCTGTCCTATGACAGTGTTTACTGCTGGAACATGTTGTGATGTAAAGTTAACAGCAACAGCAATAAAAACAAATGTCACCACCACAGGATCTGAGGCTCTGCCTAAGTTTAAATCATGGTGCAGTTCCATATAAGCTTATAAGCAAGTTACTTAACCTTTCTGAAATGCAATAGTGTTATCCCCAGTGGCTCTGTGACAATTAAATGTGTCATATATATGAAGTGCCCAGCCCAAACACCTAGCACAAAATTGTGGTTTAATCCAGAGCCCCTCTATCTGTGAATCCTGAAAATTATTTTTCAACGTTCTAGCATGTCTTACTCTTTTCACGGAGAATGAAAACACTCATTAAAACATCATGATATATTCCAAGCCCACACCTTAATAGTCTAAACGGAAAATAATTTTAACAAAGTCAAAACGACTCTGTAAAACGCCAAGGTGAACTACAAATTGAGTTAATACATATGTTCTTATATTTCCTACGTTTATTATTGCAATTTTCTTTTAGTTGTCTAGTTTATTTTCTTTGAAACATTACTATGAATGCAGTACTTAGAAAATTTTACAGAATGCCTAGGAAACTGAAATTTACACAGAAAAGTAACGTTTAAGATTGGAAAAATAAGTATCAGTATATTAATATCCATATTATAATGTTGTAAGAATGAAATGAGATTATTTATGCAAAGTCATACACTCCTGGGCACAGAATAGACACTAAATAAATGATAGCTTTTTTTTGGTGTTGTTTTTGCTATTACAACTCAAAGTGGGAGCCAGAGAATAACCTGCTTCTGTAAAAAAAACTTTAAAAGCAGCAGCATAAATAAGGAAAGTTAATAACCTAGATTAATGCGTCAAGAAATCTATGTAGCAAGTCATTTAATATCCTTATACTTACTTTTAAAATAGAGGATAGCACCTTCTAAATTTCCATCCATAAACATTTAACTCAAAGGGGGTTGGAGGGAGGGAAAGAAATCTATAATATAAAAGAGTCTATTTAATAAAAACAATACAATAGCTACAGCAACTACGTAGAGGCAAAGCAACAAACAATTCTCTTGATAGTAATTCATCTTATTGTGACTAAATCTCTTGTAAGAACTCTGTCTCCACTTCAGAAAGCCAAAGTGGATTAAGATTTCAAGCCTTAAGTATCACTGGGTTTAATACATGTAAACCCGATGTTCCTGGTTTGCAGCCTTGTAAAATGACTAGATATAATTGCAGGCAGTGGCATACTAAAAGGAGGATAACACTTCTGTATTCACAGAGATTTGTTTACTGATAACATAAAACATATATGAATATATCTTACATATAACATTATAGATACAAATGCACACAGATTCTACAAACTGAGCTGGTATTAGACATCACAATCTCAATTCTCTCTAGAAAAAGTAATGACGTTTGTGTGTTTTTCTCAAAATCAACATGCTTCTGATGTTTTCTCATTATGTTCAAACTAATCAAGATTTAAGACATTTTGTTTTCAGTATATCACTTGGCTTGCCTGTGCTTGCACACCTAAATACTCTCAAAATGAAGACAGGATTTTAAAATAAGATAGGGAGAAATAGTTTTTTGGTAATTTGCCATTTATTTTTCACAAAAACCAGGCACCGCAAAAGCGAGCAATGTTAAAATATGTTTTTTACTCTAACTTGATGAGGTACGAAGCCCTGTAACTGAAATTGAGAGAAATGAATAATTAAGGATGTCTCACTTCTTGGTCAGTTTTGCACGGTGGTATTTACTATTTCTGCTGCCATTTTACTATGGCATTAGGGAGAAAGGAATGCCAATCTCTGCATCACTGACATTTTAAGCATAACAATTTATGCTGTGCTTTTATTTTATTTATTTTGTTATTATTTTATTTTTATTTTCATTTTTATTCAGATGTTAGGAGAAGGATCATAAGAAATGACACAGTTTAATCCCACAGTGATTTGCTGTAAGCCTACTATGGGCAAAGCATTTACATTGAAATGTTCTCTTCTTCAATCTAAAACTCTTTAAATGCTTTCCATTGAAGTGAGTATAAAACCCGATTGGTCTGTCATTATTGAGGGCAGTGGTCTCTAAGCATTTTTTTCTAACTTGTCCCCAAAATAATTGTAAAATCCTAGGTCCTACCCCCACATATTTTAAGCCAGTATTTACATTTTTCACTGTATAGTTGAAATGTTCTCAAAATACGTAATTTCTGATATATTTCATCTTATATACATGCTTTATGTATTTTAGTTAAATCAGTGAAACCAAAAACATGTTTTTCACTTTTTAACACGTCTTCCTTGTCAAATCATTCAGACAAAACAGACCTAATTTCTGTTAAAAAAGAAAATATATGATTTCTTTAAAACACACACACACTTGAATATGCCTCCCTAACTAAGATATTATTTTTAATTCTAACTCTGCATTATATAGGGAAAGATGAACTCATAGATGAGTGGTAAATGGACAGATTAATGGATTGATGATAGATAAATGGTGATGAATGGAGGGATAGATGGATGATAGAAAGATGATAGATAGATAGATAGATAGATAGATAGATAGATAGATAGATAGATAACCTGTCATAAATGTTTCACTGAGTAGAAGAAATCAAAATTTCTTTGGTCCATCTTGCTTTGCTTCAAGATTCTTCATCAGGGGCACTGTGACTTATGGCCTGAGGCACTGCACAAAAGCAAGATCTAATGTGGGTGGCAGGAGTGCTTTCTTTCAATAAATGGGAAAAGGACAATTATGAAAGAGGTGGGAAAAGTCACCCAGCAGAGCACAGGTGCATTCTCAGTGGGATTGCTTTTAGAAAAGAGTAAATATAGAAGTGGAGAATCTGGAAACAGATTTCCTTATGTCTACTGGTATTGATTCATGCCCTGGAAAGTCGACCGCTGGATGAGGGGGTCTAACTTGATCCAGTTCCTGCCCACCTCATGCCTGTTCCTTGCCACACTGGCCTTCTTCCAGTTGTCCAAGCATGCCAAGAGCTTTTCTCTGCCTTGAGCCTGTGCATATATCATTCTCTAAAGCATCCACCTTGCCCTTTTCACCTGGTTGTCTCCATAGTGTGTCACGTAAGTGGCACCTCCTTGGCCATGTTATATTAAGTTGGTTTCCTCCTCTCCCTCCATAACTGGCTTATCCGGTCTCTATGAATTTCATGTGTTTATTTCATAGCATTTAACTCTAATTGTGTGTGTGTGTGTGTGTGTGTGTGTGTGTGTGTGTGTGTGTGTAAGTTCTAGTTGATCTTTCCCAGCAGCATCCTTGCAGGTAGGAATCAAGAATCTTGTCTACCTTTCTACCAAGTAGCCCTCAGAGCCTGGCTTACTGTCTGGACACTGTAAGTTAATAAATCAGTGAAAAGCACTCAAACCACACACACACATACACACACACACACATACAGAGAGAGAGAGAGAAATAGCAGGAATATTTTATTGGTTTAGAATATAAAGCTACTCTGGTCCCACCATTTTTCACTGCATTAAACAATTAAATTTTTACTGTATACTGGGTTTGAAATAACAGTGCAGAAATCTTCCAGATAAAATTAAATATATATAAAAAACATGAGGTTATAAAAAATCAGCCTATTCCTGCTATATAGAGTGTAATGTTCCTTCATTCATATTATAAGTAGATGAGATTCGTATCTGAATCTCATCTACTTATAATATGAGAATGATGCAGTATTGAGAGATTAAGAATTTGATTACCAAAAAAAAAAGTGATGGAGGGAGCAAAAAGGACTGAAATGTTAAAATAAGAGAAACCAAAATTAAAAACAAACAAAAAAATAAAACTTTGGCACAGGCAACTAGATAAAGATGATTAAAATCCACATACAAGAATATTACATATACTTTAGTGTTTTAATGTCTTACGTGGAAATAGCAATAATATGCAATTCAACTACAAAAATCATCAGAAATGGAAAATTAGGGAATAAGAGGAAGACATAAACCAAGAATCATGAATATGCTGATATGATTTTAAAGAAACTCTAATATGATGGAATAAATCACTAAAGTACTTACAAGAAGTAATTGAAGTTAGAAACGAATTAATAATGGGAACAACTTTATATGAACTTAATGTATGTTGTGCCAGTTATAATAAGCTTGTAGTAGAGAACTTACCTCTTTTTGTTGTGTGTTTTTTTGTTTGTTTGTTTGTTTTTGAGACAGAGTCTCGCTCTGTCGCCCAGGCTGGAGTGCAATGGTGTGATCTCGGCTCACTGCAAGCTCCGCCTCCCGGGTTTACGCCATTCTCCTGCCTCAGCCTCCCGAGTAGAGGAGCTGGGACTACAGGCGCCCGCCACCTCGCCCGGCTAATTTTTGTGTGTGTGTTTTTAGTAGAGACGGGGTTTCACTGTGTTAGCCAGGATGGTCTCGATCTCCTGACCTCGTGATCCGCCTGTCTCGGCCTCCCAAAGTGCTGGGATTACAGGCGTAAGCCACTGCGCCTGAGCAAATTTTATTATTTCTTGTAACTCTGGGAAGTAAAAGTATTTAGTAATTTGAACTCAGATATTTTATGTATTTCAGATTTCTTATGCTAACTCATGAATGAAATTGCTGTATTTTGTTAATTTATAAAAATATGTGGGATTATTCTGTTGAAATAGTTCTGGGAGTTGATTTGTGTCTTCCCTAACTCTCTCTGGGTGACTTTGGTCAACATGCCTCTCTGAGAATCTTTAGTAGCCAATGCCTTCCACAGAAGAGAGGTACAATATGTGCTTCTTCGAAATATGACTTACATGAGACATGGAGTAAAACTGAAACATAATTAACATAAAAGTTTCTTGACGGATTAAGGAAGCAGCATCTATTCCTTGCCTGATGCTATCTGTTATCACAGGATACCATGTCAGTAGAAACTCTGAATAGCTAGAATTAAACCTCCTTATTCAAAGTTATTTTATTTCCAAATGGCTTCACAACTACCGTCCCACTAAATTAGCTTTTGTAAAAATGAAATACCTTCTAAAGTGGGATTCACATTTCTGAGCTGTGGAGAACCTTTTTTTATAAAAAACATAAAGAATGAACTGAACAATGTATAACTTAGTCAGTGGAATCGCTCTGATGTGAATTTAATACCAGTTTCAAGTGAACCATGTCTTTTTTGTTGTGCATTCACATTTTTAGGTGTGACTTTATTGTGTATAGCAAGAGTTTTCTATAAACTTGTTGCCACAAAGTTGATTTAATGAAACCATTTCAATGTTTTATATTTTCTTCCAGAGTGCAGAAACTCAGATACTATAAATGCATAACTTTCTAAGAATTTATATAACCTGTAATATACTTTGTGACATTTTTTGAAGTCATTATTATATTTTAGGATAAAATTGTCCAAAAAATCCCACCATCTTGGTTTAGTCACAAACTTGATATGGTTATATCATATATATCATATAACCAGGTTATATGAACCTGGTTATATAATTTATTCTCTCACCTAAATACTCTCAACTCAAAAATGAGCATAATGTTGACAGGAGTTACTACTTAGAATTACTAAGAAAATTTTAAAAATCCAAATTTACTTATGAATCTCAAATAATTACGTGCAAATGAAGTAATGGTAACATTAATAATGGCAGTTAACTTTTCATAAGTATTAACCACATTCCCAAGCACTTTGCTAATCCTTTTCATATACAAGCTCAACCAATCTTTTCAAAAGCCCAGTGAAGTAGACATAACCAATCTCATTTTACAGACAAGAAAACTGATGCTAAGAGAAGCTGTGCAATTTTCCCAATTCTTACACATACTTAGATATGAAGCGGAGATTTAAAGGTCTAGAATGTTCATAATCAGGCTCTTGAACAGTTCAATATCCACCAGTATATGTTATATCCCTTTTATCTAAATTGAAAATCATTGAAAGCAAGGACCAGGTCTCATCTATTTCTGGCATATTTCATAGCACATAATAATGTAAAGTGTGTGTGTGTGTGTGTCAATATTTATTTACCAAGCATATTCACCAAGTGCCTATGCTCTGGTAACTAATAGAAAAATAAGCAAAACAAATAAATAAATGTTCAGAAACAATGCATATATCACATTATTAAAATGGCATATTACAGAAAACCTAACTGAAATGATTATGGAAAATATCTGATGCATCAACTAAGCTGCACACTTATGTTATCTTCATTATTTTTTGGTTTTGTCAAGAGATATTTCAGCCCAATTGCATCCAGCCTCTGTCTAGTTCAGCATTCTGGCAGAGAGCCAATAGCACATTCATAGAAGGTGACTGTAAGAGTATTTGGAGAAGGAGATAAGCGTGCAACAGGTGAAGGGGAAGACAAGGGATATAACTGAGAGTTAGCAACAGCTGTAAGCCACCGGCAATGTATCAATCCTGGGGTTAAAGTGTCAAGAAGGGGAAGCACTGAGACATCCACAGCTTTAGGAGAGAGGCACCCAAAATGAGCTAGGACCCTTGGCGGAGGAACTCAGCCACAACATTTTACATGAAATCAGTAGAAGGGGAGTCAAGGAGCTCAAAGCCACTAGCTGTTCCTGCCTTCCAATCCGATGTTGCCTTGCACTGGCCCAAAGCAATATGAAGCCCGAAGGCAAGAGAAACTTTTGATGCAACTCCTAAAAGTCCACGGAGGTTAGAGGCTGGTGAAGAGTGAATCTGGAGGGGCAAACAGAGAATATCCGTCATAGTCACTGGAGAAAAGTGTCTCTTGCTGGAGGAAGCATGGTTTGAGTGATTTCAGACTAGTGTCTGTGCACACAGAGGATGCATTCCAGGCTCTCTGCAAGAAGCATTACAGCAATCTGTAAGTAGAGTGAATCTCAGGGCAGTTCATAAACACACACCTACACAACTTGTTCAGCATGGGTTGTACTTTCTTGAGCCTGGGAATGTGGGAAACATACTCAGGGCTTTCTTTGTCTTAATTCTTCACTGAGCAAAGGTAGCACTCCCTAAATGACTTACAGGAGAACCAGGAGTTTGCTAGAACACGGAGTTTGCTGTCTGTCTAGCTACAAGGAGTAGTTTTAATTTTAGAAACAGCCATTTGATTCATTATTAAAACCATATTTGTAAATGACTTCTGTACTTTTACAAAGTATGAGGTTGAATAAACCGACATAGTGGTTTGAAGAGGTTTAATGTGCTAAAAACAGTCCCTTTTACGGAGCCAGCATGCTTCAGGATACAAATTATTTTAAAAATTGATATGAAACAGTGAGGACCTCTTTGTGCCTCCATTTCTTTTATTTGTAAATAAACAAATTAAGTTTTGAATCATTTCTGGCTGGCATTCTTTGATTCCCTGTGTTCTTTGACAAGGAATGGGAGCAGGGGAGAGGTTCAGAAAAACCATTACAGGAACAAGGACTCTCCCAGAGGCAGAATAGAAGAAGAATCAATGAAGATTTAGGCAAAGAAAAATATTTCAAATGTTTTTTTCTTCCCAGAAATTGCCTGCTCTGCTTCTTTGTTCACAGTCTCTCATGGGATAGTAAGAACATTCTACTTCATTTCTCTATTTCTTCAAAGAAAACTTTTAAATTTTATATTTGGGGGAGATAGCTATTGGTTAAATAACTAGTTCTACATTGTAAATTTCACTTGAGGAATAGTTTCATTTTCCCATTATTAGAAAGGGCTACTAGGAAAGGATATTGTACATATATGTACACACAGAGTCAAACAAAAAGTATTAATAAAGAGCTAAATTGTCACTGAGCACACATGCCTTTTCAACTTTGGATGTCTGCATATGTTGTGCCCCTCATTGGAGTTCTTTCCTTTTTCTTGAAGTCAGTTCCTAGGAATTACTTCTTTTACAGATACAAACTCACAAACTTCTCATCCTGGAAAAGTTTCTTTGACTTTCTTTAACCTTGTCAGTTTTTTCCATTAGAGGAGCTCATAGAACCATGACCCTCTCATTAATAATATTTGTCATAGTTTAGAACTAAATATTTATTTGTGTGATCATTTAATTCACATCCATGTGCCTTTCCTACAGTGTGAGCTTCATGAAGACAGTCTACCCTGCTCATTCATGTGTATCCAGTGGCCTGCATATAGCAGACACTCATGAAGCTTGAAGAGCCATTGAGTGAGGTGCATTTTTATGCTTGATTTTGAAACTTGCTGTAGTGTCTGTTTTGTGTTTCAGATGGACGTGTTTTCAGAAGAGGCACCATACACGCTGGACAAGGGAAGTGTTATCAAAAGTGTTTTGCCATGTGTGCTCCTGATTCAAGGCAAAACACTAATATGATATGTGGCTTCCATCCATACCATCTGGGAATAGGTGATTGATGGTTTTATTTATTTTTCTCTGGAGCAGGATTTCCAAAGCATGTACACTAAACCTGTGCTAGGTTTTGTTCATAATCTCCACCCTAAAATTCAACCTCAGCACTGGTGGCATTCTGGGCTGGTTAGTTCCCTGTTGTGGAGGCTACCCTGTGCATTACATGATGTCTAGTAGCACTCCTGACCTCTAACCACTAGATGCCGGTAGCAGCTTCCACCACTCCCACAGTAGAAACAGAAATGTCCTCACACGGTGCCAAATGTCCCCTGGAAGAAAAAAACAATGACTCGCAGTTGCATACAACTGTTCTCGAGGAGTTACTTGACAGAATCAAATTAGTATATAAGTGTAATGGAAAGGGTGCTGTTGAAATACTAGTGCAAAGTTTTTCCAACATATTTCACAATAAAAATGACCAGTTCAGCATGTTAGTCCTCATTGCAAGGCCCACTAACATTATTAATTCAAATTGTTGCTGTTCTTAATGGTTTTACTTCACAGTTAAAAAGAGTATCTTACTCTGCAATCATTCCCTAGGGGCTTTCAAGTAAAAGTTGAGTTTTCATAAATCAAATAAATAAATTAAAAAATAGGCCAGACTTCTAATATCTAAAATTTCACTCAAGTTCCCTTCGTTTTTAATTAAGTATTTTGAATTTGGTTTTGTTTCTCTGCACATAAGCTCACTTTAATATTGCTATACAAATTAATGTACACTAAAAGCTTGACTAACAGAATTAGGCAAGGTTCTAGAAATTTAGTTGTAGTAAACTGAAATTTCTGGTTTAAAAATTACCATTGATAATATACTTCTTGTATTTCCTCAGGTACCAGATGCTCATTACTTTAAGATAATCTAAGAATAATTTTGCAGGTGAGTAGGTTTACCTTTGCTTTTGATACCCTACTAAAGTAGTCCTTCTGGGTGATACTGTTGTTTTGTAAATAAAGGTAGATGAAAGAAAAGGTTAGCAATTATCCCAGTCTAGATTATGCAGGCTACCAAGTTGGACAATGTGTTTACAAGATGTCTTTTTCCACTCTTGGGTTATATGCAAGATCACTATTAATTTGATTTTGTTCATAAACTCTGACTTCAATTTCTACATCAATAAAATGGTTATATTAGATATAACTACCTTCTACTTTGGAGTAACAGTGAAGAGATGGTATATAAACCTGTGTATTAAATGACTTGTGTCCAACAAAGAATATCTGAATTTTTAAGTGAATCAATAAAACCATTAACATCTTTATTTTTAAAATAAGTTTCCTATATATTTGTTTATTTCTTCAATAAATGCCAAACACTGTTAAAAAATAATTTCTGTGGGTAGAAGAAAACTGATTTTGTAATTATCTTAAAAATGTATACCTTTCCAATTTTCATAGCCTTTAATAATTAAATGTACACTATACGTTGTCATATAAAAATGGATTTATTTCTTTTTTTTTTGTTTTTTTTTTGAGAGTAGCGACAGAGTCTGGGCGTGGTCTGCCCCGCCCGGCTGGTAGTGCAGTGGCGCGCTGTCTCAGCTCACCTGCAAGCTCCGCCTCCCGGCTGTTCCCGGGCATCTCCCGCTTCAGCCTCCCGAGAGCCTAGCTGGTTTCACTCTGGTTCATTTGACTACAGGCGGACCCTCCCACCACCTGTCGCGAGTCATCCGGCCATAGTTTTTTGTATTTTTTTAGTAGAGACGCGGGTTTCCACCGTGTTAGCCAGGATGCGTTTTGATCTCCTGCACCTCTGCTGATTCCGGCCCGTCCTCGGCTGCCTCTCTCAACCAGTGCTGCCCGGATTACAGCCTTGAGCCCACCCGCGCCCGGCCGATTTTATTCTTTAACAACATTCCATGGACACTACAAGCTCTCAGAAATATAAGCAGACCTTAGAAAAAAAATTGATGATATATATTTTTTTTTTTTTTTTTTTTTTTTTTTTTTTTTTTTTTTTTTTTTTTTTTTTTAAAAAATTATGATATATATTAGAAGCAACTTAAATGAATTTTTCATTTTTCTGTACTTTCAACTAATTTTCTTAATTCTTATATGCTAAAAAGTATACTTACTTAAATTAACATTTAAAAATAAATGAAAACAGTTACTTCGCTTAAAAATGACTAAAGTTCAGACTTACAACTTTTGCTGTTGTATTCCTCAGTCCTTTTACACTTCATTTTCATGACTGGGTCTTGCATTTGTATGCCTCTAAGTAAGTCACTTTTTTGAGCAGACTTTTGGGATAAGATGCAGAGAGAATTTCAGAACGTGTTTTATTTCTTCAGGAAGAATCTCAGATATGAGTGTTTGGTGCATAAGACCAGACGGCAGAACATAAAATGGTTTTCTCAAGTCCGCACTAGCTAGAAAGCAATCACCCTTTTCTTTTTTTTTTTTTTTTTTTTTTTTTTGGCCTAAAAGGACTTGTGTACTGATTTACACAGTTCTGTGCCATTTGTGTGTGTTTATGTGTATGTGTATGTGTTATACAAAAATGAGTCTTTCCACAGGGAATTTTGCCGTATTTCCCTTTGACTGAGTATGAATTATGCTGTAGATAGATTTATGAAATATAATGCTAATTTGGATGGTCACATATTGACTTGTAGGGTGATACTGTCCTCCTTCAAAAGGCCCTAGAGAAGTTCTTTTTTTCTCTTCCGCATATTACTTTTCAGTTGAAATGTCAGTTGCAAGCTTTTCTCAGCCAGCTATAAAGGAGAATTTGTACTTCCACATAACATCTAGTGTACCACATTCATATTCATGTTTGAAAGAGGGAAAACTAGAGAAAGCTAGTAAAACATGGTAATAATAAACATGAAATAGAAGGAAGCTATCATTAACTCAGTTTGTAGCTCAGCTTGGCATTTTACAGATGTGACAGGAGTCTTTAATTTGAACTCAAAATAGAGAAGTGTGAGTTTGAAAATGAAATATGCCATGGAATTATAATGAGTGTTTCCTTTCTCTCAGAAAAAAAGACAAGAAATTGAACAAAAGTTAAAGGAGTCTTTTCAGGAACATCAGACAAAGATCAAAACCTTAAACCAAACATGCCAATGTTTCAGGTTCTGTTTGCTTATTACATTTTAAGCGCATGGTAGTACTCTGAAATATGGAGTCTACAGAAAGGTGGGCAAATTTGATATTCAGAACACAGACTGACAAACATTTAGTTATTTCCCTTCAGCCTTATATAATCAATAGTCCTGTTAGATAAAATAGGCTTTTCTAAGAGGAGATGATTAGGATTACAGAGGAGTATCTGAAAGATTCAGAGGGGATAGAAAAGATTTAAGCTTTATTACTGACCAGACCAAGATATGCATAGTAGACTCTAACAACAAACAAAACAACAAAAACATAGTTAAGCAAGTACAAAATACAAAATCTAAGGAAAACAAGAGTACAAAAAATTGGAAATTATTATCTGAAACTGAGGAGGTACATACACATACATGAAAGAAGGTTAGATGGAAGAGGGGTTGTGATGAAGTGATGAACAGGTGTATATGTAGTTATGAAGCATTGAGCTCATGACATGATGAGCTTTATTCTGTGGTTACTATAAGAAAGGCTAAGAACAACTGCTCTGAAACCCAATCACCATGGTGGGTGTAGTCTACCCACAGTCTACTGAACATGTTATTGGTTTACAGATGATCCTATATAAGGTCAATGTGCAATTTCCAACTTAGCTGTCTTAGAATTTACCTGAAAGACATGCTATTTAAACTTAATGTCTCAAAAAACTTTATTCTCCCCTGACCTTTTTTTCCCACCTTTTAGTGACTCTTGTCATTATTTAAAACTATTTGCAAGGATTTTCTGAGTAAAACATTGCCTCTGCTTCCAGGTGTCTCATCCTCTTAGAGGTGAGGTGGTCTTCTATTTAACAAGGTACCTTATTTGGGTTTCTTAATTTCACAGAAGGACCTCATTCCTACCTTCTGATATTTATGGATCTGGCTCTAAGCAGAAATGCACACTTAATCATAACCCCTCTTCTTTCTAACTTTCTGTTACTGTCTTTCAGAAAAAGCTCAGACTCAAGGAGCAATCATTACGAATGATGATGAGGTGACATGCAAGCCCTCCATTTCCCTAGATACCATAAATTGAAGTCTAGATCAAACCAAGCTATTTAACAGTTCCATACCAAGACGTTTTGTAGAAGTGTTCTTATTACTACGTGATGCCTTGTCATAGACTTGTATTGAGCACTTCATGAGAAACAAATGTATGAAACACACTACTGATTTGATCATAGGTATGTTATCTATAACATCACATTGTGTCCCTTTATTAAGATCACAGGATAAATTTCTTGCATGGTTTTTAACCTGAAAAACCTGTAATTTCTTTAAGCAACCAGACTCTGCGAACTCTGAGGTTTGTTCTGTTTCCCTTCTCAATTCAGCTGGCAGGAAGTGCAGCTACAATTTTCTCGTCCACTTTTGGCATCTTTTCAGGGAAACACCCCTGCCTGAATCTTGCTTCACCTTCACCTCCATTCTCATTAATGTATTTTATCAGATTATAACTTATGTATTTCTATAAGCCTTTAAAATATTTTTAGAATAAGACAAGCTATAAATATGAGAATGAATAAATGAATAAGTAAATGACAGAGAGGGTGTGAATACATAAATTAAAACTTCATAGTCTGAAGGGAGAAGAAAAGGTCAACTGTTACTTTGCAAAACCCAGAAGTAGATTTGAAGGATTACTTCACATGAAACAAAAGGCAGGCCAGCCTTCAGGAACAGTTCAGCAAACTTAGCGTGCTCTCCAGGAATTGTTCACCGATTTTGTCTTTTTGAGCAGCATATCAATAATACATTCCATCTCACTTTTTGCATCTGATATAGGAGTGAGACTATGAATCTCAAAGTTCCAAATGATGGGCTGCCTTCCTGATTTTTTTATGACGTTCTCAAAAAGTGAGTGACAGATATCACTCTTTAGCCTTCTTCCCTTGTATGCACACGTACTTGGCCTACTAAAGTATAATACTCACTTCAATATTTCCAATTAAATTAGGATAATACAAATTGCAATGGCTATGGACTCTAATTATTCTAAATTGTTATGCTATATGCCACTCGTTTGTAAATGCTAACTTTATTTTTTTCTAAGAGCCCTTTTAGATATGAAGACATTTCTGCTCACTCAAGTAACTGTAGATAAGTTAATCAGAAATACCTAGATAATACAAAGCTAAAAAAAAAAACCTTCAAGATATATATAGTTTAACATATTTCTGTTAGGATTTCTTTATCGATATTCTCCCTGGATGTTAAAATTTCCCTAGATTTGAGTATTTACAATAATAATCCCTCCGGCCTCACCTCCCTTTCACATGTCCACTCTCTCATTTAAGATACATCTCAGAATTCTCTACAAAGGCCATCCTGATTTGAAGAAACCACACTGATTAGTCCAGTGCTTTTATGAATTTTGTTAGTTGGTTACTATTTCTCATTCATTCAAATATAGATTTTTAACACCTTTCAAATTAGTTGCATGAGAAAAACAAAGTTGCAAGAAAATAGCACTGAGAAGAAGGTTAAGAATTGTGGCTTGCTTACTGAGTGTTTATTTCTGTAAAGCTTCTGGGGCCTTAGTATTCTCAGTTATGAAATGAAAAAGTTGAACTTTAAGATCTTTAAAGACTCTGCCTAGTCTTAAACACTATTGTTATTAATTTATTTGTGCATCTTATATAGTTTTTTGTATATATATTATATAAGAAATTATATATATATACACACACACACATATATATATTTAAGTCTATGTGCCTTCTATAGCTTGTTCAAATAGATTTCTGGGTCTGATTTCTTTCTCTTTACAATTTATTTATCATTATTATTCCAAGAGGAGTATACTGCTTAGGTTAAGGTAATAATGGGCAATTATTTCTAACAATTTTGCTGTGTTTTCTATGCAATTATGTTTTTCCCTAAGGAACTTTGTGATATCATACTGTCTATTTTCTCACAAATGTTCCACAGATGTAAAAAATCATCAATCCTTCCATGTTAATTGGAGCCTGGATGATGGCGTGTGTTCCCTGTTGTTCAATCTGACCAAGAGGAATATTCTCATGAGAAGCAGAACAGATATTTCAAACTCAGTTGTATGTAGCCTCAGAACATCCTAAAAGCATAACAAATTGGCATGGTCTGTGTGGGCCTGATGCCTCCCCGCTCCACACCACCAGAACTGGCAGACATTGCCTTGCCTAGTTATTCAAAATGCAATGATAGCTTCATGTATGATTTGCCTCCAGGTTGAATAGGTAAGAGACAGAGAAAAATGCAAACTGGAATCTTATTATATAACTATGAATTTATCTATGAATACATGGATATTACATATGATATGTAGTATATATTATAATGTGTGTAATGATATATGTAATAATATATGTAATATATAAACCAAAGGATAATTATAATAAATAATACACAACTATATATGTATTTGTATATAGTTATATATGAATTTATGTATACTATGTAGTATATGTTATATATTCAGTATTTTCGGCTGTAGTGTGTATAATATATGCAATAAATATGCTTAATATGTATATGCAATGCTTATATTATATATGCTAATGGAAATAAGCTGTAATAAATGCAGACACATACACACTTATATATTATTTATATAAATATATAAAATATGGGCTGGGTACGGTGGCTCACGCCTGTAATCCCAGGACTTTGGGAGTCCGAGGCAGATGGATCACGAGGTCAGGTGATGGAGACCATCCTGGCCAACATGGTGAAACCCTGTCTCTACTAAAAATACAAAAATTAGCCAGCTGTGGTGGTGGGCACCTGTAGTCCCAGCTACTCAGGAGGCTGAGGCAGGAGAATCACTTGAACCTGGCAGGTGGAAGTTGCAGTGAGCCAAGATCGCACCACTGCACTCCAGCCTGGGTGACAGAGCGAGACTCCGTCTCAAAAAAAACCAAAACCAAACAAACAAAAAATATATGTATATACACACACATACACATATATACACACACATACATATATGTACACACATATACATATATATACACACACATACACATATATACACACACATACATATATGTACACACATGTACATATATATACACACACATACACATATATACACACACATACATATATGTACACACATATACATATATATACACATATATACATGTATATATGATATATAGAGAGAGAGTGACACAGAGGCACTAGTCCTAAAGCCTAGGCGATGGTTGTTCAACCTTTTGGCTTCCCTGGGCCACACCAGAAGACAACGAATTGTCTTGGGCCACACATCAAATACATTAACACTGAGGAGAGCTGATGAGCTAAGAAAAAAGGTTTGGCCATCATTTTCATGATATCTGCCACCACAGATAAGCAAAAACATCCTCACATTCAAAGGGTTGGACATCCATGGCCTAGGCTTTCTGTTGCAAAGCCAAAAACTGAAATTTGAAAAGTTTATTGTTATTGTTGCTTCTTTTGTTGCTGCTTTAATTTAAAAAAAAGAAACATTGCTTTAAATACCACAGCAGTATTTAGAGCCTGAACCTGAGAGCTGAGATAGACGTGTGATAATACAAGAACTCAGCTCCATCTTTCCTCCCCTTCGAGCTGGGAAACCTGGAGTCAAGGTAGGAGGTCAATAAAATCCCTTAGATTTGGAGAAAATCCATGCCCACAGATGGGTGGGTCTCTGGGAGTGGAGGACCACGGTGTACAACTGGCCATTCAAGGTGCCACCAGGAAAGCCGAGATGAAGTCAGGATATACTAGGACAGAAAGAGCCTGAGATAGCCAGCAGGACTTTAAGGTCACTTGGAGTGGGTGCTGCTGTGTGAGCCACAAATTCCACCCCGAAGAGACTCTGGGTAGGCACCAGCTAAGTGAGAGACCAGATGGAAAACACGCCAAGTCTTAAAGGATGGGCAGCAGCAGAGTGAGCCACACGGGGCTACCCAGTAAGGGATTTGGGCAGGGAATGCGACGCATTAGAGGCTGATACCCAGGACCTGGTGGAACAAGCTACACCCCAGTGGACGTCCCGGAGGAATGACAGCAAATGCCTCTCCTTTCATGTCTTTCATCTCTGTAGGGAGAAGAGAGAAAATAGATTCAAAATAATTTCCGTTTGAAATAGAAAGCGAGGAGACTCCCACTGGGGCCGCATCAAGGTCCTCACTTTGATGTGTGCCAGTTAAGATTAATTACAGGGAAACAAAGTTCCACACACTGGATGCTGCGGCCCTAAATGTTAAATGTAATACAGCTGCACATCTTCATGCAGCATATCAGCTCATCCCAATGACAATAAAATGAAGCAGATACTGCAGAGGGTATTACAGATACAGAGATCAGCAGAGGCGCCCATGTGCGTGCTCACCACTCACTACTCTCTGACAAAGGGTTGGATTTACTAGGAGGTTATGCGACGTGGCCAAGCTAAGAACCACCAGAAGTGGAAGTACTCTCATTCCACTGCACTTTTCATTACAGCAATCTGCAGGCAAATATCTGCTTTAAGAATCGAGAATCTACAAAATATTATCCTTAACTAATCATTGTTAAACTGGACAAAACACATTAATGGGAATAAAAGTGAAAGAAAACTTTCACCCACAAATCTACCATCTTAACAAAATCAATAAAGTTGCCTTTTCCACATTAGCTAACTAAAAGTTATCATGTATAAGCAAGAATGAACTATATAAATTCCCAATCCAAAGTATGTAAAACCATACACTATGGTCTATATTATTTTGTATGCATTTTTTGCTTATTTCTTCTTATGGATCATATTTAACGATTGTTTTATTTCTTAAGTAACCTCACCTCAGTTAGGATGGTTAGAATGGCTATTATCAAAAAAGACAAAAAAATAACAAATGCTGGCAAGGATGTGGTGAAAAGGCAACTCTTATATGCTGTTGGCAGGAATGTAAATTAGTACAACCATTAAGGAAAAGAGTATGTAGGTTGCTTAAGAAACTAAAAATAGAATTATCGTATGATCCAGCAATCTCACTTCTAGGTATATATCCACGGGAATTGAAAGAAGCATGTTGAAGAGATATCTGCAGTCCAGTTCATTGCAACATTATCCACAGTAGCCAAGAAACAGACTCAACCTAAGTGTCCATCAGCGGATGAATGGATAAAGAAAATGTGGTAAATATACACAATGGAATACTATTCAGCCGCAAAACAGAATGAAATCCTGTCATTTGCTGCAACATGAATGAAGCTGGAGGACATTACACTGTTATTTTCTTAACCATTCCCTCCTGTTGAACATTTAGATGATTCACAATCATTTATAAAGGTCCTTGCCAACTCAGTGGACATGCATGGAAACAGCCTTAGGGTTCAAATATATCCTAAGAACAAAAGGAACAACCCTGCCCAGGCAAATATTGCCTTTAGATTTGAAGAATGGCTCTATCTGATTAATCCATTTTTAGGAGACAAAGTACAGTAACATCTCATACAATGTAAACATAGCCAGTTCATCAGAATGCAACATCTGTTTATGGATTACTAAAGTATATAATCCAACATTTTAGAAGTTTAAAATTTAGGAAAAAATAAAACCTTTAGAAGTTATAATTGAGTCCTCACAATGAAAGAAAATAAAACACTTGATTTTACCATCCTTTCCCCAATCTGCATTATGAAGTGTTTTATTTTTTCCCCTCTGGGAATTAAGTATTGATTTTAAAGGCATATTTAGACAATTTTGCTAAGAAAAGTACTCTGTGCAAATAGTTTCCTGTGACTTTTCATTTAAGGACATCAGCACTTAAAGCATCTAACAGAATGTTACAATGCTTGAATCAATATTCAACCATAAATTATATTTAAGTACGAAAAGTATAATAGTTTGAAGACCAAGATGCTAATGGATAGAAACAGCTAATGTCTGATTTTCTACAAACTCACTGCAGAATTCTAAAGAGGATGTATAACCACCAGATTAGCAATTTTTATATAAAGCTTATTTCTTCAATGATTTTTTCAACATTAAATATTGTTGTCTTTAAGGACACTCTTAGAAAACCCTGCATGTAGCATATTGTATGGAATGAACAGGGCTTTTTCCTTTTATTTCCCTTGATATAGTTGCAGATCTTTATGTACTGCAGAGTAGGTAGAAACAATAACAGAAGAAACCTTGATATGGGTTGAATCTTTTTAAAACATAGACTTTATTTGTTAGCACAGCTTCAGGTTTACAGAAAAATTGAGAATACAGTACCGAGTTCACATATACTCCACATCTTCTTTCCCGTTATTATTACATTAGTATGGTACAGTGATAAAATTAATAAACCAGTATCAATAAATTATTATTAAGTAAAGTCAATCTTTATTCAGTGTCCTTGGTTTTTACGTAATGTCATTTTGTCGTTGTTGTCCCAGGATTGCATTCAGGATAGCACGTTACATTTTTCTCACTAAGTCTTCTTATGCTTCTCTTGGCTGTGACAGTTTTTCAGATTTTCCTTGCTTTTCGTGACTTTAATAGTTTTGATCAATATTGGTCAGCTATTATGTAGAATCCTACTCTATTTGAATTTGTCCGATGTTTTCTTATTAGAATAGGGCTCTAGGCTTCAGGGAGGGAGACCAGATAGGTACCACACGAATTGCACCACCTGTTATCAAGCGTGAATACTATCAGCATAACCTCCCACTGCCGATGCTAACCTGGATCACCTGGCTGTTCTGCTGAGCCAGATTTGCCTATTCTCCCTACTTATTTATTTAATCATTTATCTATATCAGTATGCACTCATGGGAGCATTTCTTTACTTTCCGGCACTATAAGATTCTCCAGAATGATCTCATGTGTCTCCCTTCCCAGTCCTAGAATAATACATTTTTTTTTTCCCCAGGAGCCCTGGGTGCCAGGACTGTTCATTATTACTGGGGTATTGTTTCTAAGCCCTCTCAGAAGACAGAGCAAGGAAATACACGTGTGTGTATACTAACCCATGTATAGGTTGAGTTTTAATCAATCATTAGATAAAATAGGCGTTTTGCCTTAAGATTGTCTGTGCTCTTTGACTTGTTTAGTGTAAAAAATAATGTTTTAATACTTTTTTGAATCTTTAAAGGGAAATAGTAAGTTGTAGTGAACTGTTAGTCTCCAAATTGATAACTGATGGTAATAATAACAATTAATCATTGGATTTTTGTTAAATAAAAACACACAGGCATAATTCTGATATAAAATCTGCATTATCACACTTCCCTTGAAACATTAATAATTAGATATTTTAAAGACAGTTGATAGGCTGTTATACAGTTGTTTTATTTTGTATTTTTGCTTTACCTAGCCAGGATACCAGTGAACTAGTAACTAATCAAAAGACAAAACATGACCTAATCTTTCAAATTTAACTGCTCTACTTAACAAATGTGCCAAATAATATTTTTAAAAGCTAAAAGAAAATCTTTTGAAGCTGTGGGAGGTGTTTCTATGAGATTAATTTGTGGCCAGTAGTTTACTTATTATTTAGTCAATATCATTGCTTGTTAATTTCAATTTGTGACTAGTCTTACCTCAGATTTCATTATGTACTTTAGAAAATTCCTAAGTTTTTAGTAAGAAAAAAGTAAAATATTGTCCAAGTAACCTGGGAAAGTTATTCTAAAGAGCAATTTTTTTCAGTAGTTCATAAATAACTGAGATTATAAATTAAATGTTTTACTTCTTTCCTTTTCTAAATTTTCTTCTCCAGGAGTTAACTATTTTTCTAATTATTTTATTATTTTAAACAATCATTTGAAGTATTTTAAATAAAATTAATTGGGGAAAACAGTGCAGTGCCCTGTATAAATAAGTAGCGGAGCTTATCCAATTAGATACAACAACTTGATCTCAGTAGTAAAATCAAGATAATGCAACTAATGACAATTCATTTAGCTGGAACATTACATCCTTTTAATTTGAATGCTTTTGTTTCACCAATGAAAATTATGGTCATTTTAAAAAATCAGCATAAGGCATCTTAAATAAAGATAGGTTAAATGTTAAATATAGACCTTGAATTTAACCACAAAGTTAATTCCTGGGAAAAAGAGTATTGTAAGTCTAATCATGGAATTTTCAATTTTTAAAACAATGTTAAAAAGCAAGTCTAGGGTGGGGAAAAAAAGAGGAAAAAGAAAAGCGAAAATGGCCCCAAATCACATTTTATGCTACATAAAATGTAACCTTTTAGAATAGATTATGTGGTTTTAGAATTATGCTTCTAAATAAAATGCAAGGGTGATCAGTATTAAACATCTAAGTCATACTTTCTTAAGAAAAAAGATATTATTAAGCATGCAAAATATCTGGCACCATACTAAGTGTTATTTTTTAATTAATTTTATTTTTATTTTAAGAAAAAAATTGATCCGGGTACATGGGCCAGTATGTGCAGGTTTTCACATACGCTAACTGTGCTGTCGTCTGGTAATCTCAAACCTTTAAGAAAAATGTTCTGAAATTGGTAATCGGCACACTCATGGACTTAGAAGAAGCTAGCTGCAGGAATGTATGGCATGGTGACTCTTGGATAGAGAAAAAGAGAAATTGCTGTGTTTTACCGGGCCCATGTTTCCTCAGGTGTGCTCTGGGGAAGCTTGAGTTGTGTGGACATTAATAGCTACGATTCAAATAAGGGTCTTCCAATAGTGAAATATGTGAAAGGCATTGAGGTTAAACAAAAGAAATAGATGTTTGTTTGTTTGTTTGCTGAGCAGAATTTCAAAAAGCCTTTACTATACAAATATGCCTCATGGAAATCTCAAGTAAGACATTTCCCCAGGTTTACCTTGGTACAAATAGGTGATTGTGGAGCCACAAAACTCTTACCCTGTTCATTAACAGAGAGAGAGAAAGACGAGAGAGACAAGAGAGAGAGAGAGAGAGAAGAGAGAAGACAGAGAAGAGAGAGGTAGAGAGAGAGGGAGGGAGAGGAGAGAGAGACAGAGAGGGAGACGAGAGACATGAGAGAGAGACAAGCGAGAGAGAGACAGAGACGAGAACGGAAGAGAGAGAGAGACAGACACCACGAGAGGAGAGAGACAGAGAAAGAGAGATACACAGACGAGAGAAGACAGATGAGAGAGGAGAGAGAGAGAGGACAGATGAGGGAGAGAGGAGGCAGAGATGAGAGAGACAGGAGAGAGAGGGAGAGAGAGAGAGAGAGACAGAGGGAGAGGGAGAGAGAGAGAGACAGAGGGAGAGAGACAGGAAGAGAGAGAGACAGAGAGACAGAGAGAGAGAGAGAGACAGAGTGGGAGAGAGAGAGAGTGGGGGAGAGAGAGAGAGAGACAGAGAGGGAGAGAGAAGGAGAGAGACAGAGAGACACACAGAGAGACAGAGACAGAGAGAGAGAGACAGAGGGGGGAGAGAGAGACAGAGAGGGAGAGAGAGAGGGACGGGGGGATGGGGGGAGAGAGAGAGAGTTATCTTCCTCAAGATCGAAGGTATGCCATGCATTTTACGTATGATATATTTCATCCTTGTGATAAACCATACATTTGTTATTATTTTCTCTTCTATAGATAACAAAACTGAGGGCAACAAATTAAATAATCTTCTCAGTTTCAGTGAGTTAGAAAAAGGCAGCTGGAAATATGAATCCCCTTCTCCCTAAAGTTCTCCATTACTCTTTCTTCTAGTCTAAATAGCTTTTGGAAAATTTTAGAATATGAATGATACTTCCTATGTTATACGGATAATTATCAGTGAAACATAAAAGAGGATTGAGAGATTATCACTACCACTGTCCCCATCAACACTTCCTCTAAACCCTTCCCAGTTAACTGTACACTCTGACAACAGTGTGTTTGCTAGGCATAAGTAAGTAGTAAGGCTTCCTCTCCAACTTGATTGCATTCTTTGAACCCTTTCAAAAGAGAAATTCTGGAGAGTGCACTGATAATAACCATTTTTTCTCTTTGCTAGTTGTCTCACATATAAATCACACTCACTTTTAAGTAATTTAGTTACCCTGAATAACCAAGAACAAGAGTTGATTTCTTATATTCGATTTCCACTTAGTACACACAGTGAAAGGGGAAAGATCTGCTCATTTGCAGAAACATGTTAACATTAGCCAGGCACTCCCCTTTATGTAACACCATCAGATACTTTCTCTCTAGATTTTTCCAGTGCCCATCGGAGTTTTCAAGTTCATGTTAGGACCAGTATAGCGTATACTAAGCTGAAATCAAATATAAGAGAAATGAACTCTTGCTGTTAGTTATTCCAGGTAACTAAATTACTTAAAGTAAGCGTTATTTATTGTTTGAATACACACTTATACTGTGTATACTTGGCATAGATACGTCTAAACACAATATGGCATAATTTAATGCAAGGAACTCAAAACCTGAGACCAGAATAGCTAGTTTCAATTTCTGGCGTTTCCACCAGTAATAACCGAACTTTCGCAAAGTCACTATCTCAATGAAAACCAGAGATCACAAACCTTACAAGAAAAGTAGCTGAAGTTGAGGTCTATGCAATGTTAACATTAGGCCCATAAAATCAATATTAAATGAAAAGATGAATGACACAGGTAAAATGGTTAAGGGAAAAGATCTGCTCATTTGCAGAAACATGTTAATATTAGTCAGGCACTCCCTTTTATATCACACTATCAGACACCTTCTCTGTAGATTTTTCCAGTGTCCATTGGAGTTCTCAAGTTCATGTTAGGACCAAGATGATTTTGAAGACATAGGTGCTTCTCTCAGTGACTCTACCTCCAGCCAAAGAGGTCTTCCTAAACACAGGCAACTCTCCTCTGAGTTTCTGAGTTTCTTCTAAGTTTGGCAGCGTGCACCACTCTCCGCACTCTATGCATTTGGAAGCCAGAACTTATTCCAAGTTGACTATGCAATTGATGTAATAAATCAGTGGCAGAACATTAACTAAGAACTCTTCAAGAATAATATTTGAAGATAATTTTAAAGTGTCCACATTGAAAATCTGATGAAAAACGTCAGCAGTATAGATTGCAATTGCCAGAATGCAAACCTCAAGGGGCAGATGCTATCCATTTTATTCACTGTTGTACATCCTGCAATTTTATAAGTGTGTCTGGCTCATGCTAGGGAAGTAAGAACTCAAAGAATATTTGTTGAATGAAGAATGAATATTAAAATGATGAAAAAACTAAGTGCCTATAAATAAAGTCATTGGCCTGTACACACTTATGTAAAATATGAACAAATAAAAATATTACTTGGAACTTTGGGGATCTTTGGGTTAAAATATCCAAAAATGATGTTGCAGCCAAGGTAATGATTGACATAAAATAAATTTGGACTTCTCCCAAGGAAATAAAAGCATGTGAACAATGATATTGTCACTATAGCTTTCCACACTATTCATATAAAACTACACAGTATTTCTATGTTTGTGATGTACTTAACTATCTTTATTTGGTGGTTTGTTGGCAAATTACAGAAATTAGAGTATTTCATCTTCCCTTGTAAAATAGGAAAGGCTGATACCATTACGGCTACTTCACAGATGAAGAGATTTAGGCTCAAGGCTATTAAAGGCCTTACAAAGATACACCAATCAACTGTTAAGTCTCTGTTGAGGACGAAAATGTAAATAATTAAAAAATAGAAGTAAAAACAAAATAACAACAGTAATACTACAACAAACGTATCCAGATATTACTCAAAGCCCTTTCATATCGAGCTCTTATCAATGACACTGTGAGGTTTGCAGTAGTTTTAATTCAATTTGTCAGATGCAACAGCAATGGCCTGGTAAGACTACATAACCCTCATTTACTCATCGATGTATCTAGTAAATGGTGGAGGTGAGACTCAAACCTATGCTTTCTGACACCAAAACATGCTTCAGAAAGCCTGGCTGCCCACTACTCAATTGTTAATCCTGTTTTTACCGTGACCTCTATAATTGTATGTGTTGAGATGATTCACACAAATATATTATCGATCTTTCTGTAATTCTTATTATAAATATTACACATCTGCCCTAAAATTGCACATGCACTTGAAATGTTTTTTCAATTAGTGGTGGTGGGCCACATCTACCAAGGTTACCTAGATCCTGTTCTAACCATTAGTTATAAGTCAGCTGCCCAATTAAGGAAGATATTTGTGATCGTGAAGCTCACAGACCAACTAATTGTGTATGTCAACTCACTGGTTGTTGATATACACTGGTGTATACAGAGAGGCAGGGATGACCCCAGCAGCTCCACACAATTCCCAGCAGCCAGCTGTATTTCTCTTCTGTGCAAGCTGCTGGGAAACTTCTCGAGTGCAGTAGTAATGTTAAGGGCACCAGTAGCCTACTGGCCTTCTCTGTGTCTTAACTGTTGCATAAGATCATAAACTTTCCAACTGACATTCACAGTGTATGCTCAAATCACGTGTATATGTGAACTCAATGCCCTCTCAAATATTCAGTATGCATGAATTTTATCTTAGCTTTTCTCCTTTTCTCCAAAGCTGAAGCTTAAGCAGACACTTTGACAAGAAAAGTAGACCAGTAATTAATTCATTCAAGCATTTGAGTGCCTTCTCTATATGAGGACCCAGTACTGAGTGCCTAGTGATTTTGCTATACTTCACTTTGAATATTTTAAGTCACAAAAAACATGCCAGTTCATAATCTAGAGACCCTTTTTTGTGGTTAGTTGATTGCTTAGTTGATCGATCAGTTGCTTGGATGGTTGACAGTTTGTTGGAAAGAAGGATGGGACAGGATATGATAAAGAATACAACTCTCCTCTCTTTTTCCTCACACACACTCATACACACACATACACTTTGGCTTAGTCCCCAACCCCTTTCATGTTAATTTTTTGTATTGAGTATTGCACTTGACTGACACAAGAAAGTCACTGTAGAGAAACAGGTTTCCTCTGAGGTAAAGCTGGTTTCCACAGTGCTAAATTGCTCATTTAAAAGCATGCATTGGTCCTTAGGTGCCTACAGGGCACCAGTGCTCACGTCAGCCACAGATCACTCCAGGCCAGAAGGAGTAACATATTTGTACTGCACATAAACAACACCAGGCCATGCCATGCCATTTTATTTCATGCATTTTGGCTCCCATTTAGAAAAAAGAAAACATCATTATCTTGTGGCATAGATTTGTAAGGTCAGTGGTTGGTTGTTTTCACTTTGAAAACTACTTTTACATAGATGATTGTGATTGCTTGGAGCTTAGACAAATACTCAGATCTGCAAACAAATATGTCTTAAAGCATCCTTTTCCCTTCTCCTCCTGAGTTCCTTTAGATGTGGGGGATATAGGAAAGGAAAATGCTACCTTATACTTGTTATACAGGGTGGAGGAACAGTGGCTAGCACAGCCATTTCTAGCATCCCTAGATTTGTCTCTTTCAAAAGGTAAAATACACAAGCAAAACCCTAATTAAGTTAATAAGTATTGGAAATTATAACACACACACACACTCGTTACTTACTTTGTTTTGTTCAGAACGTTTTTTTTTAACCAGGGTGAGTAGAGTTGATTGCGTTCCCCAGAACCCAGGATGTTAAACCTAGAACTTATCTCAGGTAAAGGATATTTCAGTTATGTATAGTAGTAAGTTTTTTTAAAAAAATAAATACTTTGAATCTGTTTTAGAAAAGACCCTAAACTATCCAATACAATGCACATTAAAATTACCCATAGTCTAGAAAAAAATATGTCTATAGTAAAAGTTAGTATTTGGGATCTGCAACTCAAAGTAGCACATTTCAATTTTTCTTTTAATGGGCATGTTCAGTGATTTAAAAAATAAAACCCACTATGTTCTGAATTTTTGTAAAGGGGCTGACTGTAGGTCAGAGCTAGCACATGAGAAATTTCAACTGCTCAGGAAGTGCCACTATGCCGCTGCCTGGCACTGCTCCTGGCATATTCTGTTAGTTCCTGGAAAGGGTGAATTAGAAGTCCTCAGAGATCAGGGCTTCACTCTTGTGGTTGAAAGTGGAAGACAGGAGAAGCTAAGAGACCCATGCGATGTCACAACTTCACCTGTGGCTCCCTCTGTGACTGTGTCTCTAAGAAGCCCGAGGGGTTGGGAAAGGAGGAGGGCAAATGAGATTAAGAGAACAATAACCGGGTTTGGTTTGAAAGGCGAAGAGCTGTGTCAACCCTCAAAGCTCAGAAATTGCCCTATGCAGCCACAGACCAAACCTTGGTGGTGAGTGCTGTACATTTATGGCTGTGAATCCACGTCCCTTCCACTGTCCTTGCCTTTTGTCATCTTTGGGCTGCCCACATTCAGCCTTCCAGTGCCTTTTTTATCTCATTTGAGATCAGAGCCCTGAATCTCCTACGAAGCTACCTGGACTGGGAACTGGATCGTGCTCAGTGGCAGGCAAGCGGGCAGATTAGGGAGCAAGTGGGAAACGTTAAGTGTCTGCTGGCGTTGCTAACTGACCGTCCTTCTCACTCTTCGAATCTTCAGCTTGAAGTCAGAACTCTGCCCCAATCTAGTGGAACCCGTCAGACTTGGCAGACTCCATGTGGAAGAACCCAACTGAGGCATAAAAACTTGGAGGCTCTGGGGTAACAGGCTCTAGAATATTCCCACACCCCTAGTGGTCCATGTATTCTACTCTTGAGATTCGTGCATACTCGCCAGTGCCCAGAGCCCAGAGCCCAGGTTGCCAGGCACCGGGACTGCGGATCTGGACTGACAGACGCCCACCCAGGAGGCTGCGAGAGCTCATGTCTGCACCCAACTCAAGTGGCTGCAGCGGCGCGCGATCCCTTGCCCAGGGTAGGGGTGCCCGTCCCTGCGAATCTGGATCCCCGCACTCTAGCCCGCGTTCCTGGAGCCCAGATTGAAAACCCCGCCAACTGTACCTCCCGGGAAAGCCCGGCACCCTCCAGGAGGGAAGCAGTGACGCGGCTCCCCGTTTGCTGTGTAGCCTCCCGTGCGCACTGACCTCCACCTTCCCTAGCTCCTGCTCCTGCGCCGCCGCGCGCTGCCTCGCCCGGGACCGGCTACACCCGCGTTGGTGCCGCGAGCTACCACGTCTCTCGAGCAGGCAGCCTGGGGCTCACTCACCGATCCTGAGTACTTGCGGGGCGGTCTGAGGGAGGATATAGCAGAGGAAATAGAGGAGTGCCCAGCTGGTGTCCCTGGTCCAGAGCCCGGGCTGGGCGAGGAGTGTGCCGAGCTCCATCTTCCTAGCTTCTTAATTCATGCCGAGATACAGCCGCTGCCGGACGCCCGAGAGATGCACCCAACTTGGGCCGGGTCCCCGCCTCATCCTCTCTGGATGCTCCGGTTCCAAGCACGCTGCGCGCTCCCCACGGAGAGAGCTCTAGGGAACCCGCGTGGGACCGCGGAGCTAGCTGGCAAGGCTGAGCTCGCTCGGGGCTCCTCACTGCTGTCGCTAGCCCATCACGGCTCCTCCTCCTCCTCTTCCATGGGCCGCAGACCGCGGAGGATCAGCACTCTCCGGCTCCGGGAGCCCAGAGACGATCTGAGGAAAGTTGCTGCCCCAATCTGCAGGAACGTTTCCCTCATTCGTCCTCTGGTCAGATGCAAAAGTGGGGGGTAGGCGCAGACAGAGGAGGGGAAAGGGGGAAAGAAGACTAACGAAGAAGGAGAGAGAGTACTGGGTGAGTTGGTGCAGGGGCTCTGAGCAAGCCTGATGAGTTCCAGCAGGTTAACTGGGAGCGGAGCCACGTTCTGGCTTCTCTCAATCTTTGCTTTCCTCCTTCCCTCGCTGGCCCCACCCTTTATTTACTGCCCGCCCCAACCCCACTGATCAAGATACTCGCGCGCGCGCGCGCGCACACACACACACACACACACACACACACACACGCTCTTTTTCTCTCCCTCAACTTTGCGCTCTGCTGCTGGGAAGTCGATCGAGTGTTACATTCTTAACACAGATCAGATCTAAACTATTGGTCCGAGTAGAGAAAGCCTCTGCTGTCCGCTGTGAGTGGCAGGGAAGCCTCCTTGGTAATGTCCCTGTGCACCTGTTAGGGGGTCTTATAGACAGTCAGGTATGACTCGACCCATCATTTAATGGAAAATCGCCTCCAATATTTTGGAAAATATGGGGGCTGCTGTTTTAACTCTGACAAGGATGAAGAAGAACAGGGGAAGGGGGGAGAGGAATGAGAAAGCTTCAGTACTCCAAGATTATAGTGGCTTCATTCCTATTTGGACCCGAGATAATCTCTTGCAAATTGCTTCCATTTACACGTGCCACTGAGATCGAAGCAGCCTCCAGCGCCGCTGCTTTTCTTCATTTCTTTTAACTGTCAGGTTTGAGCACTGAAGGATAGGCTATTTTAGCAATGTAGGTTTGGAGACTATTTCTCTGTAGAACGACAAGGACACTTCCCTAGGGAAATTAGCATTTGATTATGTTGGCTTAATTTCCTTTGAGTTTTGTGGGGAATGTTCTATATAAATGTTTGCTAGTTCTGTATTAACAGCTCTCTTTTTTTAAACTGAGTGTAGATTTTGAAGAACTGACCTAATCCATATGAAAAGTATGTCCACAGTTATATGAGCCTAGAATGGGAAACAATTGCAAAAGGAATCTAATATATCTTAAAGTACATTCGCGCATTCATTCATTTATTCATTCATTATTCAACAAATACCTACTGAGTATCTTGTATGTGGTTTCAGACACTATACTTTTTACTAAAGACCCTATAGCGGGTAAAATGCATGTTCATTCTCCAAAGGAGGTTAGAACTCCACTGTGGAAAGCCAGTCAGTTCATATCGCAAGTAGTAGGCTTGGTTCTGGACACGTTGGGATGAGAGTTAACAAGGCAGAACATATCTGCAGATAAGAAGAGGGGTTGATATGGATTTAGGAATGCATTTTTGCGTGGAAAGATTAAGGAAACCAAGAAGAATTAGGAGCACATGCTGGTTATCTTCAGACATTTGAAGAGCTCTTGTGTTAAAAGAAAGTAGCCTTATTCAGTGTTAGTTATGTGAGAAGCACTAAGAAAAATAAGATTTTCAGAGGGAAATTGTAGAAGAGTAAATTTTGTCTCACTTGGGGAGCATTTTTAAGACCAGAGAATATCAAACAGCAGCAAGGATGGGTGTGTTGGCTTACACTGGAGCACTTTGGTGATGTCGAGGAGGGAAGATGACCTAAAGCCAGGAGTTCAAGACCAGCCTGGGAAACATAGCGAGACCCTTCCTGTGCAAATAAAAATTAAGAAAACAGTAGCAAGACCTGCTTCAGAAAAGAGTCAAACTGTTCATTTATTTCTGCATATTTTTTGAGAGCCCACATTGTGTGAGATATTGTGCCAATCTCTGGAGACACAGAGGGATATGATTTCTGCCACCGTGGAACTCATAGGCATTAAAGTATGATGAGCTTTACAAAATGGTGCTATGGAAGTAAAGAAAAAAAGGAGTCTAACCTCATTTAAGAGTTTGGAAAGGGCTTGTTCAGGAAGTGATGCTTCAAAACACAAAGAATGGGTGGTTTAAAAGGGATTAGTAAGCATTTCTTAAAGTGAGAATGAATGTAAATCTGTTAGAGGATTTATCTTTAAATCTAAAGGTCTGTGGTAAGCATTTTTAATCATCTATTTTCTCTGGGTACATTAAAGACCAATACATAGTAGATATTGCATGGCTAAAGTTTGAAGACCCAAGGTCTAGAATAAAGTGAGCTTTTGAACAAACTGGGTTTAAATTCTGGTTTTACCAAGTCTACGTTTTTAGCTTTGGTTAAATTTCTATATCTGCCTGTAGTCCATTGCTGGCGCTTACACATACCTAGTTTTCCCCTTCTCTGGCTCATGAAAGCCTGTACCTTTTCAATTAGTTGGCATCTACCTTTTCAATTAGTTGGAATCATGTGACCATTTTTGGCCAATAAAATATGAGTGGAAGTGCACCACTGCCAGGAGAAAAGGAAGACAGTGAAAACAGATCCTGCCTGGCCCTCCAGGACTCTCTTTCCCTGCCAGAGTAACTCTGAAAGCCACAAGGTCTAGAGGTTAAGATGAAAGCAGCCTCAATGCCTGAGTAATTTTTTATAGGAGTTGCTCTGAATGTTTCTAGAACAGTAACACACTGGTAACAAATCAGTTCTAGCTCGATGTTATGTTTTAATCCACCACAATTTTGAGATGTTTGTTACTGCAGCATAAGCTACTCTATACTAACTAATAAACTCTCTATGACTTGATATCTTCATCTGTAAAATGAGAATAATAAGAACACTACAGGGCCATTGGAAGATTATATGAGCTACTGCATGTGAAGTATTTCCCAAGGTCCTTGTTACTCAGCATATATTAGTTTATTTGTGGTCATTACTTTTCTGGTTAAAGGAATCCGTGCATACATTTCTAGTAGTAATCTGCCCCAGATTGCAGAGACTGAAATATTTTGTTTTTTGGACAAGAAGTCAATAACACTGGTCCAATTAGTTATATGGTAATCATAATTGTTCTGATACTATTTCAAGAGTTTTGCTACTATTTACCTGTATTATCTCTGGTGTATGAGGAAACAGTTCATTTTGATAATTCGAGATATTAGAGCAATTTCCTAAAGGAAGTTTTTTGAAAACTAAATGGCACACTGCAGTTACATTTCTGTATCATCTGTAAAATTCTGTAAAGCTTAAAACTGAATTTTATTTCCTTGTTAAAATGCTTCTCTCCACTGCTCATGTACACAGGCTCATGGTGTTGAGTTACTCATGAGTGATCAGCAGCTGCTGTTAATTTGTTTTGTGCTTTTAAGAAGGACTGTATTTTGTACATATATTCATCCAGTTATTTTTTGCCCAGAATGACTCTGGTAATCACTCGTGATTCACATTTTCTCATAGTGTCCTCTTAAGAATAAACATGTCTAATTGAATGCATGCTGTCTTTTTCCCATTCCCCAAATCTTAAGCTTAAATTGATACACTGTGGTTAATAACAAAACAATACAATGACATGCGGCATTGTGCTTCCTGTGAGAGCTGGTGGCATTACTTAAATACTAATCCATTTTAAATTACTTAATTTTTAGAAGACAACTGGTACAAAGAAAAATAGCTTAGAGTAACCCGGGAAATGCAAATGTTATACAGTCTTTTCAAAATGTTGTGAGCATACCTGAGTATACTTAAAATATTACTCAGGGCACCAAAAACAAAAGATCAAGTGGCTTTTAGAGCCTGCTGGGACTGTGTGGCTGATGTAGGATCAAAATCTTGAGTTCTTGACTACTTTATGCTTTTTTCGCTAGGTGATGTCATGTATTTCTATGATGCTAAATACTACCTTTTAGCCAAAGATTCTCAAATGTCTTTTGCTCAGACCTCCAGATTCATGCAGCCAATTTTAATGACCGTTTCTGAGAGAGTCAGCATCTCACATCCTTGATTTTGTCCCATGTCATTGCCCCACACTGAATCCTCTCCCAAATTTTCTCATTTCAATATGAACATCACCTTCCACCCGGCCATTAAAACTGGAAAATCAGGAGGTCACCCTTCATTTTTTTTCTTACTTCTTCACCTACTCCCATATCAGTTTTTTTTATAATGGCTTTACCTCCATAGCATGTCTTTAGTCGACTTCTCTACACTCCACTGATACCATACTAGCCTGGGGTTTCTCAACCTCAAAACTTTTGATATCTTTGGTTAGAAAATTATATTTTATGAAGGCTGTTGTCCTGTTCATTGTAGGGCTTATAGCAACTTTCCAGGACTCTCTCCACTAGATGTCAGCAGTATCCTCCTCCCAAGGTGTGATAACCAAAAATGTCTGCAGATATTGTCAAATAAATGCCCTCTGATGTACAAAATTACCCCTGATTAAGAGCCATGGCACTGGCCTAAATCACCATGATCTTCCATCTTCCATCTGGTCTATTACAATAAACTCTTAATTGTCTCTCTTCTCTCATTTGCCTCTTTCTATCCATCCTGTCTGTTTGATCTAAATTAGCTCCTCCCATTAGCTGTCTTCACAAGGCCCTTCTTAAATCCCTCCTGGTCATTATTAACTCTCTACTTGCTTTATTTATTTTACTACAAATTCTCTGATAGTGAACTCTTTGTCTGCTCTGCTTGCCTGAAACCTTAGTGTGTAGCACTGTGCCTGGTACTTAGTGGGAGCTTGGTAACTACTCACTGAATGAATAAACGAATGAGTGATGCTCTCTCATAAGACGTACAACCTATAAATTACAGCAGCAGATTTGTAAAATTGAGTTGAATAAGAAGCCTAATTTCTCTTTTAACTTAATTCAAAACACCTACATTGATAGGCTTAATGTTTAGTGTTATCCTGAGTTCATGTCTAGGAAAACCAGAGTATAACTTTACATGTGCTTCTTCAGATTTCGGCAAAACGCCATATGGAGTAGGGGTTTATTTTATAATTTCATTTTCAGCAAGGTAGCTATCATTACACATACCTTAACAATTTTACTGTAATTTCTGTACTAACACCGGTCTATTTGCCAAAGCACTGTGGAAAGCAGCTGCGGTGAAATCTTCAGAAAAAAAAAAAAAAAAAAAAAAAAAAAAAAAAAACTATCTCAGTTATTTATCCCTTCACATCCTCTTGTAATAAGCTGAGACTCTAAAGAAATTCAGTCACATGGAAGGTCTGAACCTAGTTAGTATTTAGCTAATTTCATACATATGTTGGACTCATGATAGGCTAAAGAAGAAAAGATCCAGGCTGAGTACTCAGGGTATGGGGAGCCAGCCCTAGGCTGACCACTGACTACAGCTCACTGCTCTTGGACAAGTCACATCACCTCCTTGAACCTCAACTGCCTCAACCATAGCATGGAGTCGTTAGACTCATATTCTCCATTTCCCGTTCCAGACCTAAGAGTCAATATAAATTATAGAAATTTTATAAGAGGATGGCCCATATTTTTCCTCTCCTTTGTTTATAAATAGAATGAACTTTGCCTCAAGATAATGAGCATTTATTTTTGTTTATTTTATATGCCAGACATTGCTTTTCATATTTTTACAGGTGTTAACTTACCTAATACAGCAACCTTAAGAGGTAAGTACTACTGTTATGCACATATCACAGCTAAAGAAACTGAGGCACAGAGAGGTGAAGCAGATATCAGAAATGATACAGCTAAGTGACAGGATTAGAGCTGGGTCACTGTGGTTCTAAAACTCCTGCTTTTTAAAAAACAAATTGAGATTAAATTCACATAACATGCAATTAACCTTTTCAAAACAAACAATTTAATTACATTTAGTACATTTACAATGTAGCAAAATCACCACCTCCAATTAATTCTCCTGTGGCTGGAAAGTCATGAGTGACACAGGAGTAGCAAAGGTGAAATTAGAGAGGCAGCAGGTGCATGCATCTGCTAAGGACTTGGCTGGCGTAAGGACTGACTTTTCTTCTGGATGAAATGGGAGTCACTGAAGGCTTTGAATAGAGAAGTGACAGCATGAGGCTTATGTTTTGCTTTGTTATGGTTTGTTTCAGGGACTACATTATTTATCAGTGGCCCAGTCAATAGGTATTGTTCTTGCCTTCATGGGGCTTATGATCACATCAATAGTCCTGCAAATAGGCCAGGTGTGGTGGCTCATGCCTGTAGTCCCAGCACTTTGGAAGACCAAGGTGGGTGGATCGCTTGAGGTCAAGAGTTCGAGACTAGCCTGGCCAACGTGGTCAAACCCCATCTCTACTAAAAATACAAAAATTACCTGGGCATGGTAGCACATGCCTGGTAATCCCAGCTACTCTGGAGGCTGAAGCAGGAGAATCGCTTGAACCCATGAGGTGGAGGTTGCGGTGAGCCAAGATCGCGCCACTGCACTCCAGCCTGGGTGACGGAGTGAGACTGTCTCAAAAAAAAAAGCCATTTTGAGACTTAGCATGAATATAAAACGTATTCTTTTGGGCCTAGCTTCCTTCAAATAATAGCTAATGTTTGCCGAGCCCTTACTATATACCAGGGACTACTTTTAGTGCCTTACAGTCCTAAGTCCCCGTGACCGTTTGAGATGGTTACTCATATTAGTTCCTCTCTTTTACAAAAGAGGACACTGAGGCACAGGGACAGAATATATAGTTTCCATGAAGAAAAGCTAATAGATGTGAGAAGAGATTTTGAAAGTGGAACTTGGCTTCTATTAGGAGTTCAGGAAAGACTACTCAGAGGAAGGAGCCTTTACACATTGCCTTAAAGGGCACTTGGGAGTGACTGCAAGGGGGATGAGAAGAACATTCCAGGTAGAAAAAATGCTCTCTTACCGAAAGCAGTTCCCAGTCATAGAAAAGGTCTTAAAGCATATTTGGCTGCTGTGAGCTGGAGAGACTATAGTACCAGATGAGATGGAAAACGTGGGCAGATTCCAGGTCCCTAGGGATCCTTACAGGCCTCCCTGAAGATTTTAGAATTTCTTCTAAAACTGATGTAAAACCTTGGAGCCAGATGCATCTTTTCCACCTGTGCTCATTCACCATCATTCATCCACCCAGTTACATGCTTCACAAGGAGGAGTTCCTCACCAGCCTGGGCCACAATACCAGCTTCTCCTTGCTTTTGCTTCTGGTGTTCCTCCCCACTCTACCTCTCCAGAATTCTTCCTTCTCATTTGGCTTCAGGGCCATCAGCCCTCTTCCGGTCCCTAGTCATGCCCAACTCCTCATGACAGCGTATTTCCCCAAACCGCTCTCAGTCCTTGAGCATCCTTTTTCTCACTGTTTACCTGGTTAAGGATTATTTATGCCTGAGTATCTCATTTCTCAGACAGGCTTTCCTTGGGTCCACAGTGAAAAATACGTCAACCCAGTTTGTTCCTTCTTAACATGCTGTACTTTTCCTTCTTGCTGCTCATCTCTAATTTTGGCTCTTTATTCATTTATTTAATGTTTCTCTCTCTCCTTTAGATTTCAAGAACCAGGAAAGCGGGGTTTGTGCGTGCATACAAATGCTGTGGCTCTGTGCACGTCCAGAGCCACTCCCGACTTCTGACACATAGTAGGAACTCAACTCATATTGGCAGACTCTTTAGATCTGAATGCTTGGAATGTCAAGAACTCCGTAAGATATAACAAAGAAATCTCAGTTCAGGCAGGGCAGTTTAACATGGTATATCTCTTGCATTTAACTAATGTATTCAATGTTTGCTGAAAGTTTGCTTTTACATAGTGTTTCATTAATCATTATTTTCAGCAATCTTATAAGCTCAAATTATTTCAGGGAATGATTAAATAAGTGCGTAGAAACCTTAAAGTTAGAGAGCTAGTAATTGCCTTTAAAAAGCTAAAATTGAAGCTCACAACTGTTACAACGTTCTAATTTTTATTCAGCCCACCCTTCCTTATGGAATTTCCATTTAAGTCTCCTGACAACAAAACGCATTAAACGCTTTCATATTTAAATCGTATAAATTAACCAAATTTCTAATTATTACATCTGGTTTAATTTCTCTCCTCATAATCTCATACAGCAAATGTCATCTGTTTTTTAAATTATTATATTTTATTTATCAAAGCAATACATGCATATCATTTTAAAAGTTAGATAGCACTAAACAAAAACATACCCAAACAGTACCACTTCTCTGTCTTCCTCCAGCTCCTCCTCTCCAACTCTTTCAGCTATTTCGTCCACCATTTATGCATCTTATATTTCTATTTCTCCATGGTATACATAGTGTTTGCTGACTTCATCAATTTGAGGTATTATCTCTTGACTTCCATCATGTCAGTAGATAATATTGACCTGATTTTACTCTTTAACACCTTCATCTGATTAAGTTGATTTTCCCTTTCTCTTTTTTTTTTGAGATAGGGTCTCACTCTGTCACCCAGGTTAGAGTATAGTGGCACAGTCATTGTTCACTGCAGCCTGGACCTCCGGGGCTCAAGTGATCCTCCCTCCTCAGCCCACTGAGTAGCTGGGACTACAGGTACACAACACCATGCTTGGCTAATTTTTATATTCTTATAGAGATGGGGTTTTGCCATGTTGCCCAGGCTGGTCTCGAATGCCTGGGATCAAATGATCCTCCCACCTCAGCCTCCCAAAGTTCTTGGATAATAGGCATGAACTACCATGCCCAGCCTCTCCTCTTTTTAAAATACTACAATTTTAGGTTCAGTCGCTGTTCAAGGTTTATAGTCTACCCTGCTGTCCTATACCCGTCTCCTCACTCCTCTTGTTCTTGTTCTTCTCTTTTTCTCCTTCTTCTCCCTCTTCTGCTCCTTCTCCTCCTTCTTTTTGCCTCTATGTCTCTCTGTCTTTATTTCTCTCTCTCTTTCTCGTAGAACATGCTTGAGTAACATCCTGAGTAAATGTGCTTAAAATAGCTCTCTCTCTAAAATTCAGTTTATTCAGGGGGTGCATGTATTGTGTTAATTCCTCTCTTTGTCAACTTGTATAACTTCTGGAACATTTTCTCAACTTTATTGTTCAATTCTTCTATGATTTTTTTCATTTATGTTACTGTGTTTTGAGTTATTTTCATCTTACTCTTTTAATATGTTATTTTGTTTTATAGATGCAACATTATTTTTTAACTCTCTAAAGATATTTTTGGAAGACTTTTCCTCCAAATAGTCTCTTGCTTTTAAGTTCCCTTTGGTTTTTTCCGTGTATTTTAGTCTCCAACTTTCAAGGTGAAAAACTTCCTTAAATGTCCTTTAACCCTTTGTTGTGTGCTCATGTTTAAGAAAAGGGGACTGGAATCTGGATTGTAAGATATGAATGCAATAAGCAGGACTTAGGAGTTCTAAGATTTTCTAAAGAGGGACCTGGAGTGACAATAGGAAAACTCCAATGTCAGTATATATGTGCTTGAGAGTATGTTTAAGAGTATTTTCTTGGGCTGATTATATTCCCAAGAGAAGATTCTTCTGGTGCCCTCTGGGAGTTGAATGAAAGAAAGAGCTGGCAAGAAACAACTCCATGAGACTATGGCCACAGTTTTATGTGAGAGTGATAGGGAGAGGTTGTTATCCAGTACCATGAAGTCAGTTGTGCCCTAAAGAGCTTTCCAGCAAGCCCTTTCATACTAGTTCTCTGTTTGCTGCAGGTCCTGATGTGTTCCAGGCTTCTAGTTCTGAGCAACGAGTTTTCTACTCTGAGGATTATCTTGATTCTTGCCTTTGGGCAGTACTACTTTGAGATATAGAATTCTTCAGTTGGCCAAGAAAGTTTCCACTTCTCTGATTATATTCCCATTCTTTGTACTTTAATTGTCATTTTCGTGAGATTTCTGCTGGAAAAGTGTTCAATCCTCCACCTTTATCCAGAAGCAGTTATTTTATAACTTTTAATATAAATTGTTATAGCAAGACAAGCATGATGGCTTACACCTATAGTCCCAACTACCTGGGAGGCTGAAGTGGGAGGATCATTAGAGGTCAGGAGATTGAGACCAGCCTGGCATCATAGTGAGACTCCTCTAAAAAAAATTTTTTTTAAATTAGCCACGCGTGGTGGTGCATGCCTATAGTCCCAGCTACCTGGGAGGCTGAAGTGGGAGGATCATTAGAGGTCAGGAGATTGAGACCAGCCTGGCATCATAGTGAGACTCCTCTAAAAAAAAATTTTTTTTAAATTAGCCACGCGTGGTGGTGCATGCCTATAGTCCCAGCTACCTGGGAGGCTGAGGTGAAAGGATAATTAGAGGTCAGGAGTTTGAGACAAGCTTAAAGCTTAGGGAGAGACTCCATCTCAAAAAAAAATTTTTTTAATATAGCCATGAGTAGTGGTGCATGCCTTTAGTTCCAGCTACTTAGGAGGCTGAGGCAGGAGGACTGATTAAGCCCAGGAGTCTGAGACTGCAGTGAGCTATGAAGGTGATAGAATGAGATCCTATCTCTTTAAAAATAAATAAATTAGTTAAATTTTAAAATAAATACATTGCTTTAACAGATGCTCTCAATGTCCCATCCATATGTTCTCAGCAATTATCACTATATATGAACATGGCCTCCTGAATACAGTTGGGACTTTCTGCCTAAGGACTCTTTTCTTTCTTTCCTTCCTTCCTCCCTCCCTTCCTTCCTTCCTTCCTGCCTTCCTGCCTTCCTTCCTTCCTTCCTTCCTTCCTTCCTTCTTCTTTCCTTCCTTCCCTCTTCCTATCCTCCCTCCCATTCTTCCTTCCTTTCTTTTTGACTGTGGAAGTTTGTGTTTAGGGCTTGAGAGTCAAGGTCACTGGAAGTAATACCTCATTGGGAGAACTCCAAGGTATGTTCTATACTTTCTCTGGTTTCCCAAAGAGACTTGATTCCAGTTGCCTGAGTGATCACTTGCTTGTCGGTGCATCTTTTATTGGCTTCCTCTCCTTCCCTGTCCCATATCCTTACTCCTCTACTGTTTTTTTCTGGAACTGTCTCTCAGATTAACTAACAACACTCAAATCCTCGTCTGCGTGTCTGCTTCTGAGGAGACCCTAGATATTTTTCAACCTTTTTATACTTTTCACCTACACTGTTCTTTTTTTAGCTAGCTCATAATTGTTAGATAATTACAATTTTTGAAGACTGGGTAATTAATCTTATTCTTAATGTCCTGGTCACAGCAACGTAGGTCACAAGAATTGTATTTGATAATCTCTTTCTTTAAGGCAAACTATTTCCTACTTTAGGAAGTTAATGTATCTCCTTCTTTAAGAAGTAATGCATATTATAAGATATCACTTGATTAAAGTGGCCTGAGTTTGCTCATGGCCAGTAAATTTTAAAAGCATCTCCAAATTTGTGTGCTAATTGCCTGTGAATAGGTGAGTACGTGACCTCAGTCATTAAAAAAATCAAAACAAAAAACCCCACTAAATCTCAAGTGTTTAAAAATGGAAATACATTACTTCTTTGCTGCTCAGACATTTGGGTCAAATGAGCTGATCTCTAAAAGACTGCTACATAACAAGGAGAAAAAAATTAGATCCTGGTTAGGTAGATATTTATCCCAGAGCAAGGTAAACAAATTTCCTCCCACCACAGTAAAAATTCACACAGGAAACCAAACCAGTTTATCAACTGACTCTCTATCTTTTTAAATCCTAAAAAAGACAATCTTTTGTAAAATGTCATTACAAAGTACCTGTTTTCTGTAAAATGACTTGACAATCTTAGAGTAATATTGATGTTTTTCTCATTGAATAGTTCTACAATAAGCAATGAGAATAGTTTTTCCCCTCACAGCCGTAGACATTTTCAACGTTTTAACTCTTTGTTTTTCTTCTGTAACAACCATAATAGGTAATTTAAAACATCGAAGTTGCCTTCTTTCCGGTGGCCAATTCATTGCATTATTTGTCTCTCTTTTTTATATTCTCAACATAAAACAACTCTTTTTATTGTGTCCTCTACCCGACTGCCACAGACATTTGGAACCATATGCCCCTATTTTGTACACCATGGAAGAGTAAGGAATGTTAAAATGTGGCTTACGGTCTCCAGCAACGCCACAGAAAATCCTCCATGACGTGCTGTCAGACCCAAGACAGCAGTAAAGATGGAAATCTACCTAGATGTAGGCAAAGGTGTATCTGACTACATACTCTGGCCCCACCTTTGGTCTCTGAAAGTCGCCTTGATAATGTCATTTACATTTCTGCCTGTGGCTGCAGAATCAGAGCAGCTCCTCTTTATAGCCTTAGTTATGCCAATATTAAGAATAAAATAATTGAAGCAAGCTATAGATCCAGATACATGTGGCCTTGCCCTTTTGCTCAGCCCCCTACCACAAATGATATAAAATCTAAGAGATAAGATCTGTGCTCTATCATCACAAGCCTTAACCAGCATCCAATACAATTTTTGAAATAGATTACACTTTTGCTAGTTGATATGAGAAGAAACTGAGTGACTAAGAGACTTCAATATTTTTGTTGTGAGTCACAAAGCAGATTTACTCTGCTCTCTTCACCAACTGTGCTATGCTGGTTCCCAACTTAGAGTTTTATTTATCAATTTGTGCATTTACCAACTGTTTCTTCCATTCTGAACAAGATATGATGACTGTCCCTTCTGGAGAATTAAGATGATGTATATGTTTTTTTTAAGTGCACCAAAAACTTAAGATCATAAATAGCTTATTTAAATCCCATACGTACATTATTTATAGATAAAGTAGGATTAAAAATATCAAGTAATTTAGCGTTTTTACTTGTTCATGGTAGTACAATCTTGGTTTTCCATTTATCTCTGTCACACTGTCACACTCTTGAAACCATGTCCTACCCTATAATTTTAGGTATTTCTGCCTCATTCATGTTTGATTTTCAAGTCATACTCAATATACACATATGGCTTTAGGAAGATGTAGCACGAAAATCTCTAAAAGAAAATTGCTGTTATTTACTTACTATTATCATCCATTTTCCTTCAACAAAAGAAAAGAGAGAAAAGGAGAGAGAATAAAAAAGAGAATCTCCAAATATTCAATAAGACATACATATTATAGATAACAATGTGTTTAATTTAGGCTATATGAATATAAAAGAGATGTTTCTTATTTAGTAGTAGCAATTTGTGGGCACAGGAGTTGGCAATGATAAAAATGTCCAAAGTCACAAATACAGTATGTAGTTAGTCATGGGTGGTGTTATTTGGCTCCAAAATAGACTTTTATTTTGCCTTTCTTTCTCTTAACCACAATTGGAATTAGAAGAGTGACAAGAACCAGCAGGAAGTTAGAACAAAAAGCTGATGACAGAGAAGTGTTCAAACAGCCAACACTTTGGGAGGCCAAGGTGGGCGGATCACCTGAGGTCAAGGGTTCAAGACCAGCCTGGCCAACATGGTGAAACTCTATCTTTACTAAAAAAAATACAAAAATTAGCCAGGTGTGGTGGTGCACGCCTGTAATCCCAGCTACCTGGGAGGCTGAGTCAGGATAATCGCATGAACCCTGGAGGCAGAGGTTGCAGTGAGCCAAGATCACGCCACTGCACTCCAGCCTGGATGACAGAGTGAGACTCTGTCTCAAAAGAAAAAAACAAAAACAACAAAAACAAACAAACAAACAAGGATATAATGAGATGTCTTTGTTCTATGCCTCTGTATCCCATCGGACAAACCACTTTTGTTGACTTACTGTGCCCCAAACTTTTCCTCTGTTAAATGAAAGAACTGAGATCAATGTTCTTTAGATCCTTCTGTTTGTAACTTTCTATCCATAGTCTCCAGGCTCTTCTACCTTGCTGCTTCGGTTATTACCCTCATCAGCTCTCCAAAATCTGGTGTGATCAAACTTATGTTTCAATAAGTTTACTATTGTTGCAGTATGGAAAACAGATTGGAGAGGAAGATGGGGTTGGGGTTATAGAGATAAGAGACTAAGGCAGTAATTGTAGAGTAAATTGATGGGGATATGATCACATGTGGGAACAGAAGTGAATAGAGTCAGAAGAGACATATGGTGTTAAGCTGTCTGGAAGCAGCTTTACTGGTTTGTATCTGGTAAGTGAGGAGAAAGGAAACGTCGAGGATCATGGGCAGGCTCCGGGCTTAGGTCATCTGCGTGCGTGAGTGTCCTACGCTGGAACACAGAAGGACAGTCAACATTAGGGAACAGGCAAAATTTGGTTTTGGACTTGGTGAACTGAAATGTATTTGGGACATTGTCACCTGAATGTTTCTGGACACTTGAGGGCTATGACTTTCACCCAGCACATACCTGAAGCCTATCTCACCACACACACGTCATGACATCTGGAAAAAAATTCAAATCCGACAATAACTTTGAAAAACCATGTAGATTTTTCTGGAAGTCTCATTGGAAAGACAGAGGAAATCAGTTAGTTGCATGTTATATATTAATATGTCTTTAAAATCACCCTTGCATTTGTCTCTTGCCCCAAATTTCAGCTCTCTGTAACAACGTTTATTTCCTTTCCCTCACTTAGAAAAAATCAGAGAGAAACTTTTCCTCTCTAACCACCATCTTCAAAATGTGAAAACTTTGCAGCTTTCATCCTCTTAGACATGAAGTCCAGAAGCCAGTCTTGGTCTTTCATTGCATAATGTCACACTTATATCTCAATTTTATTATGAAACACATCATATTCTTGTTAATTATATATTAGTCTCCTCTATTTTATTTGATGCTGAGCCTTTCAGGGACATTATTCTGTTTTATTGCTTTTTTTTTTTTTTTTTTTTTTGAGACAGAGTCTCGCTCTATTTCCCAGGCCGGAGTGCAGTGGTGCGATCTTGGCTCACTGCAAGCTCTGTCTCCCGGGTTCACGCCATTCTCCTGCCTCAGCCTCCCGAATAGCTGGGACTACAGGCGCCCGCAACCATGTCTGGCTAATTTTTTTGTGTTTTTTAGTAGAGATGAGATTTCACCATGTTAACCAGGATGTGTGTGTGTGTGTCCGTGTTTTAACTGTAATGCCAGAACTTAGGTTATTTATATTAGGTAGGAAATACATGTTTATTGACTGAAAACAATTAGGTTTAGACATTAGCTAATTATTTTTCAAATCACAATATTTTCACAAAATTTCCCTGGACTTCGTAAGTTGAAAAAAACTGTCTTATAGGTTCCCTTATTCAATTAATTTTATTTCTGGTCTCTAGCTTACACTTACCGTGTGCTACATCACGGTAAATTAATTCCATACATATTATATCCCTATTCTGCTAATCAAAGCTTATTAGTCTTTGTATTCCCAATACCCATCCTATGGTTTGACTATGTCAGGTGCCCAAAAAGTATTTTTTTAAGTAAATCTGTGAAGGTATCAATGAATGAATGCGTCTTCTAGTGTTTAGGTTTGTGTTTGTGAACTGTTGATTTGCTCTGTATTTTCTTGCTCTCTATAAAATACATCTATTTGTGATTGTTCATCTTATACCAACCCAGCTTGATTTTGCTTGACAGCAGGGACCTTTCTCTTCTTAGTTTGTATTCATTTATCACATTTCCTGTTTTTACATTTTACATTTTGCTAATGCTAATTGCTTAAAATATATTAATTGAATGAAGACTCGCAATCATAGTCCTGTAGGATATCCAGTCTCTCATACTCACAATGACATCCTCAAGTTTAAAACAGTGGGCACCCATAAGTAATTGAACAAAATTTGTGATATTCTAGCAACAAAGAAGAGGCAAAAACTACTGAAAAGGCTCTCGATAGTGTCTATCCCCATGTGATGCTGCACCTTCTGAGAACATGTTTGCAATTTAGTACCTGTTCACAGGGAATTTTTAAAGCATTGACACTTAGTTGCACTAACCTGTGTTGTGTTTTTTGTTTTTGTGTTTTCAGTAGCAACGTACTTCTAAAAGTTTTCTCCATTGGATTACGTGCCACAGGAAATTAACATCCTTATATCTGCCATGAATTTCATCTAATATTATGATGACCAGATGGTTTTGGAATTATCAGTCTAATGTAAAATTGACAAAATAAAACTCATTTTTTGACAATGGAGATGATAATGGTAATAGCAGAGAAGAGAGAAAAGTATAGAGAAAGGTAAAAGAAGAAAAAATGTGTATGATTTTATCTAAAGCAAAAGAAAATCAAAGACTAGACATACAATTGCTTATTTGATAAAGGGGGATCCCAGTCATACAGTTGCTTGAGGGTGGTAGAGGAAACAACACCTAGTGGCTGTATGTTCTTGAACTGTTATGTCAGATCTCCATATGTCTTCTACACCATCTGCAAGACATTTTAAGCATTTTATTAATCTTTTAGCAGAGAATACCATCACCTACTTTAAAGTGCAAAAAACTTTTGAAAAATTATGTGGAGATGGTTCAAGTGTACCAAAATACTGCATAGAAAATGATAAATGTCCCTTTAATTAGAATGACAGCAAGAATTTAGGAAGGCAGAATTTAATGTAATTAAAATTAGAAAATCATTGCTAACAAGAATCATGTTACATTTCTTGAAGAGAACACAGTGAGGAATTTTAATTTTGGATGAATCAATAATTTTATTTTATATCTCTCTTGAGCCTGTTCTAATTAAAAGAGTATGGAAGATCAATTGGAGGAAACATTCTAAACTTCCCTTGACTCAATTGCAATATTTTGCTTGAGAAGTATGTTCACAGCATTGAGTGAAAGTTAAAAAACTAATACTTGAAAAACAAATATGAATGTAAGGAACCAAGAGTATTATTCAAGTCCAGGAGTAAAGAATAGATATAGCTGTACCAATTTATTTTGTTTGTTACTGCTTACCTACTTTTGACATTTAAAAAATTTTAAGTATATATTTAAATAGTTACTAAAATGAATATGCTAGCAATTCAGATAAATTGGAAACACAGAAAAGAACAGAGGGAAATTACCGAAAACCTGCCAGGTAAGAAAACCACTGTTGATATTTTCTTCTAGTCTTTCTCCAGGTCAGACATTTTTCAAAAGAATGGTCACCCTGCTCAAAATATTTTGTAGCACACTTTTCTACTCAGAAATTTATCCAGAACACTTTTCATATCAAATATTATTCCACTGAGTGATTTAATGGCCACATGGCATCATCCCATCTGGGTGTAACCATGTATATTAATCTCCCACCAGTTCACATTTGTTTCTAATCTATTATTGTTTTTATTATTAATATTCTTTTAAGTTGATAAATCATAATTATATATATTTATAGAGTACCATGTGATGTTTTGATATATGTATATAATTTGAAATAATTAAATTGAGCAAATTAACATATCCATCACCTCATTTGCTTATCATTTTTGTGGTGAGACATTCAAAATGTACTTATTTATTTTGAAATATACAATACGTTATGATTGACTGCAGTCACCCTACCGTGCAATAGATCTAGAATTTATTCCTGCTGTCTATGTGAAAGTTTGTACCATTTGACCAACAATGCTTATTGACATTTTTTATTAAGGAAGAAAAGTTTTATCAGGATCACATCCTGAACCTGCATGGTGAATTTAAATTGTAAATTATGCATTGCAATTGCACGTCAGGTTTTTCAGCTTTGATTCTCTTAATTGAACACAAATTTAAGATTAAGGTGCTCAGTTTATTAAGCAGAAGAAACACCTCATAAAACAGTTCTACACTGTGTCAAAAAGGAAAAAAATGCTATAAATAAATTGTATTTTACCATATATTAAATGAGAAAAAATGCTTAAAGAGAAATTATTTGTTAGCATACTAATGAAAAGAGGGGAGTTCTTAATTTATCATGGTATTTACACCTTAGATATGGATTTAAATATTAGTTATCACCACTTGTGTGTGATGCCACTGCTGTCTTGGGTTGCAGAGCATGGTAGGGTGGGAGAGTTTTGGACCCAGAATTTGTCACTACTACTGTGCCAATAATAATATTGAAAGTCAATGTTTATTGAGTTTAGTATGTACCAGTTACTTTATATGCATTATCTCTTTAAATCTTCATAGAAATCCTGTGAGGTACTATAATCATTACTCACATTTTTCAGATGACTAGTTGGAGGTACAGGAAAGTTAAGCAAACTGCCAAAAATTAGTAGCCAATAAGTGCCAAAGCTAGGATTCAAATCAGGTCTTCTAATTCACAAGACTGTGCTCCTCAGAATTTAATGTTCTAGTGTTTAGGTTTGCTTTTGTGCACTGTTATCAACAATCTGTATATTTTTCTCTCTATATATAAAACACTTCTCTTTTTATGATTGCCTTATGCTAATCCAGTTTTACGTTACTTGAGATCAAGAAAAATTTTCTTCCTTATTTTGTATGCTTTAATTACATTTCTTACTTCCACACTTGTCTAATGCTAATTAGATATGCTAATAAATGCTAATAAGTTGTTGGGGCTAAGATTCAAACAACGTAATCTAACTTGCTTGAGCCCGTGTTCTTCACAACAGGGCCACATGGTTTCCAGAAAGACAAGTTATCTCTCTGACTCAGTTTCCTCATCTATAAAATGTGTAAAGGGAGTTAGATGCCTGATATGGTTTGGCTCTGTGTCCCCACCCAAATCTCATCCTGTAGCTGCTGTAATTTCCACATGTTGTGGGAGAGACCTGATGGGAGATGGCTGAATCATGGGGGCAGGTATTTCCTGTGTTGTTCTGGTGATAGTGAATGGGTCTTATGAGATCTGATGGTTTTAAAAGCAGGAGTTTCCTTGCACACGCTCTCTCTTTGTCTGACACCATCCACCTAAGATGTGACTTGCTCCTTCTTGCCTTCCACCATGATTGTGAGGCCTCCCCAGCCACGTGGAACTGTGAGTCCAGTTAAACCTCTTTCTTTTGTAAATTGCTTAGTCTTGGGTATGTCTTTATCAGCTGTGTGATAATGAACTAATACGATGCCTTTTAAGGACCTTGTCCTCTCAATAGTTGAATCATTGTATATGATTATTCTGGACCAATGCAGGGCTAAGGAAAATAGAACTCTTTGTGGAACAGAACAATAAATATTGCTGTATTGCAGTTTTCAATGGCTGGGGCTAGTCTTAGTTTCCATTCCTACTGGATCCAGTTAAGGATTAAAATATAAGTAGTTTGGGATCCCAGGACATATCAGTAGGAAAGCAGAGGAGTGAAGTTAAGTGGGCTGGTGTTATAGTGTGTTATCAAGCAAGTCACCACTGTGGACACAAGCAGCTTAATCTCTCAAGGGAATTCAGAAAAGCACGGAACACAGCTTGGAAGTTCCATTATGTGAGAGAGGCTGTCAGGATACTTACTAGTGAGGGCTGCTCCCAGGGGCTAGCTAGGCACTTCCAGCCTGCTAAGTCTATAACCAGAAAGGACTCAAGAGACCAGAGGAAGCACTCAAACAAAGAAATTCAGGTGCAAACCATTTAAAGTCACACCTGAAGGATTTAGGGGATCTACCTGGAGACTTTTCCACAGGATGTGCTGACAAACTTAACCTTTAGGTTAAGAGTAATTTTGAAACATTGTTTGTTTGCTATTGTACAGTTAACTTGATTTTCTGGAATAATACAGTCTTCTTCCTTGTCTTAGTAAATGCGGTGTAAAGAACATAATTGAATCTCCTTGATGATGAAGTTTCCTGAAGTCCTTCAGTGCCCTATTATGACAAAAGTCTGGGTATTTTCATTTTACCTGAGAAAATGGTTTCACATACCATCATGCCTCAGAGATATACTTCATATGAGAGCTCTGAAAATATGAGGAGAGATCTTAGAAGCCCACATGATGGCTTTTATCTTTTTCTGCCTTGCCTCAGAGGAATGCACCTACCATAACTGCAATTCTAATCCTTTTAGAGCAAAACAATTTCCAGCTCTACTTTTGTGACATCTTAGCGCACCCTTAGGAATATATAATTCTCAAGAAAACACACACACATAAAGCAGCAGCCAACAAATTTTGAATCAATCCAATTTCAATTTGTTTTCAAAATGTACATAGAACATGAAACACATTTTAGGAAGTAGTTCCTCTAATGAAATAACATCAAAATAATAGGTGCTCTAATTTACAATGCTTACTAATAACTGCTTTATTAAGCTAAGAGAGAATAAAAATCATGGACACTGGAAGGACCATGAAAAGAACACATGTACTGACCCCAAGTGGTTCTAATTTTTAGGACTGAAAAGGAGATTCACCAAGGGAAAAGAGGAAATAAAGAAATTATTACACCAAAATTAAATTTTTTTCTACAGCCTTTAAATTTGTTTTCTAGATTCCCTATTGCTCTTGTGCCTTTCCACTTTTTAATAAATTTATTTTGTTAAGTGAGATTACCCTTCTCTCTCCCTTTCTTTCTTCCTTCCACCTCTTTTCTCCCAAACCCTTTCCCCATCTTAGCAAGTGTGGGGCAAGAAGATAGCTATTACTACAGAACTTCTCTCTCTTGCAGTCCTAAACACTCTCTATTGATTTCAGAAGAGGCATTCTGGGAAACTTCACAGACATGGCTTTGAATTTCTCGTTTTGGTCCTTTCAGCAAATTTATACAATGATACATAGTGTATTTGTCATACTGTTATTCAGCTTCCGTTCAAATAAAAATTAATTTAACCTGAAAATTGAATATAGAATTTTGTTTTGAAAGTGGTTAAAGAATGCTCAGATGTATCTACGAAGACTAGCATGACATCTTTAATGCAAATATTTAGAACAGAATTGTTTAAATGACTTTGTAGGCTCAACATCTTATGTTAAGTCATTTATGTTCCTGGAAGCAAACACATATTCCAGTTTATATTAATAGCATCTTTTTGGAAGAGACCGCTACTGTCCATTGAAGTCCTTTGTCACCTTCCTCTGTAATAAGAGTTGTAACTAGAATACAGCTACCCGGAGAAAGACTGTATTTCTTAGTCCCGCCTGAAGCTATGTTTGACCATTTTACTAAATTCTTGCCAGTGGAATGTGAACAGAAATGGTGGGTCCTAATTCTGCTCCCGAGTCTTAGAAAATTGAACATAGGTTATTCCATATCCTTTCTTCTGCCCCTTGTATGGAAAATAGCTTTGAGCTTTCATATAAGGACAATGCTCAAGGAGGTAAAAAAGTAGAAATATGCAAAGAACCTGGGCCCTAAAGAATTGCATAGACTGGGGGAGTCTCCTGTCATAGTATCTGGCTTATTGTAGAATTTATATGTAGCATCAGAAAAAACAAACAAACAAACAAAAAACTTATGTTTTCTTTAAACCATTTATTTTGGGGTCTCTTTGTTCTTTATATTAGCTAATGCATTACTCAATAGGCAGGGATGTTTTTATCCCCTGAAGCCACAGCAATTATTTCAAAGAAACTTTATTCTCCTCACCAGGCAAAAGAGGTTAGGGAGCACAGAGCTGATTAATGCGTGCTTCCAGTCTGGGCGTAATAGAACAGCTCATTAAATACAATGTTGAACTGTTGGTAGCAGACATTTAAGAAAATAGCATAAAGGGTTTTTTTTTCCCCTACCAAATGGAAATCTTATTGCTTTGAAAGTAATTTAAGATGAGCTTTAAATCTCAAAAGTGAAATGATTATACCTACATAATTTCTATGTTTATGGATTCAAATACAAATACTCTGGTGGTAAGGACAGGAAATTAACATCCTTATATCTGCCATGAATTTCATCTAATATTATGATGACCAGATGGTTTTGGAATTATCAGTCTAATGTAAAATTGACAAAAATAAAACTCATTTTTTGACAATGGAGATGATAATGGTAATAGCAGAGAAGAGAGAAAAGTATAGAGAAAGGTAAAAGAAGAAAAAATGTGTATGATTGTATCTAAAGCAAAAGAAAATCAAAGACTAGACATACAATTGCTTATTTGATAAAGGGGGATCCCAGTCATACAGTTGCTTGAGGGTGGTAGAGGAAACAACACCTAGTGGCTGTATGTTCTTGAACTGTTATGTCAGATCTCCAAAAATAGCTCCTTGAATAGTTGTATTAATAAAATTTGGAAGTTTGCCATAGTCATTGTATTAGTTTCCTAAGGCTGCTGTCATTTATCTCAAACTGGGTGGCTTAAAATAACAGAAATTTATTGTCTCATTGTTCTGGAGCCTAGAAGTCCAAAATCAAGGTGCCAGTAGAGCCATGCTCCCTCCAGAGCCTGTAGGGAAAGATTCTGCCCTTTGTCATCAAGCTTCCGCTAGTCCCAGGCATCCTTTGGCTTGGGACAGCCTAACTCCAATCTCTGCCCCCATCTTCACAGCTGTCTCCTTCTGTCTGAGTGTCTCTGTGAAACAAGAGAGTTTCCTGACCCCGTTGCAGGACACGCGACATGAGTGTGGGTCTTCTGTTCAGTCACTGCGCATGTTCAAACCCCTTATGGGAGGGGAAGCACACAGATGGGCGGGTGTAGGAGCCTGGGCAAGAACTTTTTGGGCTCCAGCCCCACGGTGGCATTTAAAGGTGAATGCCTGCAACTCCCAAAGGCTCAGTGGATGTCCTATAGTGCTCTTTTAGTTCTGCCATCTGCAGACGACTTAAGTGTTAACCAGCTCAGTGCCCTCTTAGTATCCAGGTTCTTGTCCAGCATTCAGGAAGAATCAGGTCACACACATGGACTTGAAGGATGGCGAATGCAGAGGTTTTATTGAGTGGCGGAGGTGGCTCTCAGAGAGATGAATGAGGAGCTGGAAAAGGGATGGAGTGGGAAAATGATCTTCCCCTGAAGTTTGGCCATCCAGCGGCTGATCTCCTCTCTGACTATCCGCAGCCATGCTTCTCTTGACATTCAGACATTCTTTCCCTTCTCTCCTTCTCTGCTGCACCAATCCGCAGCTCTTCTGCCTTTCTGTTTGTCTGCTTGTTTCCTCGTGGAGTCTGGAATTTGGGATTTATATGGATACATGGTGGGCCAAAAGGCAACATTTGGGCATGAAAACAGGAATGTCTATTACTATTTAGGGCTGTGTGAGTTTCCAGGCTTGGGATTGGGGCCTTTACTGGGAAATTGCCCTCTTCTACACTGTATTTCCCTATTTCCTGTCTGTGTCATCTGCATCTTAACACAAATGTCTTCCCTCTTCTGATAAAACATCAATCATATTGGGTTAAGGGCCCACTGTGCTCCAGTATGTCCTCATCTTAATGCAGCTAATAGAATCTTTAATGATCCTTTGTATAAATAAGTTCACAATATGAGCTACAGAGGCTTAGGACTTTAAATTATCTTTTTATTAGAGAAATGATTCAATCTACAGCATAATTAATAGCACATTAATTTTCCCAAATGAAATATAATATTCTACTAAGATTGGTCTATTTTCAGTTCTCCTTATCCTGTTTTAAAAGAACTGAAAAAATTCTGACTTTATAACATACTAAAAATAATTATTAAAATATGTACCTGAGAGTTAAACTCATCTTGTTTTATCTTAAGATAAAGGCAAAATGTGTCAAAATTCAAAAGACTGTTTTCATTGCCCATTCAGCAAACTCTGTATCTGTAAGCTTTCTTTCTTTCCTAGAAATGGCATTGAGCATTGAATGGGCCAAAAAATAAAAAATAAAAAACAGGAGTTGGACACTTTACAATCAAATTGTAGTTGGCAAAGGAAAGAACTTCAATATGCTTTTTAGAAAGATCTTGCATGTAGAATCATATCCATAGTATACGGTCAGTAAAGCTGACAAAGTCACAAATAAAAATCCAGTTGTAATAGATTGAAAAGTTTATATTTCTTAAAGATTTTAAAAATTGATTTCTAAATAAAGCAATCCAAAATATCGCACAAAAATCTTCCAACATTTATAAAATAACAGCAGATTGTTTCACCTTATTGGTCTTTATGCATTGTATTTGACCATTCTTTCTCTGTTTGTCTTTTACAGGGGCTTTGAAATAAAAGATCTTCCATTTCTCATTCTCTATTTCCCAAAACAGCTTTATTTGTGTGAGAACCAGTGAAGATTTGGGCAAACCTTCTTTTTCATGAAACTAGTAAGAATTTTGACGGTCTGGCTGTTAGCCTGAATTTTGTGGCAAAACTGTGCTTATAAAGATAGAATTTCAATTACATAAATCACCTTGGCAATGTCTTTTTAAAAAAGAACAGTTTATCCCCCTCATATTTCAGTAATATTCTTATGAATTAGATCTATGCTACCAAAACCAAATCAAAAGCTACATTACATGCCATATTGTAAAAGAGCAGGCTTTATAAGAGATTTGAGTTTTCTCAAATGAAAGAACAGGCTACCTTACTAATTATGTTAAGGATCTAGAAAACAAGAAAACATTCTTGACTCTTATCTTGCTTACTTCCCTAACACTATAATTAAAGACTAGAACAGTAAATAAGCGCCTTAAGTACAAACAATAAATAGGATCAACTGTAAAATCACAAGTTCACTATAAGCCAACATTCCTTTTTTAAACAGATTTTTTCTCTACATCCTATGTTAGCAATTAATAATGTATTGTCAGGCGGGGTGGCGGGCGCCTGTAGTCCCAGCTACTCGAGAGGCTGAGGCAGGAGAATGGTGTAAACCCGGGAGGCGGAGCTTGCAGTGAGCTGAGATCCGGCCACTGAACTCCAGCCTGGGCGACAGAGCGAGACTCCATCTCAAAAAACAAAAAACCATGTATTGTCTTCTTGAGAGCTATAGTATGACTTTGTTTTCTACCAGTTTCCTTTGTAATGTCCTATAAGGAAAGGTATCTTTCAAATTCAAATCCCCAGCATAGCTCTTGGCATATATTAGATGTTCAACAAATGTCTGCAGTGTGCTATGATGAATGTTGAATGTTCTTGTCCCCAGACCCCAGATTCATTTGTTGAAACATTAAGCCTGAATGTGATGATATTTGGAGGTGGGGCCTTTAGGAAATATTTAGCCCATGAAAGCGGAGCCCTCATGCATGAGATTAGTGCCTTTATAAGAAGAGACGTGAAAGACACAATCTTTCTCTCTTTCTCCCATGTGAGGATACAGCAAGAAGGTGGCTGGCTGTCTTCAAACCAGAAATAGAGCTCTCACCACACACTGAATCTGCTGGCATCTTGATCTTGGACTTCCCAGGCTCTAGAACTGTAAGAAATAAATGTTTGTTGTTTAAGTCACCCAGACTATGATAATTTGTTATGGCAGCCAGAGCTAACTAAAACATGGTATAAATGAGAAACCAAAGAAATTAAAAGGGAGAAAACAACAGCCAGTGATGGAGTTTTTACGGTGGTGACCAAAGCAGGCACCATCATCCACACAGGTCAAGTTTCCTGTAGCTGCCTTACCGATCCTTGCTCTATACCAGTGTCTATGCATTGACAAACAGTATCTGTGTCAGAGAGGATATCCCTTGCAGTATCAGAGATTTTTTGCAAGTATTGAAGGTGATTTCAAAGCACATTCCTCAAATTTTCAAAATCGATTTAGAAATTATCAGGTTCTCTTCAAGGAAAGCAAATTAAGGTACAGTGGTCTCCTCTGGCATGAGACCTTTATAACTCTGTACTTTCTCTGACTAGTACTGAAACCATCATGTTTAGTAATATCTCCTTCTGCGTCATGAACCATGCACACAAGACCCTAGGCTTTCCATTTTGTGGAGTGTTGCTTTTTTTTTTTTTTCTAATCTTTGACTTCAGACTAATTCACATTCTGTCCACTCTTATGTTGCTGCAGGAATGCCTTCCCTGCTACTAGCTGATGACTTTTCTGTTCATTGACCCTGCAGAAACAGTTTACTGCCTCTTTGCTACAAAGCAGGACAGGATAATATATCTCAGTCAAAATATCTCATTTCTCTCTGCTGAGTGTATCTGAAAATTCATGTTTCCATCAACACCTGCTGAAACACCCACTTGGAGAAATACTGAAGATGTCCTTACTGAGAAGACATTTGTGGCTACAACTATGCCCTCCCTTTCCCATGTATAGTTCATTGGGGAGGGTTTCAAGGCCAAGGAAATTCAGGCTTCCCAAATGTATCCTAATGAGGTCATCTTTGACATGTCCTCCAAAAAACTCCCATGGATTGCTTCTGAATTTGTTGCACTAACCAAATCAATCATTTGCTACTAACTTCCATAGCTGCAATTTAAACATGTAAGGTAGTGTTTTTAATGATAATAAAGCTTAGAAATTAGGTAATCAGACTAAGTCAACTTTAACATGCATACTATATCGTTTTCCCCCAAGCTTTGATACCAAATATCTTTATTTCATGCCAGGAGATAAAATCAAAACATAAAGGGAAAGTGCTCTTACTATTATTTTTCATCTGTGCATCATTTCCTTTAATTGTGCTTTGTGTTTTTTTAAAGTGGTAACTTCACTTTTGATCTTATATTCTCAGGAAATATCATTTTGACATTTTAAGGAAGTATTCAGGTGACTTTACTAGTTGTTCTTTTCTCCTTTAAAGTGTGGAATTGTTTAAAGTCAATTATTCCTCTTTATAACTTGAAATAAAAAATTATGATGCATGAAACATTCTTGGTTTTCAATATAAAAGTCAATTTCCATAAAATTCCCTGCAAGAAAATATTTAGTGTTATACCATACTTTAACAAAATGTATTTAAATAATAATTCAGTTAAATCTGTTTTTAGCTTAAAGGATACTTTTTTCCCTTGAAATAGAGCTACCTTTTAACCACTTTAGTAGTAGCCATTGAAAAAAAAAGTAACACAATATTTTGAAAAAGTATAATTATTTANTACCTTTTAACCACTTTAGTAGTAGCCATTGAAAAAAAAAGTAACACAATATTTTGAAAAAGTATAATTATTTACATCCAATCTTTAAGAACAACAAAATCTTGGTGCTAAACCAAAATAGTTCAATATTCACTCTATGATACCTCTTGCTAAGAGATTTCTTTCCAAGATTGGCCAATGCCTAAAAATCTTGAGTTCAAATGATCCTATGGAGAAACAATTTTATATCAAATTATTTTAATGAGCGGTATTTACTATTTGATCTTCAGTTATATCCCTTCTGCAACTATGACAGAGATCCATAATTGAAAAACAAAAGAGCTCTAATGTCTGAGTTCACATTGTAAATCGGAACTTCTCTATACAAAGCATGATGGTCTTAGCCAAAATGATTCTAGAATTTTTAAATGAGCACATAGTTCAAAGAGTGACAGAGAATGCCCAGTTCTCTGCAGCTTGAACTCCTCACTGCTGCTCAGTATAACACAAATAAATGGTCTACCTCAGGGCTGCTTCAGAGGCTGACTATAGCCAGAGAGAGGGTTAATAATCATAAGAACAACAAGGATCTGGACTGAGTTCTTACCGATTATCCTTAGTTTTCCTAATAACCTAATGAAGCAGATGTCACTTTATTTTAGGAATGAGGAAACTACAGTTTGAAAAATGAAAGTAATGGTTCAAAATTATCCAGGTAGCAAGTGCACAAGTTATCATTTGATTGTAGAGTTCATGTTCCTAAAATATCTCATATTATTCTAGCTCAACTTTGAAGGAATAGGCTGCTTTGGGCTTGAAACTTAACTGGAAAAAGTTAGTTGGCTCGGTTCTGAGAAATATGATTCTGCCTTTTTCCTTAGTCTTCCTTCAACACCTTGCCTTGTCTCGTCCCAGTCTTGACATTCTGCATAGAGCCAAGTGAGTTAAAGAGACTTCCTTGAGGTTTCCTCACTTCCTGCCTCTCAGCACATGTTAAAGTCACTTCCTTAATGCCCTCAGTGTTCTCCCTTTGTGCTCCATTTCTTTGTGTTAGAACAGTAGGAGAGCACATGCTTGGTGGTACTCAGATTTCTTTTCTGAACCCGCATTACACAAATACTGTTTTCTGACTTCTCAGATGGACTTATTCTAAGACCCACAACTGAGTCTTCTGAACCCCAATCATTCTCACTGGCCAAACTGTAAAGTGAAATGTCATAATCACTTATGAGAGCAAATAATAACTGATTGTTATAATTTTCATGTGTAATAATACAATGACTACTGAAAAGATAACAGAAAGGTAGTAGTGATTATTATACAAGAAAGACTATTACCATTATTCAGGTCCTCATTATGTAGCCTATGAGATGTAAATCATCTCCTGTATTATCACCCTGATGAAAATATTTTATCTTTTAATAATTTAAAAAATAGTTATTGCGTCCCTTCTTCTTGTCAGGGACTGTTCTGGGTGCCAGGGATATATAAAAGAACAAGATTTGCCTTCTAGTATTTCACATTTCATTTGGTATGGAAAGGGGACTGAGGAGTAGCAATTATACATAAATAAGTAAACAAAAAATGGATAATAAGTTATATTGTTCAATTAAAATTTAATTTCAAAGACATTACAGAGAATGACTAGTTCTGAAAAGATCTTTCTGGTCAAGTCAGATTTCAGCTTATTTCTGAGTGACAAAAAGAAGCTAGTTAAACAAACACTATTGCCATCCCAATACCGTTTGTACAACAGGATCTTTATCAAGAATATTAGTGAGTCAGCAAAGAGTTTTTAATGCGTATCTTAAAATTTATGTGAAATATCTCTGTAAATGAAACTTCCTGTGCGAATTCCATGGAAGATGTCACCAAACCTACCTCTTTCTTAACTGTGATGAACTAGAGTTCTTCTTCCAAATTGGGGTGATATTAACTATAGATTATCCCTTTCTGTGTGTGTAGGCATGGGGCAGGGGGCAGGCAGATGTACTTATTAATGAAATAATGTGATAAATGCATCAAAAAAGAATATACGTGCCAATTTATGGTACTTTTAAAACCATGTCACTTAACACTATATACTTGTAGAAATGCCTCTGATGCTTAATTTGAGAGAAGTACCTACTTCCAAATTTTGACCATTCTCAGTCTTCTTACTCTTGGTGCATTTAGACTATATCTGCCAAATTCGAAGACATGATAAAGGCCATAAATGCTGAGGTGTAGATAATAAAATTTATTCCTCATAAACAAACTCTGATTATCTTAGATTTTATAAAATTAAAATATCGATAGTGACTTTTATTTTGTTATTCTTAAAATAATAATAACTACAATCACCCTGACCTTCTGCTCTGGGGCACTTTTTGATCAGGGTGCAAGGAGGAGAGCCCAAACAAAGCATGCATTCTGGCTGAGAAAAGAAGACAAAAATTAGTGTGTTGGGGTGCAGATGCCACTAGGATTTATTAGGCAGACTAGCAGAGAAAAGAGAGCTATACAGAAATCTACAGAGCACTTCAGAAAAGTGAGCTATACAGAAATCTACAGAGCACTTCAGAAAAGTGAGCTATACAGAAATCTGCAGAGTAGTTCAGTTTCTTTGAGTCTGTTGCTAGATATTGATCGGCATATGCGTGGACTGAAACTCCATTAGAATGGACAAAGAATTACCAGGGATCTACAATCTGATCAAATCCCAGAATTTAAACAGGACAATGACGTGTGAGTTCTGACCAGCCAGACTGGAATGATTTTATTGATTTTCAAGGTTATTCAGTAGAAATTCCAGAAGCATAACATCTTGGTTGTAATACCTAGCCTGAAATGATTTTTTAGCTCCACCTTAATAAAGCTTAAAAACAAGCTTTAAAATAATTAAGGTAATCGAGCAATTTATCAAAATCAAATTTAACATTCTTTGAAGAAAGAAAATAAAATGCAGACACTCCACAATTTAACATATACAATGTTCAGAAGTGAATAAAAATTTCTAGATATTCCAAGAAACAGAAAATATGATTTATAACCAGGAGAAAATTTAGTCAATAAAACATTCCCAGAAATGATAAGAATGATGATACTATCAGATAAGAACAGGCAAACTGCCAAGAATATTAAAGAAAGACAAAATGAGAAGTGAAATGGACATAATAAGAAATGAAATGGAATTTGTTTTAAAAAATAAAATGGGGAAACCAAATGTAATTTCTAAAGGAGAATCTGAAATGCAAATTTTACTGAATGGGATTAACAGAAGTTTAAAGGCCAAGAAAAGATCAATGAACTTCCAATCAAGCAATAAAAACTAGCCAAATTGGAGCACCCAAGAGAAAAATATCCAAAGAAAAGTTTAATAGAGCTTTCATAACGTGACCTGTGGGACAAGAACATACAGAAGATTGGAATCCAATGATGTGTACTCAAAAAAATAATTTCTAAAGAAGGAATAGAAAAAAATTTCTTCAAAAAATAAGCTGTAGAAAAAACCCATACAATCAAGATTAATGAACTCAAGTAAGATAAAGACAAAGGAAACCACTCTAAGACATATCTTATCAGATTTCTGAAAACTAGTAATATAAATAAATAAATAAATGTCAAAGGAAAAAAATACACAGTATATACAAGGGAATACTTTTAAGAATAACTACAGACATTTAGCTTTTAAAAAGTGAAAGGAATGTGGTTGAAATTGAAGAAGAAAATATCCTAAGCAAAAGAAACCAGACACAAAGAAACATACTTCTATTTTTATGTAAATCAAATGTTAAAATGGGCAAAAGTAAATTTAAAAAGACCAGTGTTAGCTCCTGAAGTGGGACAATTCAAAGTAATGATTCGGAAAGAAAATTTTTGACATGTGAAAGGAAAATCAATCTTGGGACCCCAAATTCACCAAGCCAAGAGAAAAGTCAAGGTGAAAGCTGGGTGGTGCAAACTTGCCTCCCATTTGGTTCCTAAATAATATGACTACAAAGGTAAAAAGCTACTTATATCCCTCACAACTTTCCCACAAGGAAATTCTTTGTGGGCCCCAACATCCTTATCCTAAAACATTTCTGTGAATTTGACCCTGACAATGTAAATTGATAGTTTATCTTCACAAGGGCGGGACAAAGGATAGAGCTCCTAGTCATCCCTCTGCTCACTTGAGACAAATGAGTATCTGATTGCTTCCTCTGCCATATTATCTACATTATCTTATGTAAAATCGCCAATTCACTGAGCCAGATGAAGGCATGAGTGATGATTTCCTCTACTCTCCTCTCTCATGAAAATTGTATATTTAGTGAAAGGCTGATCAAAGACTCCAGAGGATGCGATTGTTTTGTCTTTTTATCTACTGACACATTTCAAAAATATTTCTGTGCCCTCAGTATCCACCATTTACCCTTTAAATACTGAAGTCCTCAAGATCATCTTTGGAGAAAGGCATAGACCTGCCTCCTGGGTGTGTGACCTTAACTTTGGCAAATAAACCTCCTCATGTGATTAAGACTTGCTTTGGTAATTTTCTTGGATTTACAGAGATAACATCAATGTTACTCATCTGGTTGTGATTATATGGTTTATATATTTATCATAAAATATCAGTGTGTACACTTAAAATGGGTTTATTTTATTGTATATAAATTTTACTCAATAAAGTTGATTTCAAAACAAAACAAAATAGAGGTCATAAAAGGTGAAGATGTAAAACTGTTCCTGACATGAAGAGATTACCACAATTGGGCACTTAATTTGCTTATAATTCTTTAGGAACCCAGGGCAAAGAAAACACATTGTTTTATATATATAATATATATGTATATATTTTCTGATTAACAACAGAAATCAAGGGTATTCATTTACTGAGATAATTTTTCTTAAGAAGTTAATCTTGGCATAGAAGGTGATGTTTATGTAAAAGAAAGGCTAATGCTTTCAACTCTAGTTTTAGCAAAGATACAAATGCTGTTCAGATAAATAATGCATGCTATTTTTACAAAAGTAAAAGCTTTTTTTGCAGCAGTTGAGACAACATGGCTCAGGTACTCTTTGGCTTCTACACATCTACTCTAATTCATTAATGGAGCTTTCCAATCTAGGAGAATGCATAGTTAACACAGTCATTAGAGTAGCTAGCTCTTAAATATCTGATTTCTCAAATGAAGGTTAGAGAAAATCTAGATTATAATTAATTTATATATGAATATTCTGAGAAGAGCTTTTAGTACATATATTCTAAATTGTTGAATAAAGAGAAAACTATGCACTTCAAATATTTGTTAGACATTATCCAGATATTTGTTAGACAAAGTTGCATTCTTCTGTGTAACTTTAAAAGCAAAACTTGTATTTTCACCCAAAAAGAAGGCTATCACCCTTTAACACAAATGTAGAAAGTAAAAGTCGTTTGGTACCGAATTGTTTTTTCTCTCTGAAAAAGAAGTTTTGGATCGTCTCAGTGGTTCAAATCATAATTGATAAATATTCCAGTGCTCTTTATTATGTAATTGGAACAGAAAACTATTTTTTGGTTGGTTGTCATTTTTCTGTGCTCTTAGTCTTTCTAAAATTATTTTTCATTTTATTTTATGTATTAATAATTGGTTAATATTATTATTGATGAACAAATCATAGTATATATTGATAAAATACAGTGTGATGTTTTGATATATGTGTACAACGTGGAATGATCAAATAAAGCTAACAAACACATTCGTCACCTCACATACCTGTCATTTATTTTTGGTGAGACGTTTGAATTTACTCTGTTATGTTGAAACATGCAGTATATTATTACTAACTATGTAAAATTTATCATACCTTTAAAAAAAAATGGGCTGAGGGTTTAGATGCTGGCCAAGATGAAGTAATTTTACTATAACCTAGCTCTCACTGATCATGTTAAAAACTCAGGACAAAATATAAAAAGTAACATCTGAAAACTCAGAGAAATAAGCAATAAAAGGCAAATAGGGACAGGGAAGTAAAAATTTGAAGAATATCCTATTTGGATAATTTTTCCATTTCTTTCTCCTCTTTTGACTCCTATCTTGTACGCGAGGTATCTCTAGTGATAGAATTATGCAAGAGTTGTAGTGAGCAAAAACTCCAGGCGAAACCAGAGGACCAGAAAAAGGGATACCTGTGAGCTGGAGGGTATTGAAGCAATCCCATTAAATTTTCTTGTTTCTCATATTTCTCCCCTAACTTTGTTCTAATGGGCAACTGAAATTCTGAAAACAACAACAACAGCAAGAATAAAACCATGTTTCTGGCCTGAAGGACTGACTGAAAAACAGGTTCACATAGTCCAAGAGTGAAGATGGAATACCCATTATTTTCAGTCTTTTTCCCTCATTGCTTTGCCCTGATAACAGTGACCAGTCATAAGGAAATGCACAGAAGAATCTTAGGTGACTAAAATTCTGGAAGAACTACTATATTTCTGGCCAGACGGTGGGGAAAAGGGAGTTCCTAGAAGCCAAAGCATGTGATAAGAATCCTAGAGAAGGCAGGCTGGAGAGGGGGCTCCCCCAATTCTGTGTATAAGAAAGCACAAACATTAAGCTCACCCCTGAACTCTATGTATGTGCTACAGCCCCAAACTAACATTTAAAAAAAGGCTTTGGGAACTAAATTATAATAAAAACCAACCCCTAAGGCCCAGCCTAATTCCTCAGTGACACATGCCTGGAAGACACACCAAAAAGCTTATCATTGACCTTGTTAATTGAACTAACATTAGACCCACTAACCACAGAAGATGGGACAGAATACATGGTCTAAAAGTCACTGGATTGATTGTCTCCTAAAACCTACTAACCAACCAACCAACCAACTTAACAAAACAGACATTTTTGGGAGCACTTTCATAGGACCCAGCATCTTGCAACATAATATTTTTAAAATTAAAAATACAATCTAAAATTACTCAACTTAAAAAAAAATCCCAGGAATATATGACCAATTATCAAGTGAAATGGTAACACAAAGATGACAATTCCAAGATGTAGCCAATACGGGAATTATCAGATAAAGATTTTAAAACAGTGATTATAACAGTGCTCCATGACTTCAAGGTAATCAATCACTCTTAAAATGAGTGAAAACATAGAGGTTTTCAATCTATGGTAGAGAAGTAAAATGTAGTTTTAAAAAATCCACATGAAAAATTTAGAACTAAAAAATATAACATTTAAAATAAGTACTGTATAGAAGACTCAATAGCCGGATGGATGTGACAGATGGATGAGTCATTGAACACAAATACAGAGTAATAGAAATTATTTAATCTAAAGAACAGAGGCAGAAGGCTGAAAAATTAAGAGAGTGTTAGGTAACTGTGGACAATATAAAAAGCTGTAAGTAAGCTCCATGTCATTGGTGTCTCAGATAGAGAAGAGAAAGATTGTTGAAAAAATGTTAAATAAAAATGTCTGAAAGCTTCCCAAATGTGGGGAAGGATACACATTTGTAAATTCAAGAAGCTTAGCAAACTCAGAAGGGTAAACTTACAGAATACCAGAACTAGACACATATCAAAATCAAACTGCTGAAAACCAAAGAAAAAGAAAATCTGAGACTCTCGTTCTTTCTTGTTGGGAATGCGAAATGATTCATCAAATTTTAATGACAGTTTGGCAGTTTTCAATTAAGTTACACAGAATTGAGCACTGAGCAGTATGTGTTTGAATGGCACGAGTTGACTCACATGTGAAATTTTCTTCTGCTTCCGCCCCCTACAACAGCCAGACTAGTCCCTCACCTTCCTCCTTCCCATCAGCCTACCAAATATGAACACAATGAGAATGAAGACCTTTATGATGATCCGCTTCCACTTAATGATTTGTCAATACATTATCTCTTCCTTTATGATTTTCTTAACATTTTCTTTTCTGTAGCTTACTTTATTGTAAGAATACAATATATAATATACAAAATATGGGTTAATCAACTGTTTATATTATTGATAAGGCTTTCAGTCAACTGTAGGCTATTAGAAGTTACATTTTGGGGGGAGTCAAAAGTTATACACAAAGTTTTGACTGTGCAGTGGTCATACCTCTAGCCCCCATGTTGTTCAAGGGTCAACTGTGTACATTTACTGTATGACCCAACACTTTCACATCTAGGTATTTACCCAAGGTAAATGAAAACCGAAGTTCACACAAAACCTTGTATGCAAGTGTTTGTAGTAGTTTTATTTACAATTTCTCAAAACTGGAAACAATTGGAATGTGCATCGACTGTTGAATGGATGAGCAAACTGTGTTACCTCCATGCAAAGGAACACACCTGTAAACAAAAATGAACGAACTATGGATACTCCCAGAAGCATGGATGAGTCACAAAAGTGTTATTGCTCAGTGAGAGAAGCTACGCTCACTATATTATTCAATCGATATCACATTCTGGAAAAAGTAACTGTAATGCTCAACAACACGTTAATTGTTGCTAGAGGTCGAGTAGGGGGAGGAGATGACTGACTACAAAGGGGCAGCTTGAAGAATTTCTAGTGACAATGGAATTATTCGGTATCTTAATTTTGATGGTGGTGACATAACACTATGTATTTTTAAAAAGTTACAAAACCACAAAAATGTGGCTATTATTCCATGTAAATTAAAAGCTGAATAAATTAAAACAAATGGAAAAGCTTATTAGTAAATATTGAACAAAATGTTCAAATAAAACCTTCCTAATGAACATATGTTATTAACATTCAATGTTAAATTGGCACTATTCTTTTCTCAATATTGTTAATTAAAAAGCATATCCTTCTTTATTTAAAATACATTATCAATATACCCCAAATCTTCAACAACAAATTAGGAAATATACTAGAAATTATATTTGCTTCTTACAACAGCAAAACAACAATAAAATACTAGGAATAATCGTATCAAGAAATGTTAACAGGATCTAGATAACAAAATATTTAACTATTCTACCGACAGACACAAACAAAGAAAGGGTAAATAAAAAGTCATATTATGTTCTTTGATGGGAGAATGAATTATATTTTAAAATTAAGATCCCAATAAAAGTATCAACATAGTATTTTAAAACTATTCAAGTTGAGTCTAAAGTTCATTTGGGAAACCAAACAAGTTTTTAAAAGCCAGAAATATTTTGGTCAATAAGAGAATTGGCTGTGGGGGATTGGGTGCAGCAGCTTAAACTGTTATTCTATAATTATGATTCCATAATTAATTGTGCTCTTCTCTTTTACAAAGGTGCAGACCAGTCACTGGAAATATGCATAAAATACAGATACAGGCACAAATTCATTTAGCTGTTACTGTGTAATAAAGCGATATTATGTATCAGCAATAAAAAAATACACTGTCCAATTAACGGCATTTTTATTACTATGAATGGAAAGCCACCTGGAAAAACAAACTTGTGTTCTTATCTTACTCATTATAACAAAATATAAACTTGAGGTTAGTCAAAATGGAAATCAAATATTAAAAGTACTCCAGGCTGGGCGCTGTGGCTCACACCTGTAATCCCAGCACTTTGGGAGGCCGAGGCAGGCGGATCACCTGAGGTCAAGAGTTCAAGACCAGCCTGGCCAACATGGTGAAACCTTGTCTCTACAAAAATACAAAAAAAGTAAGCTAGGCATAATAGTGGGTGCCTGTAATCCCAGTTACTCTGGAGACTGAGGTGGAAGAATCGCTTGATCCCAGGAGGTGGAGATAGCAGTGAGCTGAGATCGATCGCACTGTTGCATTCCAGCCTGGATGACTGAATGAGACTGCACCTCAAAAAAAAAAAAAAAAGTACTCCAAAACACTTGATAGATTTTTCTCCTAAGTTCTCAGAATAGGAATGACTTACACAGGATAGAAATCTATTCAACAGATTCACACACATTTTTAGATGCAGTGACTTCACATAGGATGGAAACGGAAGTTTCCATGTGTAATATATAATGACTACCTGGAGATAAGCCTGGTTCAAACAACCTCCTTTAAGATTGTAAACTTTTCTGATTTTGCTCATTTGGGTAACAAGAATCTTGGCCAAAGTGGCTATGTAGGTTTCATCTAGTTCACATATCTGACTATGATGGGAGTTCCTCCACACCAGTCAAACCTGGGTACACACATGGAGTTCACAGTAACTAGTAAGCCACTTCTCTCTAGCTCAGTCTCAAAGCCTCTCACTCTGAAGAATAAGACACCACTGAAACTTCTCCCTGAGCTCCAGCTGCAGCCAATAAAAGTGTTCCTTTGGTCTTTGGTACAACTGAAGGCATTTACATGGACCTTTTTTTCTTATTCTACTATTCCTTACTCTATTCCTATATTTATATTGCCCCTGATATTTTTGGGGCTTCTCATTTGTCATTTTCTAGTTGACTCCAAAGATAAACAAACAGCTTATGACAATTCCTAGTACGTTACAGGCTTTCATTAAATGTTTGCTATGCTGCTGTTGCTACTAATGATGGTCTTGCAAAATTGTTCATGTCAGAAGATACCTAGTGTCACTTACTCAGCAACATGAGGATTGCATCTTTAGGAATTATCCTTACTCAGCAACATGAGGATTGCATCTTTAGGAATTATCCTTTCTGTTGCGTAAGAAGAATCCTTACCAGTTAGAAGCAGCTATGACCCATACGTCATGATGTTATGGTTAAGAGATAAGTATAAACTGTATTTAAGAGACATCTTTCCTACTTATTAACAGTTTGAACTTGGACAAGTTGCTTAAACATTTTGCCTCAGTTTTCTTATTTGTAAGCATTTGACAATAACATATATTTTGTGGAGTTTTTCTGAAGATTAATCAAAATAATACAGGTAAAGTGCCCCTATACACATCTGAGTATCCAGAGACCAGGGGTGGGCCATGCGATACTCATCTTGTGTCTCCAACGACACATATAAAAACATAAAAGTCATTTATCCGTCTAATGCACAACTCTTTTTGGAAGGTACAATGAGCAAAATGTTCTCTAAATTTCCTTTTAGTCCTCTATTATACATTTTATTTCAAGTTGTGGAAATAAATTATTCACCTTGGATTTACAATGACACATCTTTCAATTATTAGTTATTAAGACATGGTGGTAGAAGAATAGCAGCTAATAAATATATAAGATATGATCTATTTTTAAAATCATTATTTTGCAATCAGAAATATTTGGCGCAGTCAAGAATCATCTATGAATGCTACCCATTTGGCAGAAGTTTTTTAGGGAGTAGAATAACACACAGACACAAAACATTACTGTAGAGATAATTGATCAATTCCAAAGGGGTAAATACACTTTTTTCATGGAAAGACCCAGTGGTCACCACTTTAGTGAATAAAATTAGCATTATCAATAATAAGACAACATGACATTATGGGCCTTCCTATGTGACACAATAAGAAATACTGTTACAAAAGATCCTGTCACAAATGTTAAATCTGAAATTGATCACAAGGTATACACAAGAAAAATCCTAAACAATGACTGGCTTGGCCTTCAAGGTAATAGAATCATGAGCAACCACAAAAACCGTAAAACAATATTTTAGATTAAAAGCAACTAAAGTAGCATAACCACCAAAGGCAATGCATGAGCACTGACTAATAGATCTGAAAAAATTGGACGGACAATTAGGAATATTTGAAATTCTCAACATTTTGATGATATAGAATTCTAAAAAAATTAATTTTACTACACTTCAAAACTTAAAGATATATTTCAAATATTCTAACATATGACAATGATATTTTGCTTCTGTAGGGAATTATATATTTTGATAAGGAAGTATTCATGTTCATGTATATATATATACACACACACACTAACACACATATATGTAGAGAGAGAGAGACACAGAGAGAGATAAAAAGAAAAATAAAGCAAATGTGACAAACTGTTAACAGTTGGAGAGTCTTGGTGAATTGTAAATAGGTATTGATGGTAATATTTTAACTTAATAAAATGGGAGGAAAACTTAATACATGGGGAAGAAAAATACATGGAAGTGAATTGTCTAATTCAAAACACATATCTTAGTAATGGGTTCTCTGGACAACTTTTATAAAAAGAATTCTAGAATAATCCAGTTTGTTAACTTGATTTTCTGTCACACAGGTTTTCCTTCTGAACTGGAGGCTCAGTCACTCACACCCCTGCTGGAATTCATGCTTTTAGCCTTCATCCTATGTTGAGTTAGTATGCATAGTGTGTACTCAAAAAATGCTAAGTTAATTGATTTTAAAATTAGCTCTTTAAGCACTCAAAACAATTTCAAAGGACATTCTGCTGAAAAACATTTATCTAATGTACTTTATAATTAAGTATTCATTCATTTTTTTATTTGACATTGTTGATATTGTCCAAATCTTTGCCAGTCACTAGGAGAACATCAAGCTAAAAATTTACTAATTAATTTATGATTTTGAAAAAGTATACTACTTATTTGTCTCTTGAGTAGCATGTCAAAAGGAGAGTTGAATTAACTCAGGGCATTTTGTTAATCACTAGAGAAAAATGCCCAGGACTCATTTTATTGTCAACATTTTGATGATATAGAATTCTAGAAAATTAATCATCTTATTTATGTTTCAAAACTTATACCATATATTTAAAATATTCTAACATACTACAATGATATTTTGCTTCTGCAGGAAATGATATATTTCAATAAGGAAGTATTCACATTCATATATATATATATACATGTACACATACAAACACCCATATATGTAAAGAGAGACACAGACAGAGAGAAGTTGACTCCTCACACACAATGCTTTAATATTTATCCTTAAGACTAGCATTGTTTTTGACATGACCCTATGATTAATCAAATGCTCAGTAGAAGTAGACCACGGTGCTTTGAGTTTCATTAGCCTCACATCGATGTGCCCTAATAGGGAATAGTCAAGATGGCGTGTTGGCCTCTTTGTAGGGTGCATCACATTTTAACATAACTTCCTGGTCTCCTTTGTCAGATCATACCCAGGAAGGACCAAGGAGGATCTACCATCTTCATTCCCCATTTTAATTAGTTCCCCAAATGCCAGGGAATGTCTCAGAGGCACATCTTGAGAAGATAATCAAGGAACTTGTAACATTGTAATAACTAAGCTTCAAAATACCACTGGAAGAAAAAATGATTCATGAAAGCCAAATGTTAGCTAAGCTTTGCATATGGTTTTAACTTTCTTTGCTTTTCATACAAGTAACAGCGCACTAGAGTGACTACCCTTATGGGGAGAGGAAGGCCCTTGTCTCACAAAAGAGCTTGTTCCAAGGCATACAGCTAATTATTTTATTAAAATTACCAAAGGAGAATGTACAGTAGCTTCAGTTTCTTCTTCAAGAAGGTATAACTTGCTTACTTGAAAAGAATTGGAGATGAGTGGAAACTTACACTTTGTCAACTAAAAATTAATTCACACTGCAAGGCGAAAGTATTTGAATGGTATCCGGAATTGCTTTAAACAAATACAGGAACGCTGAAGTGCTTATGAGGAATTTTGTGAGGGAGCAGTTGGCAATTCTATTCTGATTCTCTCCTACACTATTTTTTTTTTTTTTAGCCCTCTTGAAATTTCACGTATTTAGTTTGCTTTGGCAAGATTGTGTGGCTGAAGGAATATTAGTTTTCTTCCTATGTATCTTGCTGGGGAGGGTAAAAAGAAGAAGGGAGATGTGAGAAGAGGAAGACTTAGGATTATTATACTGCAATCCCACATAATAAAAAAATAGTTTAATCAAATGAATAAAGCTCTCTTTCTTTAAATATACAGGGATATAACTATTTAATAAGGCTCTTCAAATGCGGAGGCTGAGGTAATTTAAGCAAAGTAGCAATGGTTGCATAATTAATGTGACTATTCTGGCCTCAAAACAGTATTTTATTATAAAGCTCATTTTCATTCCCTGAATTCGGGAGTTTTTTTTTTCACTTGCCGTAGATTGTTTCACGATGAACCTGGGGTGAGTGGATTCATCAGGATAGGGAAAATTTTATTTGTTAGGATGTTTATATTTTAGACAGCCCATAGGAATACCTAATGAGCAGCATGATGAGTATTAAGGTAACACATAGGAATCTCAGTTTATTCCCTTATTTTGTTGGGGTCTGTAACCTTATGGGCCATCGAGTAAAGAATGAACGCTTTTGTAGCAAACAGATTGCTATGTATATGGGATAGAACAGAATTTTAAACAACAGTCATAAGCTTTGCCCTTCAGCCAAGTGAGAACGAAAATGATTTGTTCTTCCCTTACTGTGAATTTCTGTAACTGCTTTGACCTCAGTAAACAACAAAATCATTTTCCTTAAAAAGAAGAGGCAGCTATAGAAACTCTATAATGAACTTGACTTTCCCATTCTGTTCTTGTTGGGATAAAGTGGGCAAGTATGGGAAAATATTTTATGTAGGTGCAAAAGTAATAACAGTTTTTACCATTATTTTCAATGGCATACACCACCATTACTTTTTGCACCAACATAATAACAGTGACCAAACTGCCTTAAACCCTTATTGTCAAAGGTAATAAGGAGGAATGTGAGTGTAGAGGATAGCTGGAAAGAGAGTCTGCATATCTTTCCTTCCTCTTTCCCCAACAGAGGCTTAAAGTGACTGCTATGGTTTGAACGTGTCCCCTCCAAAATTCAGGTGTTGAAACTTAATGGCCAATGTGGTAGTATTAGAAGGTGGGGTCTTTAAGAGGTGATTAGGCCATGTGGGCTCCTCCCTTGTGAACAGGATTAAGGCCCTTATAAAAGTGGTTTCACACAATGTTCAGCTCTCATTCCTCTGCCCTGTGCCATTTGAGGACACAACATTTCTCTGTTTTGGAGGAAATAGCAGCAAGGTACCATCTTGGAAGCAGACAGCAGCCCTCCAGAGACATCCAAACCTGTTGGTACCTTCATCTTTGACTTCTCAGCTTCCAGGTTTGTGAAAAATAAATTTCTTCTCTTTATCTAGTATCCAGTCTCAGGTATTTTGTATTTAAATAAAAAGAGCTTTATTTATTCGATTTATTTGATTATATTTGTCATTTAGTCCTTAGTCTAAACAGACTAAAACAGTGATGCTCTGTGTTATTCCACTGTCATGAGGGGGTGACATACTAGTCAAGGGCATAAAATAGCCTGCCAAGCAGTTTGCAAAGGACACATTAATAGCCACATAACTACTTTGCATCTTTTTAATTAGATAAGATTATTGTGTTGCTGGAAGAGGCTCTAGAATTTGTCAGGGACACTTAAGAATAATTAACTCAGTGGAGAAGTGAATCCAAAACACTTCGCTTTGAACTTGCATGCAATTTTTACTTAGAGTTTATGTTGATTTGAGGTTGCCTTTGATGGCTGGAGTAATGCATGTTAGAGGAGTTGGACCTTGAAGCCTAATTTACAGAGCTAGCACAGTATTTATTTAGAATGTGTGTTTTGGCTGGGACAGACTGCAGTGAGCTATTGCTTCGGTGCTGTCAGCCAGGCTAGCCCTGGGTGATGTCACTGATGGTGAGCAAACATTTTTTTTTTCACCTCATAATCAGGAATTTATGTTGAATGATCTCAGTGCTCACATAATTCTAATTTCCATCTTAGCTTTTGTGTTACCAAATAATAAGCTATATGGCTATCTGTGCCATTAAAATGTCAAGGTGCTTTGTGAACTATCCCCGGAAGTTTGTTGATTGCCATTTCTTATATTTAAGCAAAAAGGAAACTGGGACATGGTGAAACTAAATGTTCCTGCTTTAAAGAACTAAAATTCATAGGCTTACAGCTGAATCCATTAAATTGCATTAATGTATCATTGAGAGAAACATATGTAATTCTTCCAAAAGAATTTTAAAAGAAGTAAATTTTATAATTTATTTATTAGATATGAAATAATTAAAATTATTGTATAGAAATGATGCATCTGTATTACTCTCCCTTATATGAACAGCAGCTCTTATAAACCTAAAAGGCTATGAAGGGAACTTTATGAAGTCTAAAATATTTAAATGTTATTCAACAAAGCAATAAAATTATGAATGTGCAAGGGAAATTATTTTTATTATGAGGATTTGTATGTTGGTAACGAATCTTAGAGTTAGCAAATTCTCATTAGGATTTCTTTAAGTTAAAGTGTCCTTTTTTTTTTTGCAGTTTAATTTCTTAAAGACTGAGTGATTTACATTACATTTAAGGGAAAGGTTTGTGAGACGGCTGGTTATCACTGAACCGCAGCCTCAGAGTGCTTTCATCTGCTTTGTACACTTCAATTACTAATTTAAAGTTTGGAGGTGGAGGCCCCTAATGCTATCATTACTGAGATGTTAGTAGAAAGCTACCTAATCAGTGCCATATATTAAAAGCAAACATCAGTGAACACATATCCATTAAAATATGTTTTAGCTGCCTGTCATACTTTATTAGTCGCATTTCAGTAATAAGCTTCTTTACATAATAAAATGGCAGCTGTAGCCTACAGAGTACTTGTGAACCTTGACTGCAATGTAAATCACACGTGGCAAATGCCGTGAAGAAGGATTTGTTTCCTTTAGATGCTGAGTGGGAATGGTATTACATATCTGGTCCTTATAAACACATCTCACACTTGAGGTTTATGATTCTTCCAAATAGAACTTCAACAGTGAGTATTGTAAAATAGTAATCATGAAGAAATTATCAATGTTATGGGATCATTTTACATAGTTTTAAAGCAAGATTTCTCAACCTTTTTTTTTTTACACAGTTTTAAAGCAAGATTTCTCATTATCACCATTTTAAGCCAAGTGACTCATTGTTGCACAGGGCTATCCTGTGCATTGTAAGATATGTAGGAGCGTCTCTGGCATCTATTTGCCTATTATGACAACCAAAAATATCTCCATAGATTGCCAAATATTCACTTGATCCCATGTTAACCCTGGTTGAGAAACAGTATTTGAGAGGAATTATATCACAGAGGGAATTAAAAGGTAAGATATACACAAGAAAAGCATTATCCACCAGACCCTTTCCCTTTATCTGAAACATGCCCACCATTTCATCACTTAGTGCTTTTAATAACAAGGTGCTTTTGCTACTTAGAGTTTGACTCATTCAACCTTAAATGTAATCCAATTTCAGGGCAGAAAGTATATAATCATACAAGGTGCCCAAATGCTCCCTTTTTAAATCAATTCAATCACCAGACATTTCCTCTCTGTTCACCAAAGTAACAGCTACTCAAGGAGCTTCTGGTTCAGAAACAAGAAAGCGGAGACTCACTCTTTCTCCTCCTTTCCTTTAAATGTGACTAACAACCTGGAAATTGTTCAACAGATGATGATAAAAGGACTCTGAAATCTGGTAATAAGAAGACAAACTGACAGCAAACCTACGTACTTTAGGACTGATACTGCAGTAAGTTCCCTGGGTTTTATTTCAATCTTCTATACACCTCCAGACCGGGCACTGAAGAGGCCCGCAAGCAGGAACCACCAGTGGGCATAGACAAAAAAATGCAAGAAAAGCCACTTTTTCTGTCCACAAGAATTGGAGATGGAAAATCCAGCAGACCCCTACTAGGGCGCCCTAACTCCTGCTCTGAGAATAAAGGTTGATTCTATCTGTTGGCAGCAGCAGCAGCAGCAGCAGCAGCAAAGCCCTGGACTATCCCAGGCTCTGCCCTACAATTAGGACACTGGTGGCCACTTGAATCTGCCCACAGTATTGGCAGTAGTGAAGCCATGTGTCTTCCTGGTCTCACTCGTGGATTAAGAAGATCCAAGCCCAGCAACTACTGCTTCCCACACAAGATTGCCCGGAAAGAACAGACAGCCCCAGAAATCACATTCTGTCCCCCTCAGTACCATCAGGGATTGAGAGGAAGAAAGACAATGCAAAAAGAATGAAGCAAACCAGAATGGCACTGCAAGGGCTCAGAAAACTCAACTCTCATGGGAACTAAATCCCACAGAACTAGGCACAAACCGACCCTCTAAACCTAAACAAAGCTGAATGCTTTCTAAAATAGAAAATTTACAAAAAAAATAGAGTCTTCTAGCATAATAACTTAAGTGTTCAGGATAAAATTGAAAATCATTTGTCATATCAAGAACTAGGAAAATCACAATGTGAATAAAAAGACAATCAGTTGAAGCTAATACTAAAACAAGCCAGATGTTGGAATTGTCTGAAAAGGAATGTAAAGTAATCTTTATAAAAATGTTTCAATAAGAAACTACAAATCTACAAATGTAATTTATTCAACAAGAAATTACATCTACAAATGTTTTAATAATTATGAATTACTATAATAAAGTTATAAATTTTTATAATAAATTACAAAAGAGACAAATGAAAAAATAGAATATTTCAGGAAATAAATAAAAGTTATAAAGAGAACCAAATGCAGGTTACAGAACTAAGAAATACAATACCCTAAATCAAAACTTGCCAGATTAAATCAATAGTATAGGAGATGATAGAAGACTAATAGAACTTGCATAAAGAACAATCTAATTTATTAAATCTGAGAAACAGAAATAAAATATATGGTAAAAATAAATAGAATATCTATTGGCAATGACAAAATATCTAATATTTGTATCATTGAAATTTCAGGGAAAGAGAAAAAGTGTGGAACTAAAGAAGTATTTGGAGAAATAAAGGCTAAAAACTTCTTCAAATTAGTAAGAGACATGAACCCACTGAATCAAGAAGTTGAGTGAACCCCAAAAAGTATAATTCAAGAAAATCCACACCAAGACAAATCATAATTAAACTTCTAAAACTAAAGGCAAAACAAATTTTAGAAACAGCCAAAGGAATGAAGTATATCTTACAAAGGAATACCACAATCAGTAACAACAAATTTCTCATCTAAAACCAGATGAGAAATAACTTCCGGATGCCAGAGAAGAAAATGGAGTATTTACATGCACTGAAAGGAAATAACTGTCAACCCTAAATTCTATATCAAGGGCGAATATCCTTCAGAAAGGAAAAGGAAATATATATAGTCTCAGACAAAAGAAAACTAAGAATTTCTTGCTAGCTGACTGATATGGTTTAGCTGTGTCCCCGCCCAAATCTCATCTTGAATTGTAATCCCCATAATCCCTACATGTTATGGGAGGGACCCAGTGGTAGGTAATGGAATGTGGGGGGTGGTTTCCCCCATGTTTTTCTTGTGATAATGAGTGAGTTATCATGGGATCTGATTGTTTTATAAGCATCTGGCATTTCCCCTGCTGGCACTCACTCTGTCCCACTGCCTTGTGAACAGGTGCCTTCCACCATGATTATAAGCTTTCTGAGCCCTCCCCAGCCATGCAGAACTGTGAGTCAAGTAAACCTCTTTCCTTTATCAATTACCCAGTCTTGGATATTTCCTTATAACAATGTGAGAATGAACTATACTACTGACAGTGGCAGAAGACAGACAAATTGCTAGGCAGACAGTAAAATCTGACCTTCAAGACAGAGACAGCCTGAAGCCTGAAAACTGAACTGCCATTTCTGAGTAGAGTCTAGGATTGGAGTGAGAACTTCCTCAAGAACGTTTAACCAATTGAATGGTGCTTTTTCCAGACCCTGCCCATGGACCAATCAGCATGCACTCCCCCATTCTGAGCCCATAAATCCCTAGACTCAGCCACAGAGACTGAAACCTACTAAGGCTGATAAGGGAATACTAGGAACAGCTTTACATTCATCAACTCAACGATTTATTTAAAATAAAAGAATGTTTTAAAAAGCACAAATTACCAAATTCAACCAAGATTAAGATAACCAGAATAGTCCCATACTGATTAAATAATTTGAATTTGTAGTTTACAAGATCCTGGAAAAGAAATTCCAGGTAATTGCAATAGAGAATTTTACCAAAGAAGAATGAACACCAGATTTACACATTTTCTTCCAGAAAATGGAAGAAGAAGGGATACTCTGTAACTCATTCTAGGAAGACAGTGTCACCCTGATACCAAAACTAGACAAACATTACATGCAAAAGAGAGAAATGCACACAGGAACTTAAATGCAAAAATCATCAACAACTTTTTAGTAAATGGAACCTGACAATATATAAGATCAATTATATACTATGACTAACTAGAATTTATTCCTGGTATTCAAGTCTTGCCCATTAGTTGAAAATCAATCAATATAATCCACCATATCAACAGGTTAAATTAGAAAATCCATATGATCATATCAATTAACACTCAAGAAGCATTTGACAAATGAAACACTGATTTATGCCAAAAACCCTCAGAGCAGCAGGAATAGAAGGGAAATTTCTCAGCCTCATAAAGAATGTCTACAAGTTATCAATTCTTAAATTAATGTATAGGTATAACACAGTTCCTACCAAAAATTCAGCAAGGAATTTTGTAGATGTAGACAAGATTATTATTATATGTGTACAGAAAGGGAAATGACATAAAATAGCCAAAATATTCTTTTCTTGTAAAAGAAGAATAAAGTAGAAGAAATCACACTTCCTAATAGCAAGGCTTACTATACAACTACAGTAACTAAAGCAATGTGATACCAGTGGAAGGATAGACACAAACAGTAATGAAACAGAAATAGAACTCAGAAATAGAGCCACAAAAATACGTCCAATTAATTTTTGACAAAGGAGCTGAAGAAATTCAATGAAACAGTGATAGCCTTTTTAGTAAATGGTGTAAAAGCACTGGACATCTATAGGCAAAATCATGAACCTTAACCTATGCTTCATAACTCGTAAAAACTAACTCAAAATGTCTCATGGGTTTAAAGACAACACATAAAAGTATAAAACTTCTAGGAACAGTAATAGAACAAAATCTTTGCAAGCTAGAATTGGCAATGAATTCTTAAACTTGACACAAAAAGTAAGATTCATAAAAATAAAAAAAGCAACTCAACTTCATCAAAATTAAAATCTTTTGTTCCCAGAAAGACTCTTTAAGGAGAATGGAAAACACATTACACGTTGGGATAAAACATTTGCAAATCATGGGTCTGACAAAGGACTTCTATCTGGAAAATATAGATAGCTCTCAAAATTCAGCATTCAACAATTAGAACATAGGCAAAAGACTTGAAAATACATTTCACTGAAGAGAATGTACAGATGACAAGCATATGAAAAGATATTCAGTAACATTAGTCATTAAGAAGGTGCAAATGAAAAGCAATGTGATATCACCACACACCTATCAAAATGGCTACAGTTAACAACAAAAAAGTGACACACCAAATTTTAGTAATTATGCAGCGAAAGTGGGTCTCTTATACATTGGTAGTAGAATGTAAAATGTATAGCCTCTCTGGAAAATAGTTTGGCAGTTCCTTTTAAAACAAAAATGAACTTACACGATTCAGAAGTTGTACTCCTGGGCATATATCCAAGTGAAATGACAGCTTATCTTCATAAAGAAACTTGTACAATGGTGTTCACAGCAGCTTTATTCATGGTAGCCAAACACTAAAGACTATTCAAACATCTGTCAACTGGTGAATGGTTACATAAGTTACGAGATACTGCATCATGTAATATTATTCAGCCATGTACAAGGAGAAAACTATTGACATACACAACTTGGCTAAGCCTTGGGGAAATTTGTGGAGTCAAAAGAAGCCAATCTCAGAAGGATACAGACTATGCAATTCCATGTATGCAACATTTGTGAAGTAAGATACTTATAGTGATGGAGAGCAGATTAGTGTTTGTCAAGAGTTGGAGATGAAAAATGAGAAAATAAATTAATCTATAGAGAGGTGACATAAGAGAATTTTGTGTTTCAGATACAGATAAATATCTTGATTGTGGCACTGGTTACATGAAGCTAAACATGAGAAAATTGCATAGAGCTTGACACACACACACATACATGCACAACTGAGTGTATATATAAACTTTTGAAATATGAATTCACTCCATGGCTTGTACCAATGTCTATTTCCTCATTTCAATATTGTACTGTAGTTATATAAGATGTTAGCCCTGGAAAAGACTGAGTGTGAGCTCATAGGACCTCCATGTACATTTATTTGCAACTTTTTGTGAATTTACAATTATTTCAAATTTTTTTAAAAGACAGGAGAAGTAATCATGGAGGCAAAATAAATGTTCAGTAATTTGGGCAAATGTAGGTTAGCAGCAGCCAATTCTACCGTTGGTTGCCTTATTGCAAGATGACAGATTGAATAATACCTCTTTCTCTTCCTGGTCACATAAGTGTCACCTTCATTGTCTGCTCTTGAGAAACTCCTTCTATCACCCTCAATTACTTTCCTTCACCCTCAATTACTTTCCTTCAAGTTTGCTATATTGGGATAATTTTTGATACGGTAACCTAGGTATGTTTATTCTAAGTAACATTCTCTCTACTTTCTAGACCTTTTCTTCTTCCTGCTAACTAGGGCACTGGGATATTGAGGTATTACACCAAAAGTTCATCTCTGAACTAAGAACAACAACAACAAATACATTGCTATAGTAAGAGAAATTCCAAACACAATAGCTTAAATAAAAATGTATTTTTTTTCCTGTTGTGATAGCTTGGCAGGCCAGGTCAGGAGGAGCAGCTCAGCTAAATGCAGAACCAGGGACCCAATTTCCTTTAGTCTTGTTCCTCCACCTGTTCCTTGAGTGTGGTTATTTGTATGATTGCAGCTGAATTGCTGCTCTGTGTTCCAGTCCCCAGAAATAAAGGGGAAGGAATTTCCTTTTCAGTAAGTAATACACGGGTTGCATACATCACCTCCATACATATAATGGAATATTATTCAGCCTTTAAAAAGACGGACCCAGAAGTTCAAGGCTGCAGTGAGCTGTGATTGTGTTGCTGCACTCCAGCCTGGGTGACAAAGCCGGACACAATCTCAAAAAAAAAGGAAGAAGAAGAAGGAAATCATGCCATCTGCAACAACATGGACAAAGCTAGAAGAAATTATACTTGTATGTGGAATAAAAAAAGTTAAATTTCTAGAAACCAGAGAGTCAAATGGTGGCTTCCAGGATCTGGCAGATGCTGTGGGGGAGGGGGTCCTGGGTGGATGTGTGGAAATAATGGAGTAGTAAAGTCTGAAACCTGACATATAGCACTGTGACTATAGCTAACAATATTGTGTTGTATCACTTGTCATTTGCTAACAGCAAAGATCTTAAGTGTTTGAACTATACACACACCCCCACAAAGATGGTAACTATGTGAGGTGATGGATATATTAATCACCTTGAGCATGGTGATTATTTCACAATTATACATATATCAAATCAAGTCATATGCTTTAAATATATACCTTGCTTAACTGTTAATTATACTTCAATAAAGCTGGAAAATAATTATATTTTAGCAGAAAAACTAGATTCTAGGTGTCTACATTCTGTGAGTTTGGTAATTTATTATAAGAACTTCTGAAGGCTATTGAAAAGGGGATGGGATAAGGAAATCCACTCAGGGTAAGTGGGGCTGCCTCAGAGCATTTTGGAGAGGAGGCAAGCCAAGAAGTGGGCAAAAGAGCATTGAAGAGGATGGAAGAAGCCCCGCCCTTGGCTCCACCCCCACTTTTCATAGGAGTAAAGAGGCGGGGCTAAAGGCTCCAAGGAAATGCAGGGAACAGGTAGAGTGGCAAGGGGAGCTGTAGGCAGTGAAAGCGGGGAGAGAAGAGGCATCTCTGTATCTCCACACTGGGCTTTTCCTCTACAGCATTCACATGAAAGAATACAAAACATTGAAGCATCTGTAAATTTGATACCCTCACAATATGGCTAAATGCCAGTATTTGGCACAGTTGGGCAATGACTTAGGAATTAAAAGGAGAGATAATAAAAGGGCAATATCCACTCAGTTGGAGTTAATGAGTGCTCTATTTCTCCAATCTGCAATTGAGATACCTCACTACATAGACAAGAAAAAGACACTGCAGAGATTTATTCCTATGCTCCACCCACTTCCTTTCTACATTGAGACTTGCCTCCTCCTATATTTCATTTCTGTTTTAACTCAATAGATACACATCCGTTTTTAAACTTTTTTACTTTTCACTGAGTTCACACATATGGAAAATATTTCAAAGAAAAAGAAATTTTTAAGTTAGTTTTTAAAAATACCTATTATTATAATAGAAGCCAACTTTCTTGTCTTTGCATAAGTTATAGTCCCAGACAGTAGAGCTTGAGGGAACTCAGAAAGATTTTAATAAGTAGCAAAAGTAGAAAGAAAACCAAATGGCCAGAAACCCTGGTACGTTTCCTGTATGCCTACCTTCCAGCTTCAGCTTGCTAGCTACATTGCAAGCTCACCTAGACCGCATTATGATCACAGTGTCACCATTGATGCTGACGTTCAATTCTTCTTTACAGACTTTAAATGATCAAAACCACATGGGCAAAAAAGATAATGGAAGAAATTAAGTTTAAAAATTAGAAGCCACTTTCTAAAGTGACATGAAAGATAGCAGATTGGCAGAGAGCATTTGATGTTTCAGCCCCTGTAGACCTTGGTTTGAATCAATGCCAAAATAAAGACAGCACTTAGAGGACTTCAAGTTTTGTTAACTCTCTAGAAACCATAGCAAACTGCTTACTCTGCACTTATGTCAGGAATGAAAAAAATATTATTTAAGAAGTGTTAAGGGAGACCGTTGTGTTCTGGGGTAGAATACACAATTTCAAGTTTAACTGGGAGGTCAAGGAGAAGGAAAGAAAGAAACTCAAAATATACACGTACAGAGTACATTGCTGATCTTACAAATACTAGCAATCCATCTCAGTCCTTTATTATAAAACGTGTCGACTAAATTAATGAGAAAGTTTGTGCAGTTTCATGAAACTTCCGTGAAAGACAAAAGCATGAAAAACATACACAGCTAAAATTCTTGTAATGTGTTGTAAAGATTTTTTCATTACTCACAAAGGAGTATGTGTAACAAGATGTCAGAGGAACCAGTTGAAGTAAATAGAAATTCAATTAAGGAAGAAAAGAATGAAAGGTTTTTAGAGAAGCAGAAAAACAAGACCGCATATAGAAGTGCTCAGTGAAGCCTCCCTTCTCATTAAGGCAATTGGTTTACTGTCCCAGCTGTGCTTTATACTCATGCCCTCCTCAGAACACTTGTTCACATCATAAGTCACTGTGCACTAGCTCTGTCCATTGCTGCTTTAATCCTGTGGGTTCTTTCATTTTAAAATGACTAGTGATGCCTAGTATATTCTGTCCTGACTTGTTCAAGATATCCCTGAAGAGCTCCCCTCACTAGCCACACAGCAGCATAAACTAGGGTTGTATATTTACTCATTACTAAGATTTTAGAGGAATTGCAATGAATTTAAGTGTAAGGCATTGTCCAATTAATTAAAGATAATGAAAATGAATGCAAAACACAAGAGTCGATCATCCTCATTTTACCCTTTCCCCTGGTTTCTCCTTTGGGTAAGAAAATTGGTCAGGGTACCATGACTACATCGATACTGTGTTGTGAGTGGAAATCAGAGTATTTCTCCTCTCCTCTCACCATAGTTCCTTTCTTCATACATTAGTTTGAAGACAGCATATTCCTGTAGTCATCTGTTCCAGAAACAAGAATTAGGTATTAGGAGGAAAAGAGTGACTGCAACAGAATAGGAGGCATCACTCTGAAAAGAAAAGATTTGTTGTTTGGAGTATGATAGAAAAAATGACATCAACAATGCATTCCAAATATTGTAATTTCCCAAACACTTATGTCAGATATCATTTCACATAAGTGGTTTCGTATTACTTAAAAGCTTGGTAGACAGTGAAATATGAAAACACATTCATATTTAAGTAAAGAAAGAGTAGTGTTTATGGTAACCACACATTCTGATTATTGGCAAACATTCATGCAGATAAATCTCCCTTCCGCTTGATAATGAGTGACCATACAAAAAAATCAAAGCAAAACACAAAAGGATAAGAATCTACAGGAAAAAAATTGTTCAATTAACGAATCAATGGAAGACTTTGACCTGCAGTGACAATTTGTTCAATTGATCCAATATATGTAACCGTAATCTGAAGCCTAAGAAACAGTACATCAGAATAAATAAAAATGCTGGATTTCAGAGAAAGGACGCATTTTTGAAAGTGTTTTCTTCCATAGAACCAAAGAAGATTTAAGGAACCAATTTATCATCTTCAATAAGATGCATAGGAGTAGGAATCGGGCTGAACCTACGGGCAGGATGGGCTCCAAGAGCCAAGACAGGTAGTTGTGCTTTAGACTTATGCTCCTATAGTTAGGGTTTCCTTGCAAGTATTTCATGCAAGACGGAGACCAGAGACAAAACTACTGCCTGAAGTCGGGTTGTAGACAGGCCTAAGTTACCTCTGAGAGGAAACTGAGGCAGAAAGAAATGGAACTATGTTGTTCACTAGACACAGTTTATAGAATCCTCTGGGCTCAGGGAAATAAAAGGAAAAAGGAAAGAGTCTCCCACCGTGAACTGACCTGATTTGTTTTTATCACCAATGTCACTATGGAGCTAAAGCCAAAACAAGAAGGCAGAGAGAGCCCAAAGGAAAAAACAAACGAAGAAACCCTGAAACTTCTGTCTCAAAATGATCCTGAGAGCCAAAGAACATCTATCGCTAAGAATGGCAGCCAACAAAATGAAAACTCAAAATATGAATTCACTCTAGATAAAGGTGATTTTTTTGGAAGAGTTTGACATAGACTTTGAAATAAGCACATTCAGGATGCTCAATGAACAAAAAGTGTGCATTATAAGAGAACAAGAAAATATAAAGAAAAAACAGACATGAAACAAATACATATCAACATAGAAAAGAATCAATTTAAAATTGTCAATAAAATTTAAAACACTTATTGAACAATTGATAAAAAATGAAGAATAAATTTAGTGTTTCCAAGATGTACTAAGAAAAATTCTAGGAAAAGGGAATGGAGAGATTAGTCAGGAGGCTAACTCTGAAAATTATAAAAGGAGTATTTTTGTTGTTGTTGAAATGAACAAACATTAGAATCTTCAGCTGGAATTCCCACTATAAATACTGATCAGAGAGAAAATATATTACTATGCTCATGAATAAGAAAATTTAAAATAACAGAAATATTCATGGCATAGCAGGCATATGCAAGTCTTAGGTAAGTGCTCATTGCACAGCAAGCAGTGCACATCTTAGCAACGCAAGTCCTCCTGAATATATCTTAGATATAATTATATAATTCCAACCCAAATCCCAGCAGACTGTTTACCTTGGAACTTAATAAGATAATCTTGCCTTCATTACGTTGGGAAAAATGTTTTCCGAGGACTCTTTCCCTGTATGATTCCATGTTTGAGTTGTCCAAAGGAGGATGTGTACAAAATTTGAAAGATACAAGCAAAGATGCAGCCATTACTTTCTGAAGGTGACCACAATGAAATACAGGAACAGACAGACACAAAAATGCTTGTCTTTATTCTCCTACGCTTTGTGTCCATCTCTTTTTTTTTTCTGGCTGATAGCCCTGGTGACCAGGTGTGACTCCAGGTTAACAAACTCTTAACATGGACTCGAAGAGGTAACAGCTTTCTATAGAATTCTCCATGACCTTCCTCTTCATATTTTAACTTTGGAGGTGAGATGTGCTTGGCATCTAGGCAGATGAACTGGAAATTTCTCTTATTCTTTAGCTTTACCTACTTCAGTTATTTATTGCTACTTATCTAGCTATTACCCTTGCTCTCTCCAAAATTGTTTTGCTTGCAATTGTGTGGGTAAGAAACTCAGAAAGGGCTAGGCCTGACAATTCTCCTCTCACTCAAATGGTGGTTACTGGAGTGTTCACTTGCAAATTGTTGCCACTCACTCACATATCTGGTGCCTTGAGCTCCTCTCTTTATTCATGTAGCATCTCATCTTCTGAGGACTCTTCATACAGCATAGGCTTTTCACCTTGCAGTCATTCTTTACATAGTAGCTGAATTCTAAGGAGCAGGAAGCAGAAGCAACCAACCTCTCCTGGCTCCTACTACATTTTCTCACACAGGCATTTTCCCCTCTACTGTTTTGCATATTGAATTTTGTCTTAGTATCTGTTTCAAAAAGGTTCAGGAATAGTACAGACTTCATGCCAGTAAATTTGACAGCTTAGATAAAACAGACATAGTCCTTGAAATACACAAAAAGGGAAAGCATGTCTAAAACATAGATGTGATGGTTAATATTGAGTGTCAACTTGATTGGATTGAAGGATGCCAAGTATTGTTCCTGGGTGTGACTATGAGGGTATTGCCAAAGGAGATTAACATTTGAGTCAGTGGACTGGGAAAGGCAGACCTATCCTCAATCTGGGTGGGCACAATCTAATCAGTTGCCAACATGGCCAGAATAAAAGCAGTCAGAAGAACACTAAAATACTAGACTGGCTTAGCCTCCCAGACTACATTTTTCTCCTGTGCTGGATAATTCCTGCCCTCGAACATCAGACTCCAAGTTCTTCAGCTTGGGACTTGGACTGACTTCCTTGCTCCTCAGTTTGCAGATGGCCTATTGTGGGATCTCACCTTGTGATCCTGTGAGTCAGTGCTCCTTAATAAACTCCCTCTTATATATACATCTACCCTATTAGTTCTGTCTCTCTAGAGAACCCTGACTAATACAATAGATAACTTGAATGGCCCTAAATAAATAAAAATACTTAAATTCGTACTTTAAAACTATCAGAGAAAAGGACAGACACAGGTAGATTCACAGGTGAACTCTGCCAAACATTTAAATTATGAATAATACTTATTCTGCACATAAGAGAGAGGAATTTCCAACTCATTTTATAAGGTCATCATCGTCTTGTTATCAGAACCAGACAAACCCACTACAAGTAGAGAAACCAGACTAATTGCCAATGAACATATACATAGAAAGTCTTAACAAAATTTTAGCAAATAGAATCCAGCAATATGCAAAAATATAATATTTATGATTGTTAATTTTATGTGTCAACTTGACACATAAAATTACAGAGTTCTCAGATATTTGTAAAACATCATTCTGGGTGTGTCTGTGTGTTTTGGATGAGATTACCATTTACATTGACAAACTTAATACAGAAGATTGCTCTTGCTCATCTGAGTGGGCCACATACAATCAGTTGAAAGCCTGAATAGAACAAAAAGGCTGATCCTCCTCCAAGTAAGGATAATCCCTGCTGCTAGACTGCCTTTCAACTGGAGTATCAGTGTTTTCTTATCTTCAGCCTTGAGCTAAATCACTGGCTCTTCCTAAATCTCAAGCCTTCCAACTCTGGGATTAGAAATACACCACCAGCCTTCCTGGATCTCTGTCTTGCTGATTCATCTTACATATCTCTCTAATTGTGCAAGCCAATTTCTTGAAATTCTTATCTAGCTAGCTATCTCTATCTCTCCATCTCGGTCTCTATCTCTATCTCTTGTTAGTTCTGTTTCTCAAGAGAACCCTGCCTAATACAATATGTCAAGAGCAAAGGTTTTCCGCGCCCCCCCCCCCCCCCACCCCAGAAATTCAGACAGGTATAACATTCTAATATGAATCAGTATAATTTGTTAAATGTTCACACTAAAAAAGGAAAACCATATGATCATGTTCATGGATGTGTGGAAGGTACCTTTGGCAAAAATTAAACGTCCATTTAAGGTTAAAATTCTTAGCGAACTAGGAATAGGAGGGAGCTATCTTGTTAGCCTTATAAATGACATCTACAAAAATGTATAAATAACAACATATTTAATGGCAAATTACTGAATGTTTTCCCTCTAAGATCAGGAACAAGGCCAAGACGTTGGCTTTTATCACTTTTATTTGACATTGTACTAGAAATCCTAAATAGTACAACATGACAAGAAAAATAACTCAGGGGCATACAGACTGGAAAAAAAAAGAAGTAAAACTGTATTTGCAAATGACATCATCTTCAATGTATAAATTCCTAAGATATCTACAAAAATACATTGTTTACAAATTTTTTTACCATATTAAAATCCCCTCTGTTCAACAGAAAATTAACATAGTTATGCAAGAGTTCTTGACTTTGGAAAAGATATTTGAAATGTAAACAACAGACAGAACATTATTATTGAGAATTTATAAAAATTTCCTATCAATTAATAGGAAAATATTTACAGATATAAGTGGGAAATGTCTTAACTGGAATGTTTTATCACACTGTGATGATATAATCTCTTATTTTAAGAATATTATTGGTGAAGTGTGTAAAGTTTATATTTCAAGAGCATAGGTTTACTATTGTGATGGTTAATTTTATGTGATAAATTGACTGGGCTAAGGGATGCACACATAGCTGGTAAAACATTTCTAAGTGTCAGTGAAGGTATTTCCAGAAGAGATCAGCATTTGAATTAGTGGACTGAGTAGAGATGATCATCTTCCCTAGTGTGGGTGGGCAACCTCCAGAGTGTTGAGAGCTGAATAGAACACAGAGGCAGAGGAAGGGTGAATTTACTGTCTCTGCTTATGCTGGGACATCCATCTTCTCCTGGTGTTCCTTGGTTTTTACGCTATCAGACTGGGACTGGGACTGGGACTGGGACTTCTGCCACTGGCTCTCCTGGTTCTCAGGCCTGGAGATTTGGACTGGAACTACACCACTTGCTTTCCTGGGTCTCCAGTTTATAGATGGCAGATCGTGGAATTTTTCAGCCACCATCCATAAATACGTGAGTCAATCCCTCATGATGAATCTCTTTTTTTTTTTTTTTTTTTTTTGAGACAGAGTCTTGCCCTGTCACCCAGGCTGGAGGGCAATGGTGCAATCTCGGCACACCGCAACCTCCATCTCCCAGGTTCAGGCATTTCTCCTGCCTCAGCCTCCCGAGTAGCTGGGATTACAGGGGCACACCACCACACCCAGCTAAGTTTTTTTTTCTATCTTTAGTAGAGACGAGGTTTCACCATGTTGTCCAGGCTGGTCTCAAACACCTGACCTTGTGATCTGCCCGCCTCGGCCTCCCAAAGTGCTGGGATTACAGGCATGAGTCAAAGCACCCAGCCAATAAATCTCTTTCTGTGTATCTTCCTATATCCTATTGATTCTGTTTCTCTGGAGAAACCTGGCTAACTATGGTGCATCTGAGCTATACATAAGCAAACCATAAAGATAATGTTAGGCTTTAGTCAAACATGTAAGACTATAGAAGTGTAAGTCACTCAAGGTGCAAGTCACAGAAAAAGGTTGCACATGTTAAAGGCTGATAACTGAAGAAATCTATGTATTTTTTAATAGAGAAAAGACAAGTTTAGCATAATTCTCACTTTAAACAACATCTCATATGACCTAGTAGGTCATTCTTCTCAGTTGCTATAACTTGTGTCCACAGACTACTGATTAAGGTTAAAATCTATTCATTTTTAAAAACACATCACTTGATTCATCTTTTCATCTTTTGTTCACCATCAAATTCATTGGTTCAGTTTTGCTCCTTTCAATTAAGAACACAGAAAACTTTCAACAATAGAGAAAAGATTTAAAATACTAAGCTTCATTTATGCTTTTCAGTGGCGCTAAGAAATGTAAAAGATGAAACATCCTCACTCATAACAATTTTAACATTGGCGAAATCAGTGCTCATTTTCTCAGTCAAGATATTTAATCTGATAAAAGGAATGAATAGCTTCTTTGAGGTAATGTTTTTGGCTTTTCTTCAGAATGTAGTCCCCTGGACATGTGAATTTAATTACATGGCTCTGCATTCCACTCAATGTAGTTTCAGAGTTTGAGCCATTTGCTTTTAAAGTAATTTTAGAGTATTACCCCATTTTAAAATTGTATCTCCTAATTTGACCCTTTGGAGAGACCACAGCTTTTGAGGAGCATAAGGATGAATAGAGAACACCAATATCATCAAAATCAGCATCAGGATGAATATTAATTCATGATAATTCTGCAGTCATTGACATGGTTGCAAATATTTGCTCAATAGGGAAAGCTTACAAGTAAATATGTAAAAATCCCTTGATCTAATTATTCTGTACTTTATCAGGTACTACTGTATAGATAACTCAAGTAATTTTTGTATTGTAATTCCAATAATTGGTTAGGCCTGACATGTAGCTCAGATAATCACCGTAAGTTTTCTCTCTCCTGAAAACATTTGAGGCATACAAGATAGCAGTGAAAATTGGTCACTTTTGCAGTGAACCACTACCCAATTTGTATTATGTCTCTAATTACACTATGTACTACTCAACAATAGAGCTGATCTTTGAATATCAGAAATATACAGTGCTTTCCTTGTAGTTTTGTTATTCCATGGAACTGTAATATTCCCTGTCAAATGTATTTTTCATCCCTGGACAGTAACTATATCTTTAATTTCTCTCATTGGACATAAAAGTTTATATGTGCATGATCATGTGATATTGGCAAAAGGTGATTTTTTACTAAGATAATTTGAAATAACTATTGTATATATGCCATACAATGCTTCCACTGTTTTTATTAACAACTTATTTAAATACAGAAATTTCATGATATTACATGGTTTCTGCACAAGAAATCACATACATTCAAAACTTGTTCAGCTGTCTACAGTAAAGATTTATTCATTTTTCTCTTATCATTTTGATTTCCAAAATGTTACCTGGGGTGTGTATCAATAGCTCTGTTACTATCGTGTTTTATTCTTGTTTGAACACAGGCGCTTTAAACTGTTCAAATTTCAGTAAAATGGTGCCTGTCATCTATTTTTATATTTTAAGAAAACAGAAATGTTTTGGAACCTTTTGTTGCTGTGAAGTTGTTCCCCTACTACACGTGAAATTGAGTGTAAATATTGTGAACTACTCAATTTAATATTGAATATTTATGAAACATATAAAATTCATATTTATGATGAGCATATTCATTTAGATCAAAGAGAAGCTTTACAAGAATTGATAACTGAGTGCAATGATCACATTTGTCAGGGTCTAAACGACCAGTGGGAAGCTTGCTATTTGTGCTTGAAGTTCAACTCCCAATGTAATATCTCAGAAAACTGAAATTTCATTCGGAAACTATTTCACATTTTAACTCAATTTCTCCACATAATGTAGTTAGCCTCAAGCCTATATCGTGGTGGGGCAAATTGATCCCATAGAAACTTCACCATTCTGGGAAAAAAAAAAAAAAAAAGAACACCAAACCACTCCTTTCTTGGAATAGGCTCAGAATTTT
>NW_016803880.1:421924-441636 GCF_001698545.2 Rhinopithecus bieti | reverse complement strand
GTCTCGCTCTGTCGCCCGGGCTGGAGTGCAGTGGCCGGATCTCAGCTCACTGCAAGCTCCGCCTCCCGGGTTTACGCCATTCTTCTGCCTCAGCCTCCGGAGTAGCTGGGACTACAGGCACCCGCAACCTCCCCCGGCTAGTTTTTTGTATTCTTTAAGTAGAGACGGGGTTTCACCGTGTTAGCCAGGATGGTCTCGATCTCCTGACCTCGTGATCCACCCGTCTCGGCCTCCCAAAGTGCTGGGAATATAGGCTTGAGCCACCGCGCCCGGCCCTAGATTTTTGTATTTTTTAGTAGAGACGGGGTTTCACCGTGTTAGCCAGGATGGTCTCGATCTCCTGACCTCGTGATCCACCCGTCTCGGCCTCCCAAAGTGCTGGGATTACAGGCTTGAGCCACCGCGCCCGGCAGGTTCAGATTTTTAAAATCAATGCTTAAAAAGTATCAAGACTTGAAACCACTACTGTGCTGGGCTGGTTCCTATTGGGTTACAAAAGTGATTGTGCAAATCTTTTCCCAAGTTTATATTCAGGGACACTGTGCTGGATATTGGTTGTGGTAGAAGTATTACCAGTATAGAGTTTGGCAACCATTACAAATCAGGGCTTTTAAAAATGTAAGTATCCCACAACCCTAATCCAAACTTCTTAGACTAGTTTTCAAAATTGAACCATTCATAGTAAATACTGAGAATGTATAAGTGATTGATTATATAAAGCAAGTACAATCACCTTTATAAGAAAGAAATGACGTATCACAAATAACTAGCTCTTTTAGGATTGTGTCACATACCTATTCATGTGGGAATATGAAGAGCTGATTTTATATACAGACTTACTTGTACACTTTGGAATCATTAGATGCCCTATATGACATCTAATGATTTTTCCAGAAGAATGAGGTAGGTAATAAATATGTTTAAAATTTAAAACTAAAGAAAGTAACATTAGCAAAACAAAAACAAAAAAAAACCCCACACGCTCCTTCCCTCCTTTCTAATGTACAGGGTATTTATGGAGGAAAGGGTGGCAATTTAATTAGAATTTACTGATTTTATAAAAATGTTCAATTCTAGAACAAGCTTTGCTTTCAAGTGTGTGTAGTATGCATGAACCATTTTCTTTTGCATTTTCAAAAGGCAAAACAGCCAGTGTAATGTTCTCCTACAGGATAAAAATCATTTGAACAACATATATGGAATCATTGTCTGACTACTCATCAACTGCAATCACGTCCTGACAATCTTTCTTTATTTCTCATCTGCTTTTAACACCACTTTCTTCACTGCTAGTCCAAGGATTGGCAAACTTTTTTTGTGTGAAGAATCAGATAATATGTTAAGCTGTGTAAGCCAAATACAGACTTTGTGGCATACATATTCTATTCTATTTCTCTTTTCTTATCTTCTTAAAAGGAAAATTGCTTAAAATCCTTTAAAAATATAATAACTGGCAGTATTTAACCGGCAAGGAAAGCATACTTTGGTTACCTCTGTCTAACCTACTCTCTTCTGCCCACTTTTGCTTAAACTGACATGTCTTTTCCCAACAGCATTCTGTCACACATCCTATTCGTTTTGCTCATTATTCCTGCCTTTTGTCCTAGATACTCATATTCTCCCCAATTATAAGCACTGCACATTCTCAGATTTTTTATTTTGTGGTCAAAACACATATTACTTTCCACTTTGGCTATCAGCCTTTCTTTCGTTGCTTCTTTTTCATCCTCTGCCAACCTCTCTTTTAAATATTAGAAAGCATCCTAATTTCTATTTCTTAGTTACCTATTCTGTTATTCTTGTCTGTAAAGTGAATTATTTACCTCTCTCTCTTTTTGATTTTGTTTGTTACCTTTCTTGGTTTGCTCTTCATTATTTCTCTCCCTTCTTGTAGAAGTCTATCTTGTTTCCTCTTCTGGTAATTTTCCTCTCCTATGTTTATTTTTGTTTACCCTTTCATATCCCATACAATGTATCTACTGACAGCTACACAATTCCTTCAAAGAGAGCTCTCAATAAAAACATCTTTATTTATTATCATTGCTTTATACATAACTTCTGTCTTTTACACTTTTCCATTTGTAGAAAGAAAACACAAAATCAATCCCATGTAAATGCTTCTCGCTTTTCTTTAAATAGCATTAATTTTTTCTTATGAGCATCCATGAAAATGGGATATTTAGCAAATTAGGGTAAAAAAAAAAAAAAAAAAAAAAAAAAATAGGGCTAGAACAATCTGCTGTCTAGCCTCCCTCAGATTTTTTCTTTTAGAGATATTTTCCTGGACGCCTTGAACATTTATTTTAAATGAGGGATGTTACAAAAAGAAATAAAACCATTTAACCAAAACTAGAGAATAAAACCTATCCCCCTGCACAACCTTAAAAGGGCACAAAGCTTTGTTTGAAAATGTGGAATAATTACCATACTTTAACATTTCAGCATTATTCGGTTATACATTCTTACATGATTCAAATAGTATTATAAAATATGCTCACAATTTTTCAAAAATATAAAATGTCTTTTATAAAGAAGTGAGAAAGTTTATACTTTTCCACTTCTTTTTTATATACATCTTTAAGATATTTCTTTAGCAAAGTTTCCCTCCAATTTGAATGGATGTTTACTGAATAATCAAATTGGCTTTGCTTCATTGACATTCCTATAAACGAATTCCAGTAAATTTAAGACCACAGTTTTATGAAATGTATTCAAAATAGAAAAGTCTGTTATAGTTATCAGAGTGCCCTTTTAACTTATTTTTTAAAATTTGTGAAAACGTAACGATTATTCATTTTGTTAAAAAAATTCCAAGTCTTTGAGGAAGCACTTGGACACATTTTAAGAAGTAATGAGAACAAAAGAAGGAAGAATGCTTGCTTTACAAAACATCAATTTTATTGCCTAGATAAGAAATGGATTTTAAACTTGATAAAAATTTTTAAACTTAGATGATTAACATATAATCATCTTCTAATAGACATCTATTACTCCATCTGAGTGTTAATGTGAAATCTTTGTTAAATACATTTACGTGATAAATGTCCAAGTGACCACTTATCTTCTAAAATAGATTGTGGTACAGGAAGCTCACATTCTCTTTCCTCTAGCAACTAAATAAAAAGCACATATAACAAATTTCTCATCTAATTTATGCATGAAACCTTTCCTGTATATTTTAAAAGCCATATGTACAAAATGGCTATTTCAAAGTTAGGATTAATAGATTATGTAATGCACAGGTCTAAATCATATTGATTTAATTATTTTAACATTTCCCATTTTTAATGTTTTCTATTTAAACTTAGATATTGACTAATATACATCACTTAACTTTCTCTTATACTATAAGATGCTTTAAAATAAGAAGTATGGAATAATTTTCAAAATAATTTAATTTGTTTCTTTTTTTTTCCTTTCAAGCAATGTTATCCAAAGTAATTTCCTAAGCCCCTCTGAATAAAGTTGTCTACTTAGGCTTATTTTGGAATTATAGAAAATTGCAGATAGAAGCAAATTAAAAAAAGAAGATTAAAAGATTATACTGGGGAGGGATCCGAAAAGAGAGGGAGATGAAGATATGGTAATGATAATGATGCTGTATTATATTAACATTATGATTGAAGGACAGGGGTCTCCAAGCTTATAGCTTCTACTTTAGCACAGGACATTATGTTCAGACCTCAACAGAAAGACACAAAGCTATAGATGATTATAATGTGTCATTAAATAAGATATGCACTGAATTGTTTACCATAATGATATGTGTGAGATAGCAATGCACTTCTAAGTGTTTTCCTGCCACAAGTTTTACTAAAACACAGCTTTATTATTACCTAAGATGGATACTTTCTCCTAAAGAAGAATGGACCTGCTTATTAGTAGTATCTCCAAGGTAAACTGCATCTAATGCTGCCTTACCACATACACTGTTTTTGTTCAGCATAATCGTAAATATGAGCAATGGAACATAATATTAAATATTTCATGCCTAGCACTTAAAGAATAGTGCCATCATTTTTTAAACGTAGAAATTCAAATAGAGACAAATGCTGCAATTATTGTATCCTACAAATAAGTTAAAGAACTGACATTAATGTTATGTTAGTCTGTTTCTATACTCCCCAGTGCATGTTACAGGTAGTTAGACAGGCATGAGCAGGGGGAGAAGGCTCTTCTCCCCTACCCACTAGGAATGTCAGGTGATGGTTCACACTGTCAGTATCACACTGTCGCTCCAAAATGAATAATTCAGCACCCAGTGCCACGGCACCAGGGAAAGACAATCTCCTGATAATCCACAGCTATACATATAAAAGTGTTCATTGAATGGAGATGCCAGGGAAAAGCAGCTTCCTGGTCATGCGCATTAGGAGACAAAATGGTGGCCAGGAGCGGTGGCTCAGATCTGTAATCCCACCAGTCTGGGAGGCTGAGGTGGGTGGATTACTTGAGGTCAAGAGTTCCAGATCAGTCTGGCCAACATGGTGAAACCCTGTCTCCACTGAAAATAAAAATAAAAAATAAAAAAGCCAAGCGTGGCACACACCTGTAATCCCAGTTACTTGGGAGGCTCTCACCTGCATGCTGTCACTTCTCAATGGTAAGAAGGGCAGTGCGCATGCGGGCAGCCCAGCCTAAGGGAAAAGTCGTGGGAAAGAGGAGAGCCTATAAAGTCCTAGAATCACAGCTCAACAGGGCACTTGACCTTCAGACACTTAACCTTCACATGCCTGCTTGGGTCTCTTCCAAGTATATCTTCCTTTCTTTTCTGTTCTAAAGCCTTTTAAAATAAACTTCCACTCCTGCTCTGAAAGTCACCTGGGTCTCTTCTTCTGTCTTATACTCCTCAGTCGAATTCTTTTTTCTGAAGAGGCAAGAACTGAGGCAGGTGCAGAACCTTCCCCTGGTAATTCCAGTATGGTGAAGACAGTATGGGTGAAGAATAAATTTGGAAGTTAGCACCCATGTGTGAGATTTTCAATAACTCTAAGTGCTGATTATATGTATTTAGCAAAGTAAACCTTTTGGTTTTGTTTTAACTTCTTTGTTGTTATATAGACTGAAAGCAATGCTCTTCTCAGGACACATTATTAAGACTTCTAAGACGCTTCTCTAGTTGTAAGAAGAGTACATAAATGTCTACTACGTGAGTTACTAATTAACGAGGAAAACAATTACAGCTCAATTGTTCAACCTATTTAGATTTTTTAGTTTCCTCGTATTCTGTTTTTTAAAACATTGCCAGACCTTCACAAGAATAATTTGTGTGTGTATCTGAATTTTGTAATTATTTTTTAATATGATATTATAATGCCCTTTCCCATAACTCATCTACTATTGAGGTGTTAAATTTCCATTTCTAAGACTGAACGTTGTGAACTTTCCCATTCTGACTACAGGTAAGCATTTTTCCTTTCTTTCTGTGACATCTCTCAATGAATATGCATCCCCAGTAGAATGTTTATTGAATAGCTTTTGTCCAAATACTATGACTTTGCTTACGTCATTTCCCATGCCTGGAAATGCTTCCATAAGGGATTCTAGTCCAATCGTATCTATTATAAAGAGTTAGTTCAAATCACACTTAACTCTGTCAAAGTCCTTCCATGTTGGCTCTTTGTCTATCATGTCTGAAATCTAGTTCGTATCAAATCACCTATTAAATAGTTTAACCTACATTGTTTTTTGGAGTTAGGTAACTATTGTTGTTAATTGTCTTTTTATCCATTTACACAAGGGATTGTAAATCCAAAGTCCATGGTGGTCAGGTTGGTAATTTAGTGACTAAATCAGCCAATTGTAATGCAGTACGCCTACACTGCAACAATGGGGGCAGCTGTGCCACCTGCAGAATGTGCCAAGGAGCAGCCATTTCTCAGCGCCAATTATTGTTCTGTATAAATGCAAGGTTCATTGTTGCCAGATGTTTGTATTATAAATAAATAAACAAGAAAGTTGACTTTTTTTAAATGTAAAATCCCCTGAGTTTTAAAAGTTCAGTTTTTAAAAACATTATAAACCTCATCCAGCCACAGGCTGCATGTATACGAACTCTAATTTATATTCCTAATCCATTCAACCACACATTTAACAAATATGTATTGAATACTTTCCATGTGTCAGGCGCTATGCAAATCATGAAGAATAGTGGTGAATAAGATAAAGCCTCTCTTCTGAAAAGTGTTTACAGTAAAATGAGAACATATGTTACAACATTGTTCAGGCAGACACACCCTGATACATATTAGGTATTTTGATTTGATTTAGCAATGGAACAATGGCTAATGTTACAAATTTAACATGCTACAATAAAATCAGAACAAAATAGCAGAAGAAAAATCCCATAGAAAACAATGAAGATAAATAAAATAAACAGCTGTCTTTTCTCTTCACACACATACATACATATGCACACATGTGGATATGAATAAAATAGACCAGACAATGCTATATTCTGACACCACTAAATCTTCTGTCATGCTCAACTACAAGTGCAAAATACATTGAGATGTGAACATTGTGCTCCAAAGCAATATTCTGCAGGAATATTTCTGTATTCTCACAGTTGAACAGATTCCAACAAAAAATATCTTTGTGACAGCTAAAGTCGATGATTTTTTTCAAAATCTCAGATAAGGTAGTGTGGAAACATTGAGTAGCTTTACTAATGAGATAGTTTTCAATACAAAATAAGGAATTTTAAAATGTGTTACTTTAAAAAAAGAGGAGAATCAGTCACCTACAGAGTATGAAAGTGACCATATTTCCCAGAGAGTTTCAGTTTACCTTTCTGGACTGGTCTTTTCTGAAAATAAGGAACATATTTGTGAAGCATTAAAAAAAACCTTTTGCTTCCATCTATGGGCCAATCCTTTAATATTGCTTTTCATTCTTTTTTTTAATTACATTATTTTCATTTCACAACGTCCTACAGCGGGTCTATCAGCGAGTGGTCCAAAAAAAAAAAAAAACCAAAAAATAATAATAATGCGAAATGGAAATGGAGAATGGGGGGAGCGACACATTTTTTATTATTATTATACTAAAAAAAGTATTGGTTGCTCTTCTGCTCCTTCCCTTCCCTTACCTCCCATTCCTCATCTTCATTTTCTTCTCCTTCCTCCTTTTATTTCAATTGTACCTTCATAAGCCAAAAAAAAATAATGGTTATATAGAAAATGATCATTAATTTATCTCTCGCATTTAAGTGCTGAAAAATGGTTTGCAAGTTTGATAGATGTGGAATATTTAAGAAAGTAACCAACAACAAAGTCTGTTTATTGAAAACAATTTCTTTCACAGATCATTATAAAATCAAACTGAAGATGCAACAAAATATAAAGACTGTATTTATTACACAGCAAAGAGGTGAAAAATGCTTTCATTTTCTTTAGAATAGTTGCATACAATTGGATTACAGTTAGAAGGTCAGCATCTCCTCCCCAGTGGCCCCAAATCAGTTCTGATATGAAGAGCTGGAAACAGACAAGATTAAATTCTGATTACTTCTTTGGGGATGAGATGTTTTTAAATCAGAGTTGGCAAACCCTGCCACAAGTGCATCTGTCAGGGATCAAATTCTGTTGGCATTAGGGTTCATTCTAAAACCCAAAATGTACTTCATTAAGTATTTCTCTTTAAAGCAATCATACTGACTCTATTCATAGCCAGAGCATAAGATTTTGAAAGGCTTTAATGATCAGTGTTTCAAAAAGTTCTTTGATGTCTAAAACTTCTTGAAATAAGATCATTTAAAATTAATTGGAAGTGAAATTTACTAAAGGCAAACATTCACACAAATCAATTAGTTCAGATTTGATCCCCTAAAGCCAAATCCACAATTTCTAAATGGAGTCTAAACTTTGAAAATTATTGCTCCTTCCCCTGTCGAATAAATAATTTGAGACAACATAAAAATAAGATGATGTAATCAGACTTCAAATCCCAAATAGTAATATTCATGAGGTGTTCTTGCTTTCTAAGTTCTTCTTGCATTGAATTATAAATGCTCATTAACAACGGGAATGAGATGCAAGATTTTCCACCCTAAAGTGAAAAAGGTCATCTAAACCACTGACAGCTGAAAACAGACTAAGAGGAAAGATGTATTTAACAGTTGAAAAATACGTATTTACAGAGGCCTACAGTGTAGTCTGCAGTTGGGATTGTTGGAATCTGTTGAAAGATTCAGGGATTGAGCTTATTTACCTATGTAGAAAGGATACTGAAAAAACTAGTAATAAGAAATATGGCTGGACATGGTGGCTCACACCTGTAGTCACAACACTTTGGGAGGCCGAGGCAGGTGGATCACGAGGTCAGGAGTTCAAGACCAGCCTGGCCAACACAGTGAAACCCCACCTCTACTAAAAATACAAAAAAATTTGCGAGGTGTGGTGGCAGGCACCTGTAAGCCCAGCTACTTGGGAGGCTGAGGCCGGAGAATTGCTCAAACCTGGGAGGTGGAGGCAGAGGTTGCAGTAAGTCAAGATCACACCACTGCACTCCAGACTGGGCTACAAGAGTGAAACTCTGTCTAAAATAAAAATAAGAAATACGGAGAAAAATCACAATAATGAGTTGTAGAAGTGTTAAGCATAATAGACGTTCTATGTATAGCATAACATGTATTTTTTTTTTTTTTTTTTTTTTTTTTGAGATGGAGTCTTGCTCTGTCACCCAGGCTGGAGTGCAGTGGCCCGATCTCAGCTCACTGCAAGCTCCGCCTCCCGGGTTTACGCCATTCTCCTGCCTCAGCCTCCCGAGTAGCTGGGACTAAAGGCGCCCGCCACCTCGCCCGGCTAGTTTTTTGTATTTTTTAGTAGAGACGGGGTTTCACCTTGTTAGCCAGGATGGTCTCGATCTCCTGACCTCGTGATCCGCCCGTCTCGGCCTCCCAAAGTGCTGGGATTACAGGCTTGAGCCCCCACGCCCGGCCTAACATGTATTATTCTTAAGTATTTTCACTATGCTAGGCTCTCTTCTAAGAGCTCATGCATATTGATGCATTTACTCTGACAACGGCCCTATGTAAGGGAAAGAGACGATCAGAGAGGTGAAGTACTTCCCCACAGTGACTGTCTTAGTCTATTGAAGGTGCTGTAACACCTTTGAGGGTGTTTATAACAAACAGAGGGGGTGGTTTATAAACAACATAAATTTATTTTTCACGGTCCTGAAGACTGAGAAACTCAGCATCAAGGCGCCAGCAGATGTTACATCTGGTGAAAACTTGCTTCCTGCTGTGTCCGCAATCGGTGGGTTCTTGGTGTCGCTGACTTCAAGAATGAAGCTGCAGACCCTTGTTACAGTTCTTAAAAATGGTGTGTCCAGAGTTTGTTCCTGCATATGTTCAGATTGTGTCTGGAGCTTCTACCTTCTGGGGGCTTCACGGTCTCGCTGGCTTCAGGAGTGAAGTTGCAGACCTTGGCGGTGAGTGTCACAGCTCTGAAAGACAGCGTGTCTAGAGTTGTTAGTTCCTCCTGTCCAGACTTTCTCCCTTCCAGTGGTTTCGTGGTCTTGCTGGTTTCAGGAGTAAAGTTGCAGCCCTTCACAGTGAGTGTTACAGCTCATAAACGTGCTGCAGACCCAGAGAGTGAGCAGCGCAAAATTTATTTCAAAGACCAAAGGAACAAACCTACCACAGCACAAAAGGCTACGCAGCTGGTTGCCACTACTGGCTTGGGCAGCCTGCTTTTATTCCCTTATCTGACCCCACCCACATCCTGCTGATTGGTCCATTTTACAGACAGCTGATTAGTCTGTTTTACAGAGAGCTGATTGGTCCATTTTACAGAGAGCTGATTGGTCCATTTTGACAGAGTGCTGATTGGTGTGCTTACAATCCCTGAGCTAGACACAGAGTGCTGATTGGTGCATTTACAATCCTTTAGCTAGACACAAAAGTTTTCCAAGTCCCCACTAGAGTAGCTAGACATAGAGCACTGATTGCTGCCCTTACAAACCTTGAGCTAGACACAGAGTGCTGATTGATGCATTTACAATCCTTTAGCTAAGCATAAAATTTCTCCAAGTCCCCACCCAACTCAGGGGCCCTGCTGGCTTCGCCTAGTGGATCCTGCGCTGGGGCCAGTCCTACACTGCGCACCCGCACTCCTCCTTCCTTGGGCAGTCAATGGGACCAGGTGCTGCAGAGCAGGGAACGCGGCCCATCAGGGAGGCTCTGGCTGTGCCGGAGCCCACATTGGGGGTGGGGGATTGGGGGCTCGTGGCTCGGGGCTGGTGGGCTCAGGCATGGAGGGCTGCAGGTCCCGAGTCCTGCCATGCGGGGAGGCTGCTGAGGCCCAGCGGCAATTCCAGCGTGGCAGGGGCCGGCGGCCAGTGCTGGGGGACCCTGCACACCCTTTGCAGCTGCCAGGCGTGGGTGCTAAGTCCCTCACTGGCTGGCGGCTCCAGTTGGCCACTCCGAGTGCAGGAAAGGCTGAGCCCATGCCCACCCGGAACTCGGGGGCCCGCCAGCACTGCATGTAGCCCCGGTTCCCTCCCGCACCTCTCCCTCCACACCTCCCGGCAAAAGCAGAGGGAGCCGGCTCCGGCCTCGACCAGCCCAGAGACGGGCTCCCACAGTGCAGTTGCAGGCTGAAGGGCTCCTCAAGTGCGACCAGAGTGGACTCCCAGGGCGAGGAGGTGTGGAGAGCAAGCGAGGGCTGCTGGTATGTTGTCACCTCTCACTGCTTCATAGAAGGTGCCTTCTGACTGTGTCATCACATGGTAGAAAGGGCAAATTAACTCCAGTGAGCCTCTTTTATAAGGCACTAATCCCATTTCTGAAGGCTCTAATGTCATGACAATACCCTTATCACCTCCCAAAAGTCTCACCTCCTAATATTCTCACCTTGAGAGTTAGAATTTTAACATGAGTGGGTTGGGTGGGTCACAAACACTCAGGCTGTAGCTGTCAGTTATCAAAAATGTCTAGCCTTGGATTGAATTCTTTTTTTTTTTTTTTTTTTTGAGATGTAGTCTCACTCTGTCGCCCAGCCTGGAGCACAGTAACGCGATCTCCACTCACTGCAACCTCCACCTCCCGGGTTCATGCCATTCTCCTGCCTCAGCCTCCCAACTAGCTGGGACCACAGGTGCCCACCACCAAGCCTGGCTAATTTTTTTGTATTTTTAGTAGAGATGGGGTTTCACGGTGTTAGCCAGGATGCTCTGGATCTCCTGACCTCATGATCCACCCGTCTCAGCCTCCCAAAGTGCTGGGATTACAGGCATGAGCCACCACACTGGGCCCCTGGATTGAATTCTTAATCACCAACCACTTGTATTTTATGGAGATGCTCCTCTATAAGATGGCTAGCTAAACCCCATAGTAAGATGAAGACAGCAGGTAGCTATCGGTTACTTCTGCTGATATCACTGAGACATCTTGTTCTTAGAAATTTTTGTGACTTGTATGGTACATATGTATTATAATTTTATATCTAGTTTGCAAAAGATGGATTTTACACCTTCTAGCATTCTTTTTCATCTTTAAGCCTATCCTTTCTGACTCCCATTTTGTCATGTTTCCACTCCTAGAGTTCCAGGTTTTCCACATGTTGGAAAGATCTTTTGCCTGGAAGATTCTCTATCACAGCTACTTGGGCAGAAAGGGTGACTTGTCACTTTGGAATGCTCTAAACCAGAGTATTCAGGGCCTTGGGAAATGGACTTTATTTTTCATAACAGTTATCAAAAAAAAGGTTAGTAGTTCAAGCCACTTAAAAGAAATGTGGTCCCTGCCCACATTGTGTGGAGATAATTGCCTCATCTCTGCTGTGGTGTCTGCTGACTAGAGTGCTCCTTTGTAAATCTCTGCATGAGTCCCACAGTGCAGCCACCAGCATGGCACATGTTTCTTATCCATAAATAAGAGGAATCCCCAGGGCTCTGTATGGCTTGCAATAAACTCAAAATTAACTATAATTTTAGTTCTTAATATTAAAAAGAATGAGTGGAGGTTGGAGTGGCAATTCAGCAGGCCACAAATGGCAAGAGGGAGATTCTTTTATAAACTGGAGTTTCTTACAAACTAAATTTCTTTCTGTTCAGAAGCTCCAATAAAATATGAACATTACTGGGGATAAAATACTAGCATACGGCTGGGCGCAGTGGCTCAGGCCTGTAATCCCAGCACTTTGGGAGGCCGAGATGTGTGGATCACAAGGTCAGGAGATAGAGACCATCCTGGCCAACAAGGCGAAACCCTGTCTCTACTAAAATACAAAAAATTAGCCAGGTGTGGTGGCGCTTGCCTGTAGTCCCAGTTACTTGGGAGGCTGAGGCAGGCTTGAACCTGGGAGGCAGAGGTTGCAGTGAGCCGAGATCATGCCACTGCACTCCAGCCTGGGGACAGAGTGAGACTACATCTCGAAAAAAAAAAGAAAAAAGAAAAACCAGCATAATAAATACAAATGATTTCTTTCTAGCTTGAGCTATCAAACAGTACTTCAGTTTTCTCTTCAGTGGGAGGGTTGACATAAGTGGAAGCCAGTTTGAACTCTACCTATGTCAACGTCCTTATTGTGGACTTTGGAAGAAAATAACTTAAAGGTGACATTACCATTGTGGAGTACTAAAAAATATTTGAGGGCATGTTAATCATTACTAATTTGTATCTCACAAAAATGTAGACTTAACTGAAAACTTATCAATGCAATTTTTTAAAAAAAAACATAAAATCTTAGGTATTCAAATTCCATTTTTTTTTCGTTTTAAACTAATGTTTGAAATAATCAACTACTGTTTCTTAATATGTTATATTCTTATGGAAAATTCAGACTCAGAACTTTAAAATGATGTCCTTGTTTATTGACAACTGACTTCAGGAAAAAGAGAAGCACATCTCAAATGCAGACAGTTTCAAGTTCTTCAGTTTCTTCTTCACACATCTGAATTTAACTTTTCCTTTTATACATGAAAGCAACCCAAGATCTTTTCCAAAAATTTGTAGTCAGCAGGGATGAAGAGACTTGTGACACTCATGGCTTGTGAGACCTCATGACCCTCAGATAAGGAAGACCTTGCTGTATTTTTTAAGGCTGGAAGTGGCCAAGAGGGAGAAGGGGAGCTTTGTACTGATAGTCAAAAATTTTCTTGCAAATGAGAAGACTGACATGACGTCTGCCATAGGAGTTATGGTATTTGTTGGGGTAGGGGGGATGCAGAAAAGTAAAATATTATTAGTCTGCTGAGATTTTAACTGTTTCTCTGACTGACATTCTCTATGATATGGAATCATGTCTATAATGAGGACTCCTTTCTTTATGTACATGAGCAATTCTCCTTCCCAGGTACTGATAATTTCAAGATGAAAGCCACGTACATACTCTGTTACATTAAAGGAGGAAGAAAACACAGAACGCTGTAACATTCTCTCTAAAGATGCCCTCATGATCTCTCCATCCCTTCCTCTCCTTCATACAGTAACACGGAGGGAGTCAAAATGGTCTGGAAGATCTCTAACACATTTTGACTGACTGTAAGTTGTTTACACTAATTAGGCAAAAAAAAAAAAAAAAAAAAAAAAAAAAAAAAAAAAAAACTATCAATGGCCATCGGATTAAACTTTGTGCATTCTCAAATTCCATTTCATGGTTTACATTGCTTAGGTAAATATGGCCAATATCGGTGTTTTTAATTTTTCTTTTCAAATATGACATGTAATTTCTATGTGCATGTTCAGGCTATGTACTGTGTTTGCCTTTCTCAAAAAAATAAAATAAAATAAAAGCAGGCCTTCTTCTACCAATACCAAATCTACCTATTAAGATTGAAATACAGAAAGTAGGCTCCTGGCTGGCTGGTAGAGATACTTTTTAACATTCCAAGTGAAGGACCATAAATTAAAACCCACTTTTTCTGTTGGGCTACTGTATCCCAAGACTTCATGTATTTTCCCTATTACATAATATAAATGAGAGAATATATGTTGCATTTTAAACTAGTAGAGCTGTTTGTTGAGGAGGTGGTCAGGAAGCGGTTTCTCATAGTTTCTTATCAAGAAAAAGAATGTCATTGTTAGCTTTGCCAGAATTTGCTTCTATTAGTAAGAGTTGGCTTGGGTGGTAGAGGCATGGATGGTATATTGGGATAACTTGTAAGTTTAGAGACCCTGTTGGATTTTGGTAACTTGAGAAAAATCGATCATTGACTTGGATAAAGAACTGATAGAAGATAAGAAGGTAGCTTAAAGATTCTCCAGGAGAGTATGTTTTATTTGACCAACAATTATAAAAGTTGGACAAAACCCTTCTCCCTTTCAATTAGTTCATCCCAGCCTCCCACTTCTTTATCCCTAGAAGACAGCTTCCAGCTTTGACTCTAGGCATCTTGCAGTTCTCTGCCCATAATCCCTTAAGGATGGGGCTTTCCTTAGCTTTTTTGTTTCTTACTCCATCTGAGATCAATATGTTAATTTAAAAAATGTCCCAAAAAACATAGGCCTCACATATCTACTTGGAAAGATGTAAAAATTCGAAGCAAAGGATGTTTATCACTGATTGGCTTCTTTAATTGATAATACAATATGGTTTTTGAAACTTTCTCATCCCTTAACCCAAGAGGACTCCTCTTGGGTCCTCTTGGAAGCTTGATGTCTAAGTGGAGAACTCACAATTCTTACCTAATTCTTATAGACGTACCTTAAAAATTAATAAAAGATTGTGTCTGTTCCAGGTACCTGACTAGAATAAACATAATAGTTCTATTTTCCATGGAGTAAAGAAATTTTGGAACCTACCAAAAATACAAGCAATAGAACTTTCTTTATAATATATTTTGCTATGTATGGGATTTAGGTATAATATAATAATAACAGTAATAATTTAACATATAGTGCCTTTTGTATTCCAGACACTATTTCTAATGCTTTGCATATACTAGATTAACTTATTTAATCTTGAATATAACTCTGTGAGGTTGATCTTTATCTTACAAATGAGAAAACTGAAACTCAGATAGGCAATATGCCCAAATCACACATTCATTCAATAATACATCCTGGGCATGGTGGCTCACACCTATAATCCTAGCACTTTGAGGGGCTGAGGCGGGTGGATCACTTAAGCCCAGGAGCTGGAGACCAACCTGGGCAACATGTCAAAACCCTGACTCTATGAAAAAATACAAAAAATTAGATAGGTGTGGAGGTACGTGCTTGTAGTTCCAGCTACTCGTGAGGCTGAGGAGGGAGGATTGTTTGAGCCCAGAAGGCGAAGGCTGCAGTGAGCTGAGATCATGCCACTACACTCCAGCCTGGGCAACAGAGTGAGACACTGTCTCCAAAAAAGAAAACAAAATAAAATAAAATAAAATAAAAATAATAATTCAGTCTTTGTTTGAACTCAGGCAGTCTAACTCCTGAGTTTAAGTCCTTAATAATGACATTGCTACTACCTCTCTCTATACTTATATTATTGTCAGTACATGCCCTTTGACCCAAAATGACTGTATTGCCTCTGATTTGAACATCATCATTCTAAAGGATTGCATCTACATTCTACCTATTTCAGTATCATAACCCACTGTATAAAAGCTAAGTATAGTTGGAGTCACTGTTAATAAGGTCTTATGTAAATATTTATATTTTCTCATATTGACAAATAATAACTTCTCAATTATAATGGATCTTGAGAAAGCAATCTCCATTATTATTTTTTGGACTTCTACTTATTTACTCATGTTTTGATAAATTTTGAAAGCGGTGACTGCTATTCATAGTTCATCTGGTTTTGAATCATGGCAAATATGTGTACTTCTAAAGTCAGAAGCTTGAGAATAGATTGAGTTTTCTAAATGAGCTGACATATCCACTTTAGTGCAAAATTCAAGACTCATCTCTTCTTCGTATTTGTGAGGTTCTTTCTCTAAATCTTAGTAATCCATATAAATTTCCGTAAGTGTTAATTCTTTTTCCTTCTCTCATGTAACTAAGTTTTAGAGGAGTCTTCGTTATCAAAATAACATATTACGAAAATTCCTAGATTTTTATGCTACTGAATCAGTCTTTCTTAGTGGATTTTTTTTCATGTAAGATTTTTTTTTATGTACAAATTATTTTATTTGCAATTATCTTGGTTCATTGTAACTAATTTTTTTTTGCTGCTCTTACTCTAAAGTTATTTTTATTTGGTATATCCAGTTGTCTTTTCCATCAGTATAATTAGACCTAATAAGTATTCTGGCAGTTTGAGTAATTATACATTTATTGATCTTTGTGTATTTTAAAATTTTGCCATCTTTAAAAGATGAAACTATTCTAGTTCACTTTTAATTAAATCCACGTGTGCTTAAAATGCAAATTTTATTAAAAAGTACATATTATCACAGGAAGACTAAAAGACAAACGTATTTAGAGAAGAAAAAGTATTAATTCAAATTTAGAAGGACCTGGGTTCACATTAAAATTCGGAATGGAAACAAAAGCAAACACATAAGATTACCACGATTACTGACTTTACACCCCACTCAGGGGTTTCAGATCCTTAAAAGAATTCACTTAGAAAACTGAACCAAAGCCATCTGAAATGTTTGCCAAAACTCTTCTCAGATCAAAGCCCAGAAAATCAGACTTCAGTCCCTCAGTGGCAGCATTAAGAACTTAATCCAATGAAAACTGTGGCAGATCAGTGAAATTAATATAATTAAAATTGTAGTCAAGCACCATTTCTACTCATACCTGAGAGAAATCTAAATGAGAATTCCCTGACCTTTCCCAATATACAGAGAGAAAGGCTTGAATTCTTTGGGAAAACAGTACAAACAGGTAAAAATCTGGAATACAAGAAAACTTGGAATTGTAGAGAAGCTGAAAAATATCACCATAATCAAGAGTTAAGAGAGTTAATAGAAGGAAACCCACATATAACTCATGTATAAAAAGCATCAGACAAAAAATTTAAAATATTCATCACAAGCATGTTAAGTTATTAATGGGAAAACATGCATATAACAAGAGAAGAGATGAATGTTTAGAAAAAAAACAAAGCTCTAAAATTAGCCAAGCAAAAATTTTGGAATGTAAAAATGTAGTAAATGGAATAAAAATATTCATTAAACAGCTTGACAGAAACTTGAACATTGTTAAAGAAAGGGTTGTAAATTTGAAGATGGATCAACAGAAATGCTATGAACAAAAGCACAGAGAAATACCTCAACAGAAAACTAAAAAAAAAAATCAGTGTGTCTGATCTGTGGTACCATATCAAATGAGTAAACATATGTACAATTGGAGTCACAGAAAAAGAGATGAAAGGGTAGAAAAATATAAAGAAATTACAGCCAACATTTTCTAAACTTGGTGAAAAATAATCAACCCATATATGTAAGAAAGACATCAACCAGCAATCTGGATAACTACAAAGAAAACTATAACGGGCAATATTGTAGTTCAACCTCTGAAGTTAAAGAAAAAGAGACTATCTATCATAAAAACAGCCTGAGAGAAGGAAAAAAGAAAATAAAAGTAGAGTAAAGCAATTACAAGAGATATCATGAACATTTCACCAGAAATTATGGAAACTGAAAGATGATGGAATACAATATTTTTCAATAAAAAGAGAGAAAAAAGATTTTATCACAGAATTTTGTTCTGTGTCCAGAGAAAGAGCTTCTCAAAATGACAGCATACCTGCATTACAGAAAGCAGTACATGAAGTTCTTCAAGGTAAGTGAGAAGTATATCTCAACTCCAATCTATAAGGAAATATTAAGATCACTGGAAATGTTCATTACGTGGGTAGGCAACTACTCCTTTCCTTAATTTATTTAAAAGACAATTGTCATTTAACATATTATAACATGGTGTGGAGTCCCTACATAAGTAAAATATTGAGTAATGGGAGGATGAAATTACACTGTTGAATTACACTGTGGAGTGGTACTATAATAATTTAAGGCTGAATAGGAGAAGGTAATGATATGTTTTTAAATCCCTAGAACAATGTTTTTTTAAAATTGTGAATAAAAGTCCAGGGAATGAAGAACCAATACAGTAAGTAGAAAACAAATAGCAATCTGGCAAGCTTAAACCAATGATATCAATAATTATGTTAGATGCAAAGGGCTGAGACACTCTAATGAAAAGGCAGGGACCATTGAACTGGATAAAAAAGCAAGGCCCAAGTTTGGGTTGTAGTCTGTGCTCTGGAATAAAGTTTTGTGCGATTTCTTGACTCTGTTTCTTAATCCGTCATGAGGAGAAAAGCAAACCTGTCTCACCACAAATAGGAGTATGGTGGGTACATAGCAGGTGTTCAGTGAACTTGTTGAATTAATGAATGTTGAACATAGGCATGCTGTTACTATTAAACATAGAAGTAAATGTAAACATATATATAACTCATTCAAAAATTAAGTTAAATTATTGGTGAACTTCCTTTGTTTTTTATTTTTTGCTTGCAATCAATGGACAACTTTTATTAACAAGAGATGTAGCCAGGGGGACTTTTAATATGTCAGATAGAAAACAACCAAAAGGGAAAAGGCCTTTTCTGCAATGGCAGCAAGTTCTGATGCTAGACTTAGTGGAGAAGAGATTATTTTCCCAGCAAGAGCCAAGGAGGACAATAAACTCTCCTGCTGTGGCATTCATAGGCAAAGGCATATGTGGAGTTGGCCTCAGTTCAGGGAAAGCAGCACTTCTAACAGTGCACACATTTGTGATGCAGGAAGAAATCTCAGTGTCCCCAGCAGAAGAAAAGTTAGCACAATGGACTTGACCTACAACTTTTAGTATTTATCATTGCAGATAACTGTCCTTATCGAGATGTCATCACTTGCGACTTGTAGAGGCAAATTGCATTGCCAGAAGACAAAGAGCTAATCTGAAATACTGAAAAATTCTGAATGGGATCTTTGCAGAGTAAGATACTTTTTTAGGAAGAATATCATGCCTATAATTATTAGCTTAGGAAAATGTAAAAGAAATAGTTTTCATTTTTTCAATTGCTGAATTATTGGCAGCTGATGACAATAATGTTGGCAAGCTTTCTGTTTGAAAACTTGACCTCCATAGGCTCCAAACTATGATGAATTACCTTTATAAACTGCTTTTATGAAATCTGGTTTCTGAAGTTGGATCAGAGAGAATAAAATGGATTTTTGGTATTTCAAGTTTTTTGCATTCTTTGTAGTCTTAATGATATTTATTTAAAAGATGATTTATGGAAGATGTTTAGGTAACATTTTGGAGATTTTCCTTCTTACAAATTTTATATATAGAAAAGCTGATATTCTGCTTCTAATTTATCTTCATAAAATGTAAATAATTTCCATAGGACTCTTAAGTTTAAAGATTTAAATAGCATAAAATAATTTTTAAAATAAAGAGTTCTTAAAGTTTGTTATTTAACCTTAAGAATACTAGTATAGCGGCCGGGCGCCGTGGCTCACGCCTGTAATCCCAGCACTGTGGGAGGCCGAGGCGGGTGGATCACGAGTCAGGAGATTGAGCCCACGGTGAAACCCCGTCTCTACTAAAAATACAAAAAATTAGCCAGGCGTGGTGGCAGGCACCTGTAGTCCCAGCTACTCGGGAGGCTGAGGCAGGAGAATGGCGTGAACACGGGAGGCGGAGCTTGCAGAGAGCCGAGATTGCGCCACTGCACTCCAGCCTGGGCAACAAAGCGAGACTCTGTCTAAAAAAAAAGAAATATGCGATTCCTGTCATTGAGACTCCAATAATATCCCTCTTAATCCCAAGG